>NW_028225184.1:2965580-3302963 GCF_052327205.1 Somniosus microcephalus
GCCCTTCTTGCTTTCTCTTTCAGTTCATTCACAGCCAGTTTGAAGTTTCCCGTAGAACTGATTTTTAAGCCCAAGTATGTGTAGTTAGTGGTTTGTTCAATTTTGGTTGTTCCTACTGTGAAATTTATTTTGGGTCCCTGATGTTTGGATCTTTGCTGGAACACAAGGACTTTGGTTTTTTGGGGATTTATTGTCAGGGCCCAAGTCTGGCAGTACGACTCTAGCAGGTCCAGGTTTTGCTGTAGCCCCTCTTTAGTAGGTGACAGCAGAACCAGGTCGTCTGCATAGAGGAGGAATTTAACCTTGGATTCATATAGGGTGAGGCCGGGTGCTGTAGATTGTTCAAGTAGTTTTGCCAATCCATTTATGTAAATATTAAAGAGTGTCGGTGAGATTGGCGAGCCCTGCGTCACCCCCCGCCCCTGTGGGAAGTATTTTGTTTGTTTGTCTCCAATTTTAACTGCACATTTGTTGTTTGTATACATTGATTTAATTACATCATATGTTTTCCCTCCTACCCCACTTTCAATAAGTTTCAGGAATAAACCGTCATGCCAGATGGAGTCGAAAGCCTTCTGGAAATCTACAAAGCATGCGTAGATTTTGCTTTTGTTATGGTGAACGTGTTTGTCAATTAGGGTCTGTAGGGTGAAGATATGATCGGATGTTCTATAGTTTGGCAGGAATCCAATTTGGCTTTTACTCAAGACATTGTGCTCCTCAAGGAAGTTTATAAGTCTTTTGTTTATGATGCTACAGAATACCTTCCCCAGGTTACTGTTTACACAGATGCCTCGATAGTTGTTTGGGTCGATTTTGTCCCCACTTTTGTATATGGGCGTTATGAGTCCTTTGTTCCAGATATCAGGGAAATAACCGACACTCAGAACCAAGTTGAAGAGTTTTAGGATAGCCAGTTTCATTTTGTTGTCTGTGTGTTTAATCATCTCGTTTAGTATGCCGTCTGTCCCGCAGGCTTTTCCTGGTCGCAGGTCCTTGAGTTTTTCAAGAAGTTCTTTTTCTGTTATTATGGCGTCCAGCGGGTTTTGGTTATCTTTTATGGCCCTCTCTGCCCCCACATCAACCTCTCCCTCTCTCCCCCCCCATCAACCTCTCCCTCTCCCCCCGCCCCCATCAACCTCTCCCTCTCTCCCCCCCATCAACCTCTCCCTCTCTCCCCCCCGCCCATCAACCTCTCCCTCTCTCCCCACCCCATCAACCTCTCCCTCTCTACCCCCCCCGCTACCTCTCCCTCTCCCCCCACCCCCATCAACCTCTCCCTCTCTCCCGCCCCCAATCAACCTCTCCCTCTCTCCCCCCCATCAACCTCTCCCTCTCTCCCCCCAGCCTCTCCCTCTCCCCCCGCCCCCATCAACCTCTCCCTCTCCCCCGCCCCCATCAACTCTCCCTCTCTCCCCATCAACCTCTCCCTCTCTCCCCCCCATCAACCTCTCCCTCTCTCCCCCCAACAACCTCTCCTCTCTCCCCCCATCAACCTCTCCCTCTCTCCCCCCCATCAACCTCTCCCTCTCCCCCCCCATCAACCTCTCCCTCTCTCCCCCATCAACCTCTCCCTCTCTCCCCCCGATCAACCTCTCCCTCTCTCCCCCATCAACCTCTCCCTCTCTCCCCCCATCAACCTCTCTCTCTCTCCCCCATCAACCTCTCCCTCTCTCCCCCAGCCCATCAACCTCTCCCTCTCCCCCACCCCATCAACCTCTCCCTCTCCCCCACCCCCATCAACCTCTCCCCCAGCCCCCATCAACCTCTCCCTCTCCCCCCCATCAACCTCTCCCTCTCTCCCCCCAACAACCTCTCCCTCTCTCCCCCCCATCAACCTCTCCCTCTCTCCCCCCCCATCAACCTCTCCCTCTCTCCCCCCCATCAACCTCTCCCTCTCTCCCCCCATCAACCCCTCCCTCTCTCCCCCCCCATCAACCCCTCCCTCTCTCCCCCCCATCAACCCCTCCCTCTCTCCCCCCCAATCAACCCCTCCCTCTCTCCCCCCATCAACCTCTCCCTCTCTCCCCCATCAACCCCTCCCTCTCTCCCCCCCCATCAACCTCTCCCTCTCTCCCCCACCCCATCAACCTCTCCCTCTCCCCCACCCCATCAACCTCTCCCTCTCCCCCACCCCCATCAACCTCTCCCCCCGCCCCCATCAACCTCTCCCTCTCCCCCCCATCAACCTCTCCCTCTCCCCCCCATCAACCTCTCCCTCTCTCCCCCCAACAACCTCTCCCTCTCTCCCCCCCATCAACCTCTCCCTCTCTCCCCCCCCATCAACCTCTCCCTCTCTCCCCCCCATCAACCTCTCCCTCTCTCCCCCCATCAACCTCTCCCTCTCTCCCCCCCCATCAACCCCTCCCTCTCTCCCCCCCCATCAACCCCTCCCTCTCTCCCCCCCATCAACCCCTCCCTCTCTCCCCCCCATCAACCCCTCCCTCTCTCCCCCCCCAACAACCCCTCCCTCTCTCCCCCCCCAACAACCCCTCCCTCTCTCCCCCCCCATCAACCCCTCCCTCTCTCTCTGTCTGTGTCTCTCTCTCTGTCTCTCTCTCTCTCTGTCTCTCTCTCTCTCTGTCTCTCTCTCACACACTCACTCAGTCTCTCTCTCTCTCTATCTCTATCTCTCTCACTCTCTCTCACAGTCACTCAGTCTATCTCTCTCTCTGTGTCTCTCTCTCTCTCTCTGTGTCTCTCTCTGTCTCTCTCTGTCTCTGTCTCTCTCTCTATCTCTCTCTCTCTCACACACACTCTCTCTATCTCTCTCTCTCTCACACACTCTCTCTATCTCTCTCTCTCTCTCACACACTCTATCTCTCTCTCTCACACACTCTCTCTATCTCTCTCTCTCTCACACACTCTCTCTATCTCTCTCTCTCTCACACACTCTCTCTATCTCTCTCTCTCTCACACACTCTCTCTATCTCTCTCTCTCTCACACACTCTCTCTATCTCTCTCTCTCTCACACATTCTCTCTATCTCTCTCTCTCTCACACACTCTCTCTATCTCTCTCTCTCTCACACTCTCTCTATCTCTCTCTCTCTCACACACTCTCTCTATCTCTCTCTCACACACTCTCTCTATCTCTCTCTCACACACTCTCTCTATCTCTCTCTCACACACTCTCTCTATCTCTCTCTCTCTCACACACTCTCTCTATCTCTCTCTCACACACTCTCTCTATCTCTCTCACACACTCTCTCTATCTCTCTCACACACTCTATCTCTCTCTCACACACTCTCTCTATTTCTCTCTCTCTCACACTCTCTATCTCTCTCTCACACACTCTCTCTATCTCTCTCTCTCACACACTCTCTCTATCTCTCTCTCTCTCACACACTCTCTCTATCTCTCTCTCTCTCACACACTCTCTCTCTCTCTCTCACACTCTCTCTATCTCTCTCTCTCTCACACTCTATCTCTCTCTCTCTCACACACTCTATCTCTCTCTCTCTCTCTCACACACTATCTCTCTCTCTCTCACACACTCTCTCTATCTCTCTCTCTCTCACACACTCTCTCTATCTCTCTCTCTCACACACCAATTCCAATTCCAATTCCAATTCAAATGCTTTATTGGCATGAAAGTTTACAGAGAACCATATTGCCAAAGCTTACATAGCAAAAAGGTACAGTTTTCCAACATTCTGTAGGTGTCAATCGATTTGACATTTGTTGGGTACATACAATATTACTTTTAAACAATATTAATTTTAAACAGTCTTTGTACTTCATTTGTTACGTTCAATATTAATTTTAAACAGTCTTAATTTTAAACAGTCCTCAGGTTGTGACATGTTGTTACATATTTGGCCCCAAGGTATGGTCTGTCTCCTTCTCCTAGGACTAATCTCAATTTTGACAGGTCATCCAATTCCTTGAAATCTGGGGTTGTTTGGCTTAGCTTGTTGAATAATATGTTTCTTGATGTGTTGAATTTTTCGCATTTTAGGAGGAAATGCATTTCTGTTTCAACCTCGCCGGCCAGACATTGATCGCATATTCTATTCTCTCTAGGCTGCCAGGATTTCTTGTATCTGCCTTTTTCAATTTCCAGTTGGTGGTCGCTTAGTCTGTACCTGGTGAGGGTCTGTCTCTGTTTTGTGTCTCTGATGGTCGTGAGGTAGTCTGCCAGTTTATATTCTCTTTTTAGGGCCCGGTAACATTCTAATCTGCTTTGGCTTTCGGTTATTTTTGTTCCAATGTTCCAGGTAGGTTTCTTTGCATTGTTTAATGATTTGGTTCACTCGGATTGGTGTTTGGACGGCTGTGTTGGTCTGGGGCTGGTCAGGGTCCGGCTGAGTACTTAGTTTCAGTAGCAGCTGACTCAGGGGACTCTTTTCTGGGTTTAGCTCTTGGGTCTGAAAGGCTTTGAAATGAAGGGTATCTGGGGAGCTAGATTTGAGGTGATTTAGGAAGTTTAGTGCTCGTTTTTGGATGTTTATTATCAGTGGGTATCTGCCTAGTTCGGCTCTGCATGCACTTGTTGGCGTTTTTCTTTGGGTGCGAAGGATGCTTCGGCAGAATTCTGCATGTAGGGCTTCTATTGTGTGTTTTTCCCATTTAGTGCAGCTTTGGTGATTTAGCGGGCCCCATACTTCACTACCGTACAGTGCAATGGGCAGGATTATGCTGTCAAATATTTTGAGCCAGATTTTGATTGGGATTTGGATGTTGTAGAATTTTCTTTTTATTGCATATAGGGCTCTTCGGGCTTTTTCTTTTAGTGCATTCACTGCTATGCTGAAGCTCCCTGATGCTGTAATAGTTAGACCAAGGTAGGTGTAGCTCATAGTGTGTCCTATAGTGGTATCACTGAGGGTAAACTGGTATTTGTTTTCCTGACATCTGGGCCTTTTTTGAAAAATCATGATGTTGGTTTTCTTTAGATTTACTGTTAGAGCCCAATTTTGGCAGTATTTGTCGAGTAGGTCTAGTTGTTGCTGTAATCCCTGTTCTGTGGGAGACAGCAGAACCAGGTCGTCCGCATAGAACAGGGATTTCACTTCTCCATCCAGGAGACGGAGACCTGGTGACTCGCTTTGCTCCAGCACTCTATCTCTCTCTCTCACACACACTCTCTCTCTCTCACACACTCTCTCTATCTCTCCCTCTCTCACACACTCTATCTATCTCTCTCTCTCTCACACACTCTCTCTATCTCTCTCTCTCTCACACACTCTATATCTCTCTCTCTCTCACACACTCTCTCTCTCTCTCACACACTCTCTCTATCTCTCTCTCTCTCTCACACTCTCTCTATCTCTCTCTCTCTCACACTGTCTCTCTATCTCTCTCTCTATCTATCTCTCGCTCTCTCTCCCTCTCTCACACACTCTATCTCTATCTCTCTGTCTCTCTATCTCTATCACACACACACTCTATCTATCTCTATCTCTCTCTCTCTCTCTCTCTCTGTCTCTATCTCTCTATCACACACACACTCTATCTATCTCTATCCCTCTCTCTATCTCTCACACTCACTCTGTCATGGTACCGCTCCCCGGGCCCGGCCTCCCTCAGGCCGCGGTGTTTCCTGACCCGCTCCCCGGGCCCGGATCCGGCGGCTGCACGCCAGGGAGACTCCGCGGCAGCCAATCAGTCCGCAGCCGGACCAGCGCCGCCAGCCACAGACTGCACCCGAGCACTAACTAACAGCATTGCCTCAGTAACCAGCAATAGAACTAGTTAGCAGGTATGGTGCTGCACCAGAGCACTAACTAGCAGCATTGCCTCAGTAACCAGCAATAGAACCAGTTTGTTAGCAGGTACAGTGCTGCACTAGTGCACTAACTAACAGCAATGTTTCAGTAACCAGCATTATAACCAGTTTGTTAGCCGGTATGGTACTGCACCAGAGCACTAACTAACAGCAATGTTTCAGTAACTAGCATTATAACCAGTTTGTGAGCCGGTATGGTGCTGCACCAGAGCACTAACTAGCAGCAATGTTTCAGTAACTAGCATTATAACCAGTTTGTGAGCCGGTATGGTACTGCACCAGAGCACTAACTAGCAGCAATGTTTCAGTAACTAGCATTATAACCAGTTTGTTAGCCGGTATGGTGCTGCACCAGAGCACTAACTAACAGCAATGTTTCAGTAACTAGCATTATAACCAGTTTGTTAGCCGGTATGGTACTGCACCAGAGCACTAACTAACAGCAATGTTTCAGTAACTAGCATTATAACCAGTTTGTTAGCCGGTATGGTGCTGCACCAGAGCACTAACTAGCAGCAATGTTTCAGTAACCAACATTATAACCAGTTTGTGAGCCGGTATGGTGCTGCACCAGAGCACTAACTAACAGCATTGCTTCAGTAACCAACATTATAACCAGTTTGTGAGCCGGTATGGTGCTGCACCAGAGCACTAACTAACAGCAATGTTTCAGTAACTAGCATTATAACCAGTTTGTGAGCCGGTATGGTACTGCACCAGAGCACTAACTAGCAGCAATGTTTCAGTAACCAACATTATAACCAGTTTGTTAGCAGGTACAGTGCTGCACCAGAGCACTAACTAACAGCAATGTTTCAGTAACCAACATTATAACCAGTTTGTTAGCCGGTATGGTACTGCACCAGAGCACTAACTAACAGCAATGTTTCAGTAACCAACATTATAACCAGTTTGTTAGCCGGTATGGTACTGCACCATAGCACTAACTAACAGCAATGTTTCAGTAACTAGCATTATAACCAGTTTGTGAGCCGGTATGGTACTGCACCAGAGCACTAACTAACAGCAATGTTTCAGTAACCAACATTATAACCAGTTTGTGAGCCGGTATGGTGCTGCACCAGAGCACTAACTAACAGCAATGTTTCAGTAACCAACATTATAACCAGTTTGTTAGCCGGTATGGTACTGCACCAGAGCACTAACTAACAGCAATGTTTCAGTAACTAGCATTATAACCAGTTTGTTAGCCGGTATGGTGCTGCACCAGGGCACTAACTAGCAGCAATGTTTCAGTAACTAGCATTATAACCAGTTTGTGAGCCGGTATGGTACTGCACCAGAGCACTAACTAGCAGCAATGTTTCAGTAACTAGCATTATAACCAGTTTGTTAGCCGGTATGGTGCTGCACCAGGGCACTAACTAGCAGCAATGTTTCAGTAACTAGCATTATAACCAGTTTGTGAGCCGGTATGGTGCTGCACCAGAGCACTAACTAACAGCAATGTTTCAGTAACTAGCATTATAACCAGTTTGTGAGCCGGTATGGTGCTGCACCAGAGCACTAACTAACAGCAATGTTTCAGTAACTAGCATTATAACCAGTTTGTGAGCCGGTATGGTACTGCACCAGGGCACTAACTAACAGCAATGTTTCAGTAACCAACATTATAACCAGTTTGTTAGCAGGTACAGTGCTGCACTAGTGCACTAACTAACAGCAATGTTTCAGTAACCAACATTATAACCAGTTTGTTAGCCGGTATGGTACTGCACCAGAGCACTAACTAACAGCAATGTTTCAGTAACCAACATTATAACCAGTTTGTGAGCCGGATATGGTGCTGCACCAGAGCACTAACTAGCAGCAATGTTTCAGTAACTAGCATTATAACCAGTTTGTGAGCCGGTATGGTGCTGCACCAGAGCACTAACTAACAGCAATGTTTCAGTAACTAGCATTATAACCAGTTTGTGAGCCGGTATGTTGCTGCATTAGTACTCTAACTAGCAGCAATGTTTCAGTAACCAGCACATTAGTTTATCAGTGGTCACTGACTGTCAATATGTGCACAAGATAAAGACACAGCTCTTTGTGTACATAGCTGTGATCCATTCACCCACTTACCGTTATTGTTAATAATTAATCAGACCGGCTGCAAGAATCACCCTCTTCAAACTTCCCAACTAAGTTATTATTTCTATCTACTGATTGAGGTGATTACCAAGTTTGCCACTAGCTTCGATAAGTGAATTTGTCATAGGTGATAAAAAATGAATGTTGTTTCTGTGAGGCCGATGAAGAATGTCAAGCTCTAAACCATTCCGCCGCCTTAAATCTTTGCAGCTGCCACAAGGATTTGTGTACAAGTGTTAATTTTACTTGTTGAACATTTCATAGGAACAGGAGGAGGCCATTCAGCCCCTGGAGCCTGCTCCACCATTCAATCAGATCATGACTGATCTGTACCTCAACTCCATTGAAAGACTGCGGGGAGGACAGCCACAATGCAGACCAAGGCACTGTGGCTCAGAAGGCTGTCCAGGGTGGTGGCAGTGGAAGAGCAGAATAGAAATGTGGTAGTGAAAGGGGATTCCATAATTAGGGGGATAGATAGCCTCCTCTGCAGCCACGAACGAGAATCCCGAAGGATGTGTTGCCAGGGTAAGGGTTATCTCGAGACGGCTGGAGAGGAATATGGAATGGGAGGAGCTAAACATGATTAAAATCACTAAGGAGATGGTACTCAGTAAAATAATGGGACTTAAGGCGGATAAATCCCCCAGACCTGATGGCCTACATCCTAGGGTCTTGAGAGAAGTGGCGGTAGGGATTGTGGATGCATTGGTGATCATTTTCCAGAACTCCCTGGACTCAGGAAAGGTCCCGGCAGATTGGAAAACTGCTAATGTAACACCCTTATTTAAGAAGGGAAGTAGACAAAAAGCTGGAAACTATAGACCAGTTAGCCTAACATCCGTGGTTGGCAAAATGTTGGAGTCCATTATTAAGGAAACAGTAACAGAGCATTTGGATAAACATAATTTAATAGGACAGAGTCAGCATGGTTTTACGAAGGGGAAGTCATGTTTGACAAATTTTCTCGAATTCTTTGAGGATGTAACATACAGGGTGGATAAAGGGGAACCAGTGGATGTAGTGTATTTGGACTTCCAAAAGGCATTTGACAAGGTTCCACACAAAAGATTACTGATCAAGATAAAAAATCACGGGATTGGGGGTAATATACTGGCATGGGTGGAAGATTGGCTATCTAACAGAAAACAAAGAGTTGGGATAAATGGTTCGTTCTCGGGCTGGCAATCAGTAACTAGTGGTGTTCCGCAGGGGTCAGTGCTGGGACCCCAACTCTTTACAATCTATATTAACGATTTGAAGGAAGGGACTGAGTGCAACATATCCAAGTTTGCCGACGATACAAAGATGGGAGGGAAAGCAGTGAGTGAGGAGGACATAAAAAACCTGCAAAAGGACATAGACAGGCTAAGTGAGTGGGCAGAGATTTGGCAGATGCAATATAATGTTGGAAAGTGTGAGGTTATGCACTTTGGCAGGAAAAATCAAAGAGCAAGTTATTATCTAAATGGAGAGAAACTGCAAAGTGCTACAGTACAAAGGGATCTGGGGGTCCTGGTGCATGAAACACAAAAAGTTAGTATGCAGGTGCAGCAGGTGATCAGGAAGGCCAATGGAATCTTGGCTTTTATTGCAAGGGGGATGGAGTATAAAAACAGGGAAGTCTTGCTGCAGTTATACAGGGTATTGGTGAGGCCACACCTGGAATACTGCATGCAGTTTTGGTTTCCATATTGAAGAAAAGATATACTTGCTCTCGAGGCGGTTCAGAGAAGGTTCACTCGGTTGATTTCAGAGATGAGGGGGTTGACGTATGAGGAAAGGTTGAGTAGGTTGGGACTCTACTCATTGGAGTTCAGAAGAATGAGAGGCGATCTTATCGAAACATATAAGATTGTGAGGGGGCTTGATCGAGTGGATGCGGTGAGGATGTTTCCACTGATGGGTGAGACTAGAACTAGGGGGCATAATCTTAGAATAAGGGGCTGCCCTTTCAAAACTGAGATGAGGAGAAACTTCTTCACTCAGAGGGTAGTAAATCTATGGAATTTGCTACCCCAGAGAGCTGTGGAAGCTGCAACATTAAATAAATTTAAAATGGAGATAGACATTTTCCTAGCAGATAAGGGAATTAGGGGTTACGGGGAGAGGGCAGGGAAGTGGACGTGAGTCTAGATTCAGATCAGCCATGATCCTATTGAATGGCGGAGCAGGCCCGAGGGGCCGTATGGCCTACTCCTGCTCCTATTTCTTATGTTCTTACCCAAATTAGTAAAAATTCTGAGGAGGAGGAATTCCTGGAATGTTTTCGGGACGGTTATCTGGACCAATATGTCGAGGAGCCGACTCGAGATCAGGCCATTTTAGACTGGGTATTGTGCAATGAGAAGGGACTTATCAGCAATCTTCTTGTACGAGGCCCCTTGGGTCAGAGCGATCATAATATGATCGAGCTCTCAGTCGAGATGGAGAGTGAGGAAATTGAATCAGAGACTAAGGTCCAGAACTTAAATAAAGGGAATTACGAGGGTATGAGACGGGAATTGGGTAAGATTGATTGGGTGGTGTTTCTGGGGGGATTGACAGTGGAGAGACAATGGCAAGCATTCAAAGATAGAATGGAAGAATTCCAGAACATGTTTATACCGGTTTGGCATAAAAATAAACCTAAAAAGGTGACTCAACCGTGGATAACGAGGGAAATTAGGGACAGCATAAAATAAAAAAAAAGGGCATATCAACTGGCAAAAAAAAGCACCAGACCGGAAGATTGGGGGCAGTACAAGATACAGCAAAAGAGGACAAAGGGATTAATCAGGAAGGGGAAAATAGAATACGAAAGTAAACTTGCAGCAAACATAAAGACAGACTGCAAAAGCTTTTATCGGTATATCAGGAGGAAAAGACTGGTAAAATCCCAAGTCGGTCCCTTGCAGTCCGATTCGGGAGAATATATAATGGAGAATAAGGAAATGGCAGACCAATTAAACTCATACTTTGGTTCTGTATTCACAAAGGAGGACACAAATAACCTCCCAGGAATATCGGCAAACATAGGGACTAATGAGAGGGAGGAGCTGACAGAAATTAGTATCTCTAGGGATATGGTGTTGGGTAAGTTGAGGGGACTGAAGGCCGACAAATCCCCGGGGCCTGATAAACTACATCCTAGGGTACTTAAGGAGGTGGCCCTGGAGATAGCAGATGCTCTAAGGATCATCTTCCGGAACTCCATTGACTCGGGAACAGTACCCGTGGATTGGAGGGTAGCTAATGTTACCCCAATATTTAAAAAGGGGGGTAGAGAGAAAGCAGGGAATTATAGACCAGTAAGCCTTACATCGGTTGTGGGCAAAATGCTAGAGTCCATTATTAAGGATAAAATAGCGGAGCACTTGACAAATGGGGAAAGGATCGGACAGAGTCAACATGGATTTACAAAGGGTAAATCGTGTTTGACTAATCTGCTGGAATTTTTTGAGGAAGTAACTGGTAAAATAGATGGGGGAGAGCCAGTGGATGTGGTGTACCTTGACTTCCAGAAAGCCTTCGATAAGGTTCCACACAAAAGATTATCATGCAAAATTAAGGCTCATGGGATTGGGGGCAAAGTATTAACGTGGATAGAGAACTGGCTGGCGGATAGAAAACAGAGAGTTGGAATAAACGGCTCGTTTTCGGAGTGGCAGGCAGTGACCAGCGGGGTGCCGCAAGGATCTGTCCTGGGACCCCAGCTGTTCACAATATATATAAATGATCTGGATCAGGGAATTGGATGCAATATTTCCAAATTCGCTGACGACACTAAACTAGGAGGAGGGGTGGGCTCTGATGAGGATGTCAGGAGGCTACAGTGCGATTTGGACAGGTTGGGGGAATGGGCAGATACGTGGCAGATGCACTATAATGTGGATAAATGCGAGGTTATCCACTTTGGGGGTAAAAACAGGAGGGTAGATTATTATCTAAATGGCAATAGATTGGGAGATGGGGAAGTGCAGAGGGACCTGGGTGTTCTTGTGCACCAGTCACTGAAGGAGAGCATGCAGGTGCAACAGGCGATCAAGAAGGCAAATGGTATGTTGGCCTTCATATCAAGGGGGTTCGAGTATAGGAATAGGGATACCTTACTACAGCTGTACAAGGTGCTGGTGAGACCGCATCTGGAGTATTGTGTACAGTTTTGGTCGCCCCATCTGCGGAAGGATGTTCTTGCCATGGAAAGAGTGCAACGGCGATTCACCAGGCTGATACCTGGAATGGCGGGAATGACCTACGAAGAGAGATTAAATAGTTTGGGCTTGTACTCACTGGAGTTTAGAAGATTGAGAGGGGATCTCATCGAAACATATAAAATTATGGCAGGCCTGGACAGGCTGAATTCAGAGAGAATGTTTCCAATGGCCGGGGAGCACAGAACCAGGGGCCACAGTCTAAAAATAGCGGGCAAATCATTTAAAGCAGAGATGAGGAAGAATTTCTTCACTCAAAGAGTGGTGAGCCTGTGGAATTCCCTGCCACAGAGGGCTGTGAAGGCTAATTCAATAAATATTTTCAAGAGAGAATTGGATATATTTCTGAAGGCTAAGGGGATTAAGGGTTACGGAGAAAAGGCGGGGACGGGGTACTGAACTGGTAAGATCAGCTATGATCTCAGACGAAGATCAGCCATGATCTCATTGAATGGCGGAGCAGGCTCGAAGGGCCGAATGGCCTACTCCTGTTCCTATCTCTATGTTTCTATGTTTCTATGTTTCTTATGGGAGGGGTTAAATCCAGTTGTCGTGGTCCATGTCGGAACAAACGACATAGGTAGGAACAGGGAAGAGGTCCTGCTGAAGGAGTTTAAGGAGTTAGGAGCGAAATTAAAAAGCAGGACCTCGAGTGTAATAATCTCTGGATTATTGTACCAGCAACGTGCAAATTGGCATAGAAGCAGTCAGATCAGGAGAATTAACACGTGGCTAAAGGGATGGTGTGGGAAAGAGGGGTTCCTTTTCATGGGACACTGGCACCAGTACTGGAACAGGAAAGAGTTATATCGATGGGACAGGCTCCACCTGAACCGGGATGGGACCCGTGTCCTAGTGGAAAGGGTAAATAGGGAGGTGGCAAAGGCTTTAAACCAGTAAGATGGGGGGAGGGATCTACAAGAAATGAAACCAGCCTAAATATAAACAAAACAGGAAAGGAGAACATAGGAAAGAATAAAGTAAGGGAGGATATTGATGGCCAGGGAATAAACAGAGTTATCGAACAGGAGTGTAAAAAGATGGTTAACAATAAAGTGAGAGGAACTGCTATTAAAAATGAGTTAAACTGTCTGTATAGCAATGCACACAGTGTCCGAAATAAAACAGGGGAACTGGAGGCAATAATACGTTGCGAGGAACATAGTAGGTATTACTGAGACATGGCTACAGAAAAATCAGGACTGGGAATTAAATATTGCAAGGTATAACATATCTAGAAAAGTTAGAGAGGGAAAAGGGGAGGTGGAGTAGCTGTACTTATTAGGGATAACATAATGGCAGTAGAAAAAAGTGGTATGGCTATCTGCAAAACAGAAATAGAATCCATGTGGATAGAGATAAAAGCTAATAAAGGATCTATCACACTAATAGGGGTAGTCTACAGACCACCTAATAGTGGAAGGGAGGTCGAGGAAGAAAAATGCAAACAAATTAGGGAAATGAGTAAAAAAACAAATAATAATAATCATGGGGGATTTCAACTACCCCACTATTAATTGGACAGAAGAAGTAGGTAAAGGGGGTGGAGTTCCTACAATGTGTACAGGACTCCTTTCTGACCCAATGTGTAAAAAGCCCAACAAGGGAGGATTCACTATTGGATCTAGTAATGGGGAATGAACCAGAGCAGATAAAAGAAGTAAAAGTAGGAGAACATCTAGGCAATAGTGACCATAATATAATACGCTTTAAGAAAGTAAGTTTTTTGATGAGGTAGCAGAGAGGGTTGATGAGGGCAATGCGGTTATCGTGGTGTACATAAATTTCTAAAAGGCGTTCGACAAAGTGCTTGCCAGCAAAGTTGAAGCCCATGGAATAAAAGGGACAGTGGCAGCATGGATACGGAATTGGTTAAGTGACAAGAAACAGAGAGTAGTGGTGAACAGTTGTTTTTCGGACTGGAGGAAGATATACAGTGGTGTTCCCCAGGGATCGGTTCTAGGACCACTGCTTTTCTTGATATATATTAATGACTTGGATGTGGGTGTACAGGGGCACAATTTCAAAATTTGCAGATGACACAAAACTTGGAAGTATAGTGAACAGTGAGGAGGATAGTGATAGACTTCAAGAGGACATAGACAGGCTGGTGGAATGGGCAGACACGTGGCAGATGAAATTTAATGCAGAAAAGTGTGAAGTGATACATTTTGGTAGGAAGATGGAGGAGAGGCAATATAAACTAAAGGGTTGAATCCTAAAGGGGGTGCATGAACAGAGAGACCTGGGGGTATATGTGCACAAATCATTGAAGGTGGCAGGGCAGGTTAAGAAAGCAGTTATAAAAGCTTATGGGATCCTGGGCTTCATAAATAGAGGTATAGAGTACAAAAGTGTAGAAGTTATAATGAATCTTTATAAAACACTGGTTCGGCCCCAACTGGAGTACTGTGTCCAATTCTGGGCACTGCAATTTAGGAAGGATGTGAAGGCCTTAGAGAGGGTGCAGAAAAGATTTATGAGAATGAATCCAGGGATGAGGGACTTCAGTTACGTGGATAGACTGGAGAAGCTGGGGTTGTTCTAATTAGAGCAGAGAAGATTGAGAGGAGATTTGATAGAGGTGTTCAAAATCATGAGGGGTCTGGACAGAGTGGATAGAGAGAAACTGTTCCCATTGGCGGAAGGGTCGAGAACCAGAGGACACAGATTTAAGGTGATTGGTAGAAGAACCAAAGGCGACATGAGGAAAAACTTTTTTACGCAGCGAGTGATTAGGATCTGGAATGCACTGCCTGAAAGGGCGGTGGAGGCAGATTCAATCGCTGCTTTCAAAAGGGAGTTGGATAAGTACCTGAAGGAAAAAAAATTGCAGGGCTACGGGGAAAGGGTGGGGGAGTGGGACTTGCTGAGGTGCTCTTGCAGAGAGCTGGCACGGGCTCAATGGGCTGAATGGCCTTCTTCCGTACTGTAACCATTCTATGATTCTAAGATTCTCTATTAATTGAGAAGTATGACAAAGACCAGGGAAATAGATTGGAGAAAAGCCAATTTTGCGAGGCTGAGAATAGAACTTGGGAAAATAAAATGGACAACAACATTGGCAAACAATGATGTAGAACAGTAGTGGGAAATATTTAAAATTGCGTTCAACAGAGCCCGGGGAAAATATATTCCGCTAAAAAACGAAGGAAAAATTGAGGGTAAGGAATTGCAGGGGAGAGCATGACAAGAGAAAATACAAAGAGGTCAGGAGAGAAGTCAAAAAAAAATTAGAAAGGCAAAAAGGAACTATGAAATTAAATTATCAAGGACCATAAAACAAAATAGTAAAATATTTTACAGGCACATAAATAAAAAAAGGAACGCTGGAATGGGAATAGGGCCACTAAGGGATGGACAGGATAATACCACAGGTAACGATAGAGAGTTGGCAGAAATATTAAATTATTACTTTGCTTCAATATTTACCAGGGAGACAGAACAGGTGGACATGACATCGGATGATAAGATTAGAAATGAGATAACTGCATTTAAAAGATAAAGAGGAGAAATATTAAATAAACTAATCAAACTCAAAGAGAATAAGACCCCTGGTCTGGATGGATTACATCCGCGCATTTTAAAAGAATCTAGGGAAGAGATAGCAGAAGCATTACTACACATATTTAATAATTCGTTAGAACAAGGTGTAGTGCCAGAGGACTGATGGATAGCTAACATAATACCTATATTTAAGAAGGGAGATAGAACATGTCCAGGGACCATAGACCAGTCAGCTTGACCAACCTCATTGAATTTTTTGAAGAGGTAGCAGAGAGAGTAGATGAGGGCAATGCAGTAGATGTAATTTATCTAGATTTTCAAAAGGCCTTCGATAAGGTACCACATAATAGACTAATGAATAAGGTCACTATGGAGAAGGACGATGTAGGCATAGAAATCAGGCAGGGGGCTTGTGATATACTTGAACAAATTAGCATTGAGAGGGAGGAGGCACTAGTGGTTTTAGTGGGCTTAAAAGTGGATAAATCCCCAGGCCCAGACGAGATGTATCCCAGGCTGCTGTGTGAGGCAAGGGAGGAGATTGCAGGGGCTCTGACACAAATTTTCAGAATCTCTCTGGCCACAGGGGAGGTACCGGAGGACTGGAGGACAGCTAACGTAGTACCATTATTCAAGAAGGGTAGTAGGGATAAATCAGGGAATTACAGGCCAGTGAGCCTAACATCAGTGGTAGGGAAATTATTGGAAAAAATTCTGAGGGGCAGAATTAGTCTCCACTTGGAGAGGCAAGGATTAATCAATGATAGTCAGCATGGCTTTGTCAAGGGGAGATCATGTCTAACCAATTTGATTGAATTTTTTGAGGGGGTGACTAGGCGTGTGGATGAGGGTAGTGCAGTTGATGTAGTCTACATGGACTGTCACTCTCACTCTCTCCGTCACTCTCACTCTCTCCCTGTCACTATCCCTGTCACTCTCACTCTCTCCGTCACTCTCACTCTCTCTCCCTGTCACTCTCACTCTCTCCGTCACTGTCACTCTCTCTCCATCACTCTCTCTCTGTCACTCTCTCTCCATCACTCTCGCTCTCTCGCTGTCACTCACACCCTATAACACCATCACTCTGTGAACTGAAACAGCTAACCAATTTGAAGAGACGAGACCTTTTCGTTGGCGAGAGCGGTGATCAGGATCGCCGCCCGTGACAGGTGCTTCATGGTGAGCAGTTTGCGGTTGGCCATGGCCTGCTGCAGCGACTGCTGATGATCTTCAATCTATAGGACACAAGCAGAAGGGAATTGTTGTGAGCCAACTCTCGCTGTCCCGGCCATCCCACCGGATTGATAACGCGAGCGAAGAGTGAGCGGCAAAGGGTAGTCGTATGGAGCATAAACACCAGCACAAGCCCGGAGGCTCATGGCTCGCCTGAAGTGGGAGGCCCGGGGCTTGCCTGAAGTGGGAGGCTCGAGGCTCACCTGAAGTGGGAGGCCCGGGGCTCGCCTGAAGTGGGAGGCCCGGGGCTCGCCTGAAGCGGGAGGCCCGAGGCTCGCCTGAAGTGGGAGGCCCGAGGCTCACCTGAAGCGGGAGGCCCGGGGCTCGCCTGAAGTGGGAGGGCAGAGGCTCACCTGAAGTGGGAGGCCCGGGGCTCGCCTGAAGTGGGAGGCCCGGGGCTCGCCTGAAGTGGGAGGCTCGAGGCTCGCCTGAAGCGGGAGGCCCGAGGCTCGCCTGAAGCGGGAGGCCAGAGGCTCACCTGAGGTTGGCTTGAACTGACAGGCCCGAGACTCGCCTGAACTGGCAGGCCCGGGGCTCGCCTGAAGCGGGAGGCCCGAGGCTCGCCTGAAGCGGGAGGTCCGAGGCTCGCCTGAAGTGGGAGGCCCGGGGCTCGCCTGAAGTGGGAGGCCAGAGGCTCGCCTGAGGTTGGCTTGAACTGACGGGCCCGAGGCTCGCCTGAAGCGGGAGGCCCGAGGCTCACCTGAAGGATCAGGACTGGAGCAGGCCCAACACCAGCCTCGCTCATTGCAAACTGTTTACTACATGGGCAGTAATAGGCCTCAGGCCTCTCAGTAACACATGAAAGGGGCCTAACACCTGGTTTAGGCGGCTGCCAGGCACTCAATTTCGGGTTGGCATCTTTCAGGTGTTCTTGAGGCGCAGGACGTTGGTCCCTGAAATCAAGCCCCCATTACACCCATAAAACATGCGCTACTAACTCAAATTTCCACCCCTCAATCTCTGGATGGGGAACAAAAAAGAGGGTTAATATCAGGTAATGGTGTATGTCAACATGGCCAGTGGGGGACTGTCCTTAGAGCTCAGCTGGTAACCGCACCACCCTAGGCAATACAGAAAATAAAAAGGGCAGTGCTGAGTTAGCGGGTCTCAATTGGATGGCAGTTTGGGTGCTACAATTGGCCTCAGTACCCCTGGACTGGAGGAGTTACAAATTCATTGCTATTATCGCCCTCCAGTGACTGTTGCTGGAAATATGTGCTTGTGTATGTGCGTATGTGCATGTGTGTGTTTGTGTGTGTCTGTGTTTGTGTGTGTCTGTGTGTGCATGTGTTTGTTTGTGTGTGCACTTGTGTGTGTGCACGTGTGTGTATATGCATGTGTGTACGTGTGCGCATGTGTATATTTCCGTGTATCTGTGTGCACGCGTGTGTTTGTGTGCACGTGTGTGTGCACGTCTGTATGTGCATGTGTGCATGTGTAAATGTGTGTGCAGGTGTGTGTGTACAAGTGTGTGCATGCGTTTATGTGCGTGTGTATGTGCGTGTCTGTGTGCACGTATGTGTGCATGTGTTTGTGCATGTACGTGTGTATGTGCGTGTCTGTATGTGTGTACGTGCACATGTGTATGTGTACGTGTGCTTTGGTGTGTATATGTGCACTTGTGTGTATGTGTGTGCCGTGTCTATACATGTGTACACATGTGTGCGCATGCATGTGCCTGTGTGCAGGTGTGCGTGCATGTGTGTGTACTTGTGTGTGCGTGCACATGTGTGTGCACATGTGTGCATGTGTCCACATGTGAGTGCACCGTGTCTGTACATGTGTACATGTGTGTGTGCACGTGCATGTGCCTGTGTGTGCACGTGTGTATGTGCATGTGTGCGCATGTGTGCATGTGTGCGCACTTGTGTGTCTGTGTGCACATATGTGTGCAGGTGTGTGTGCATGTGTGTATGTAGGTCAGTGGCCACGGAGGAGGAGGAGGGGAGGGAGGGAGTTTTAAGTGAAGCTCATGGAGTCCTACCAGCCCCAGACTTTCATTCTTCACTCTAAGATTCGCCTTGGCGATCTTAAGCGCTTCTTGAGCCGCCGCCACGTGTTTCTGTTTCGGTTTAACTGCCTGTCAAACAGAGCTGGGATATTTACTGCGGCGGTATCGAGAGCAGTGGCGCCCCATCACCCACCGGTTTATGGCCCAAGTGGTGAAATTGATCCCCTTTGCTTTCCACTTTCAAATTGCAGTGGGGCTTAATCTGACCCAATGGGCACGAGCTGGAGCAGTTCACACATTTTCATGTCAAAACTGATCATTTATTCTGCACATAGCCTCATACGTGACTGCTGCTGGGACAATCCATGAACCCTCTCCTTTCATATTCATTCATTCAAATGCCAATAAGAGAGATTTCTTTCAGAAAGTAACATTTTGGGGATACTGTGCATGAGTAATTTGAGACATGATGTGGTGAGTGTGGCGTGCTCGGGCGGAACAGGTGACTTTGGTGACCTGTGGTTGTTGTATCTATGCTTTAATGTGTTCAATCAAGCATGTAGATACGTCGAATTAAATCAGAGTCAGGCAGACAGGCTTATAACTGTGATCTTCACTTTATTGCGTAAAATGGCTGACTGCCCTTTTCCCGGGTAATTCCCATAATGCAATGCACATTACATTACCGTATTGACTGGTGTCAAACTCGCAATCAATACACGACATTGTAGGAGTCTACGTACTCCGAGCAAAAAATACTGAACTCGGAGAGGTTCAACAGAAAAAGTTTAATTGTTGAGGCTGCATGCTGAACACAAAAAGGAGTCAGAGACCACACAAAGTACAACTGCCTTTCATCAGTGCACAGCTTCGACTGCTCCTCCCCCGCTCTGGGCTTAACTATGTTGCAGATCGAGTTTCGTAAAGGTGTGATCCTTCTTAAAGGCATGATGCCTGATTTATAGTCTACGGACCGGAAAGCGGATTGTGTCCTTTCTGTGATTGGTACGCCACACAGCTCCCCCCAGAATCCGCTAGTAGGGAGTGTACAAACTGGCGTGGTGGCTTGATGGCACGGCCGGAACGGCTCTTGGTGGTTGGTGTCGGGAGCGGGGCGGTCGGACGCGTTGGGCTCTTAGGCGATCTGCCCCGCGGTGGGGGTTGGCCCACTTGAATGGGTTCGTCGGGCTCTAGGTGCGCCAGCTTGAGCCGGTCGACCGACACCTTGTCAGTTCTGCCGCCCACTTCGAGGAGGAAGAACTTGTTCCCCGTCTGGAGTACCTTGTAGGGTCCGTCGTATGGGGGCCGTAGAGGTCCTCGGTGGGCATCATGGCGCACGAAAACAAATTTGGCCATGTGCAGTCTAGGTGGTACGCGGGTTGCTTGTTCGCCGTGCCGGCCGGTGGGTACCGGAGCTAACTGTTGTGCTCGGTTGGCGAAAGCACGGTGTTGCTGGTCAGCCGACCAGGGGGTCGTGGCGGTGGGCAGGAACTCTCAGGGTACGCGCAGCGGCTGGCCATACACGAGTTCCACCGCCGAGGCTTGCAGGTCTTCCTTGACCGTGGAGCGTAGGCCGAGTAGCACCCACGGGAGGCGGTCAATCCAAGCCTCGTCCTCGAGGCTGGCATGGAGGGACGCCTTCATGGACCTGTGGAATCGCTCGCACAGTCCGTTGGCTTGGGGCTGGTAAGCCATGGTGCGGTGAACGGCCACCCCGAGGTTTCGGGCGATGGCGGCCCACAGATCAGAGGTGAACTGCGGGCCTCTATCCGACGTCATGTCAGAGGGGACGCCGAACTGAGCGACCCAGGTACCGATGAACGCCCTCGCGATGTCGGCGGTGGTGGTGGACGTTAGTGGAATGGCCTCGGGCCAGCGGGTGGTACGGTCCACGATTGTCAGCAGGTGCGTGTGACCTTGTGATGGCGGCAGGGGGCCGACGAAGTCGATGTGGACGTGGTCGAACCTTCTTTCTGGCACGGTGAACTCCTCGAGTGGGGCTTTGACGTGCTGGTGGATTTTGGCACGCTGGCAAGCTATGCAGGATCTGGACCAGACGGGCACATCTTTGCGCAGGCCACGCCAGACAAATTGGTTGGCCACCAGTCTAATGGACGCACGGGTGCCGGGGTGTGAGAGGCCGTGGACGATGTCGAACACCCGTTTTTGCCAGGACGCCGGGACTACGGAACGGGGTTGCACCAAGGAGGTGTCGCATTTGACTGTGACGGCGGACGGGCCGCAGGCGACGTCGGTCAGTCGCAGCCCTGGGAGGGTTTTGGGCGCGGAGAGCAGATCGGGGTCGGTGCGTTGCTCCGCTGCCAGTTGAGCATAGTCCACTGCCAGGTGGGCGCCGTGGACGGCGGGGCGGGATAAGCAATCGGCCACTGCGTTGTCTCGACCGGAGACGTGCCGGATGTCCGTGGTGAATTCGGACACCGCGGCGAGCTGGCGTTGTTGCCTGGCTGACCACGGGTCCGCAGATTTCGCCATCGCGAATGTCAGGGGTTTGTGGTCGACAAACGCGGTGAAGGGGCGGCCCTCCAGAAGAAATCTAAAATGGCGGACTGCCAGGTACAGTGCGAGGAGCTTGCGGTCAAAGGCGTTGTATTTGGCCTCCGAGGGGCGCAGTTGGTGGCTGAAAAAGGCCAGCAGTTGCCAGGCCCCGTCGACCCACTGTTCGTACATGGCGCCGACCGCGTGGTCGGAGGCGTCCGTGGTGAGGGCTACCCTGGCGTTGGGCTGTGGGTGAGCGAGCATGGTGGCGTCGGCGAGCGCCTTTTTGGTCGAGTCGAAAGCGGTCAACATGTCCGCCGACCACTCGATCGCCATTCTGGCTTTCTTACCCCGGAGGGCTTAGTATAGCGGCCGCATGAGGGAGGCCGCTCCGGGAATGAAGCGGTTGTAAAAGTTGATCATCCCCAAGAACTCCTGGAGGCCTTTGATGGTGGTAGGCCGGGGGAACTGCTGGACGGCTTGCACCTTGGCGGGCAGGGGAATGGCTCCGTCCTGCGTGATGTGGTGGCCGACGAATTCGATCCTGCTGAGGCCGAATTGGCACTTGGCTGGGCTGATGATGAGCCCGTGCTCACTGAGCCGCTGGAACAGGGTGCGGAGGTGCTCGATGTGTTCCTGCTTGGAGGAGCTAGCTACCAGGATGTCATCCAGGTAGACAAAGAGGAACTTCAGGTCCCGGAGGACCGAGTCCATGAGCCGCTGGAAGGCCTGGGCCGCGTTTTTGAGGCCGAAGGGCATTCGGAGGAACTCGAATAGCCCAAAAGGGGTGATTATGGCCGTCTTGGGAAAGTCCGTGGGGTGGACTGGCACCTGATGGTAACCGCGCACCAGGTCGACTTTGGAGAAGACTGAGCGGCCGGCCAGTCTAGCCGAGAAGTTTTAATGTGCGGTATGGGGTACCGATCCGGCATGGTTGTGTCGTTTAGGCGCCGGTAGTCCCCGCAGGGGTGCCATCCCCCGTCGGGTTTGGTAACGATGTGGAGTGGGGAGGCCCAGGGGCTGTTGGAGCGGCGGATGATGCCGAGCTGTTCCATTGTGGCGAAGTCGGCCCGCGCGATCTCCAGCTTGGCCGGGTCCAGCCTGCGGGCGTGGGCATACACCGGTGGGCCTGTGGTGGGGATGAAGTGTTCTACCCCGTGCTTAGCAACCTTCCCGGAGAAGGTCGGGTTGGTGAGGGCTGGGAACTCAGCCAGGAGTGCTGAGTAGTCGTCCGTTGAGCGGGCGCGGCACTGCCATGCCATGTCGGCGGGTTGTGGGGGGTGCCATGGCGCCCGGGATAGGTGACATGGTGTTCATGTCCATGAGGCGGCGCCGAGGCATGTCGACCAACAGGCTGTGGGCGCACAGGAAATCCGCACCGAGGAGCGGGGAGAGCACCTTGGCGGTGATAAACTCCCAGTGGTAGCGGCAGCATGCGAGGTCGATGGTGACGGTGCGGGTGCCGTACGTCCGGATGTCGGTGCCATTGGCGGCAGCCAGCGCAGGGCCACGGCCGCCTCGCTGGATCTCGAGGGCGGACGCGGGGATGATGCTGCGCTGCGCGCCCGTGTCGCATAGGAAATGGCGTCCAGAGGCGCTGTCCGTAACGTACAGCAGCGCGCCTGCTTGCCCCACGGCCATCGTGTAGGCCGGTGTGGGGGCGGTTGGAAACGTGCAGGGATGGCTGCAGCGGCATGCCCGTGCGCCGAACCGGGTATGGAAGTAGCAGTAGCCCTGGGTCGGAGGGCTTGGGGGGCATGGGGGCCTGGGGGGCCTCGTGGCCGAGCTGTGTGGCCGCGCGATAGAGGGTGGAGCGCACGCTGACGCTGCGGAGGCCAGGTTGGGGGTGACGGCGTGGTTGGAGCTGGTGGACAGGAGCTTATCGGCTTCGTCGGCCAGGGCCTCGAGGTCCGTGAGGCTGGACGCCACGATCGCCGGGCGTATGCTGGGAGGTAGTTGGCGGATAAAGAGCGTGTGGAAGAGGGAGCCGGGCGGTTTCTCGTCGGTCAGAGCAAGCATGTGTGAGAGCAAGTCTGATGGCGTGGAGTCACCGAGGCCCAGGAGGTCGAGGAGGTGGCAGTTGCGCAAGAATTGGGAGGCTGTGAATTTTTTAATGAGCGCGGCCTTGAGATGTGCGTACTTGCCTTCCTCCGGAGGGTTTTGTAGTGTTGTCCAGACTTTCGTGATTGTGGAGCTGCCCAGGGAGGCGAGGAGGTAGTCGTACATCGTTGCATCGGCGGTGATGCCGCGGAGTCGGAATTGCGATTCGGCTTGAAGGAAACAGGCGGTGGCCAGGTTCTCCCAGAACTCCGGCAGCTTCACAGAAACTGCGTTTGTGTCAGCCATGGTTACGCTTAGGAGTCGTCCTGAGCGTCGGGGTCACCAATGTAGGAGTCTACGTACTCCTAGCAAAAAATACTGAACTCGGAGAGGTTCAACAGATAAGATTTAATTGTTGAGGCTGCATGCTGAACACAAAATGGAGTCAGAGACTACACAAAGTACGACTGCCTTTCATCAGTGCACAGCTTCGACTGCTCCTCCCCCGCTCTGGGCTTAACTATGTTGCAGATCGAGTTTCTTAAAGGTGTGAGCCTTCTTAGAGACATGACGCCTGATTTATAGTCTACGGACCGGAAAGCGGATTGTGTCCTTTCTGTGATCGGTACGCCACAACATCCCCCTTTTCCTTGGAAACAAACTTGCAGTTTACAAACAGTTGCTTACAATAACACTGCATAACTTATTTGGTTTATAAACTTTTTACAAACTTGTGTCTTACCACACAACTAAATAATTCCCAGGTTTAAACATTTAACATCGCCCATGCAGTTCTCGCACAGTTTATGTTGTGACATAATCAGACAGTCTTTGGGGTTTTCTTTTAACCCTTTAAGGTCTGGCTGTATTGGTTATGTCTGACATGTTGGTGTCAGTGGGTATTGCCTGTGTCACAGTGGTATGTGTGTCAGGGTCTACTATACTGTCCTCAGTCCCTTGTGTTTCCTCCTGCTCATGGAGTGTCTCTTTTGGTCCATTGGTTCTGTATTTCTTCACAAACGTAGTGTTTCTCGAATAGCGTGCTCCGTCTGGAGATTCTACTACTACTTGCCTCCCTGTTTTACTCAAAACTTTGTGGGGTGTGGCATTAAAAGGAGTGGTGAACTTGTCCACTTTGTCCTGCCGTACCAGCACCGTGTCACCAACTTCCACCTCTGAGTATTGTGTTCTCCGCTGTTCATCTGTGATGTCTGGCAGCTTTCCTCTCATTTTCCATTTAAAGAGCAGCTCTGCCGGGCTCTTTCCTGTCGCGGCATGGTCAGTGCTCCTGTACACAGTCACATATTTTCTAAGTTCACGTTTTCAATCTAGTCCTTCTGACTGAGCAATTCTGATTCTCTTCATCAGCGATGCATTCTGGCGCGCGAATTCTCCATTAGCCTGAGCCCATTTTGCTGTCATTTTCAGGTGTTTGATCCCGTTGTTTTCACAGTATTCTTTGAATAATTCAGATCTGAATTGGGGACCATTATCAGATTTGCAGGTGATTGGCAAACCATGATGGCTGAAGATTGACTCTAGACTATCAATAACCTTCTCTGTTGTTGTGGAGGTCATGATGTCGTATTCATAGTCGTGACTATAACAATCAACTACCACAAGAATGGAGTGGTTGGATGGCAAGGGTCCCAGTAAGTCTATAGCTACATCCTGCCAGGGGCCCTCCGGTAATGGTGTTGGTCTCAACGGTTCAGGTGGGTCAGGTCTGGCTACTATCTGACAGCCGTGGCACACTTTACAGTGTTTTTCAGCTGCCTTGTCCATGCCAGGCCACCAAACCTTGGTTCTGAGATGTTGCTTTGTTCCAACTATTCCCAAGTGTCCTTCATGTGCTAACACCAGGGCTCGTGCGTGTAACACTGTGGGTAGCACGATGCATGTTCCCCGAAGAACTAGGTACCCCACTACGCACAGCTCATTTGCAATTGCTGCATAAGCTTTACAGTTCTCAAAATGTCTGTTTGTGATTGCCTTCCGTACCTCAATTAGCTCTGGGTCGGTAGCAGAGGCTTCCTCCACCTCTCTAGTAGTGAGTGCTTTTGGTGTCGCACTCACAGCTACAAATCTCACGTATTCATCTGAGCCATGAGAATGTCTCTCCTGTTTTGCTGTCTCCCCCAGCAATCGTGACAGTGGGTCTGCAATGTTTTGCTTGCCTGGAATGCGTATCACCTTAAAATCGTACGGCTGTAATCTAAGTACCCATCTCTCTATATGGGCACAGGGTTTAGAGTGTGGGCCGTATATCACTTGTAATGGCTTATGGTCAGTTACCAAGTTAAATTTCCGGCCATACACATATGGATGCAGCCTCTCACAAGCCCATACAAGAGCTAAGGCCTCTCTCTCTGTTTGAGAGTATTTCTTCTCACTGTCTGTTAAACTACGACTTACATAGCATATTGGCACCTCTTGTCCCTGTTGGTCCTGAACTAGTACTGCGCCTAAACCTACAGGACTGGCATCTGCTATCACCTTGGTTGGTGCGTCCTTATCAAGATATGCTAAAGTGCCGGCTCTGGCCAACTCTTCCTTGAGTGCACTGAATGACTGTCTCTGTTGTGATCCAAATTTAAATGGTGCGTCTTTTCTCGTCAGGCGTCGCAGTGGCTCTGTTAGCGTTGCAAACTGCGGGATGAATCTGCTGCTGTACCCAACGAGCCCCAAGAAACTCCTTGTGCTGTCTCTCCCTCTAACTTAACCTTACTGTATGTACATAACCTACTTAAATATGTATAACTTACCTGTTAGGGCCGTTGCCCCTTTAACTCACCGTTTAGGGCCATTGCCCCTTTAAGACACGCCTTAGCGTGCTGACGTCACGTCACGTACGACGTGACGTACGTGCGTGAGGCGGCTGCCGGCCCGACTCGGCTCTCCAGAAAGGCTGCCGGCACAGCCCGGCCCAGCGTCTTCGGCCGCATCGATCAGCCGCCGGGAGCGCCGCTATCCTCTGCTCCCGCGGCAAGCACCGGCCCAGCCTGGCCTCCAGCTCCTGCTCCCGACCTAGGCCCCAACGGCCAGCGACGCAACTACCGGCAAACGCGACGATGTCACGACCCCGAGCGTGATGAGGTCACCACGCTCCCCACGGCACTGCGAGTTCATTCCTTGTGGAGCTGCCGCCGGAACAAGACCTGCGCCACGGTGCTCCTCGGTTGTATTGTCCCCATGCTTCAGTCTTGGAAATTGTTTGTCTGTGAGTACTTAGAATGCTATAGACGATTAGCGTACACTGCATGTTGTAGAAAATGTTTAGTTGTAACTTTCTCTGTCTAGCTGGTTAACTAGCAGCCGTATTTGATACACTATGTACAGGGCTAATTTAAAGAGAATGCCTTCTAGCTTGCTAAATGTAATTCATTGCCAGATGTACTGTGTTGCCCAGGCGTACCTAAATTTGTGTATACATATCAATTATGCGTCTGTATACTAATGTGTCCTTCCATTTCTGTGTTGTATTTCAGTTTTACAATTAGAATCGTTCAGTAAAGCGTTACAAGAAAAGTCAAGCCTTGTGATTTTATTGGAAGATATCGAGTTGTTCGCTATCTGTCTAGCTCTGCATAGAATCGCGTTGCGAGGGCAGAACAGTAAAAAGACAGCAGCACAGCGGGCTCAAGCACAGGAAGATACCACTCAGCTACCATGAGTCTACGCTCAGGAAAACAATATACTCTAGAGGAAGTCGACCAGCCAATCGAGAAGAATGAGCCTCTCCCAGCAAACGAGGCCAAGTCACAGTCCTCTAAAGCAGCCTCTAGAACATCTCGGCGGTCCAGCAGACCGTCGTCACCGACAGCTCTCCCAGCAAACGACGCCAAGTCACAGTTCTCTAAAGTACCCTCTAGAACATCTCGGCGGTCCAGCAGACCGTCGTCACCGACAGCTCTCCCAGCAAACGACTCCAAGTCACAGTTCTCTAAAGTATCCTCTAGGTCATCTCGGCGGTCCAGCAGACCGTCGTCATCGACAGCTTCTACAGCCGCCAAAGCACGTGCCAAGGCAAAGGCCACCCAAGCGCAATTGTCCTTCGCTGAAAAAGAAGCTGACCTCATGAAGCAGAGAGCCGACCTTGTAAAGCAGAGAGCTAATCTCGCTGCCATTCTCCACATTCTCCAAAGCCAGAGAGCTGCCGCTGCCGCTAAAGCCGAAGCCGCAGCTTATGAAGAAGATGAGGAGAGCGAACGCGGGGAGCCCAGCCAGGAAACATATGACCTGGAACAGCCCCTCAGTCCAGTGCAACGTACAAATGAGTATGTCCAACAACACTCCAAAGTGTTCTCAAAGGAAACATTCAGGTATCTCGACGTAGAACCAGCTACTCACCCCAGCAACAAACGGCCCGTTTTCGGAGACACTGAGCTCAAAAGAGAAGAAACGAGTAAGACTCACCTGCAGAGACCTCCACAACACTCGGCCAATCCAGCTAAGCAGTCCTCGCCCGAGCCGCAAGGCGCACAAGACTTCGCCAGGTACCTTACTCGCCGAGAATTGTTAAGTTCAGGCCTC
The DNA here is from genome assembly GCF_052327205.1 of Somniosus microcephalus. Lineage (NCBI taxonomy): Eukaryota > Metazoa > Chordata > Chondrichthyes > Squaliformes > Somniosidae > Somniosus > Somniosus microcephalus. The sequence continues at coordinate 2,993,365 of NW_028225184.1, forward strand.
CTAGAATTCGATGACCGTCCTGAAAATTATTGGTCATGGAGAGCATCCTTCCTGAGTACCACCAAGGACTTGAATCTGTCAGCCAGAGAAGAACTAGACTTGATGACAAAGTGGCTCGGAGCCGAGTCGTCAAGGCAGGCGAAGAGAATTCGCTCAGCGCACGTCCTCAATCCCACAGCAGGCCTCCACCTGGTTTGGCAACGTCTCAACGACTGTTATGGGACACCAGAAGTCATCGAACACGCACTGCTCAAGAAGCTTGAGGACTTCCCGAAGCTAACCAACAAGGATAATGTCGAGCTCAGAGAACTGGGCGACATTCTCCTCGAACTGGAGTGTGCCAAGGGAGAAGGTTACCTGACCGGCCTCTCGTATTTGGATACGGCTCGCGGGGTAAACCCAATAGTGGAAAAGCTCCCCCACAATCTTCAAGAGAAATGGATAGCTAAGGGATCCAAGTACAAGGAGGAAAATGGAGTGGCATTTCCCCCCTTCTCTCTCTTCTCCAGGTTTGTCCAACAACAGGCAAGGGTGAGGAATGATCCAAGTTTCGCTTTCTCCACCTCCAGCAGTTACGCTCCTTCGAGAACAGAGAAACCCACAAAGGACAGCAACAAAGCCTCTGTGAGTGTACACAAAACAGAGGTTCCAGCCGAACCCTCAGTCAACCAATCCAGTTCTGCTGGGAATGAAGTGGATGACCCAGATCGTCAGTGTCCTATACACAAGAAGCCCCACCCACTCAAAAAGTGTCGAAGCTTTAGAGACAAGCCCATTGATGAGCGCACGTCATACCTGAAAGAGAACCGCATCTGCTTCAGGTGTTGTGGGTCGACTACGCACATGGCAAAAGACTGCAAGGCGACAATCAAGTGCCTTGAGTGCAACAGCGAAAAACACATAGCAGCCCTGCATCCAGGTCCTCCTCCGTCAACCACCGAGAGCGCCGCAGTTGACAAAGAGGATAGCGGGGAGCAAAGCGAAAGCACATCTTCAGTCACCTCCAAGTGTACAGAGGTTTGCGGAAATGCAAGCAGCCCACGCTCATGCTCCAAAATCTGCTTGGTTAAAGCATATCCTGCAGGGAGAAAGGAGAAGGCAATCAAAATGTATGCAGTGCTCGATGAGCAAAGCAACAAGTCCCTAGCGAAGACGGAATTCTTCAATCTCTTCGATGTCAAGGCCAGCACCGCTCCGTACATGCTAAAAACCTGTGCAGGGACAACAGATACTACGGGTAGGAGAGTCGGGAACTTCATGATCGAGTCCATGGATGGGAAACTACAGCTTCCCCTCCCCACCTTGATTGAGTGCGACATGATGCCAGAGGACAGGACGGAAATCCCCTCCCCAGAGGTCGCACGCCATCAGCCCCACCTACAGCCAATTGCCAATAAGATTCCAGCTGTGGACCCGGACGCTCCAATCCTCCTACTCTTGGGAAGAGACATCTTAAGGGTGCACAAGGTACGTGAGCACATCAACGGGCCCCACGATGCTCCCTATGCGCAGCGGCTTGACTTGGGATGGGTCCTCGTGGGTGGAGTTTGCCTGGGAACAGTCCACAAACCAGCGGATGTCAGCGTCTATAAAGCAAACGTGTCGTGCAACGGTCGCACATCCTGTCTCAGCCCATGCCCAAACAGGATCCAGGTAAAGGAGGACTACGACGACATGACGCAGCATCATAGGTCAACCTCCTCTGCCTGTGAGGAAGAGGCAGGCCCCACTGTGAGCACAGATGGCCTAGGATGCTCAGTGCTTGAAAGGTCCAAGGACGATAGACACAGCTGGGCGGCACCCCTGCCGTTTCGCCCTCCTGGACGCCATCTTCCGAGTAGCGGGGAGCAGGCTGCCGGGCGCCTCTGCTCGCTCAGGAGAACCCTGGTGCCGGGGTCCACCGACCCAGACACGCCTGCAGTCCCCACCCCAGCGATGCTCCTGACTCAAAAGATGAGTGCTATTTCAGCTCCCTCTGGAAACTTCGACATGGCCGAGCTGCACGGGAAGCAGTGGAAGCAAGTACAGTGTCGTGCAGACACTTCTTGGAAGAGATGGGGAGGAGAGTATTCGCCCACCCTACAGAGCCGTAGGAAATGGACAGAAGACAAGCCGAATGTCAAAGTGAGAGATGTCGTCTTGCTGAAAGACAGCCAAGCACACAAACGAACGGTCAGTGGGACTGGCCGTCAAAACTCTGCCGAGCAGGGACAAGAGGGTCCGCAAGGTGGAGGTGAAGACCGTCAAGGAAGAGACTGTCAAGGTGTTTCCGAGGCCAGTCTCAGAGATCGTAGTCCTCCTTTCCGAAGAAATCTAGAGAACGGACTCTGAGCGTGTGGCAGCCAAAGGACGTTTTCTCCAGGTTATTTTGTATCTGTAGTGGTACAAATGGAATTGTACCAAGCGGGGAGTGTGCTGTCTCTCCCTCTAACTTAACCTTACTGTATGTACATAACCTACTTAAATATGTATAACTTACCTGTTAGGGCCGTTGCCCCTTTAACTCACCGTTTAGGGCCATTGCCCCTTTAAGACGCGCCTTAGCGTGCTGACGTCACGTCACGTACGACGTGACGTACGTGCGTGAGGCGGCTGCCGGCCCGACTCGGCTCTCCAGAAAGGCTGCCGGCACAGCCCGGCCCAGCGTCTTCGGCCGCATCGATCAGCCGCCGGGAGCGCCGCTATCCTCCGCTCCCGCGGCAAGCACCGGCCCAGCCTGGCCTCCAGCTCCTGCTCCCGACCTAGGCCCCAACGGCCAGCGACGCAACTACCGGCAAACGCGACGACGTCACGACCCCGAGCGTGATGAGGTCACCACGCTCCCCACGGCACTGCGAGTTCATTCCTCGTGGAGCTGCCGCCGGAACAAGACCTGCGCCACGGTGCTCCTCGGTTGTATTGTCCCCATGCTTCAGTCTTGGAAATTGTTTGTCTGTGAGTACTTAGAATGCTATAGACGATTAGCGTACACTGCATGTTGTAGAAAATGTTTAGTTGTAACTTTCTCTGTCTAGCTGGTTAACTAGCAGCCGTATTTGATACACTATGTACAGGGCTAATTTAAAGAGAATGCCTTCTAGCTTGCTAAATGTAATTCGTTGCCAGATGTACCGTGTTGCCCAGGCGTACCTAAATTTGTGTATACATATCAATTATGCGTCTGTATACTAATGTGTCCTTCCATTTCTGTGTTGTATTTCAGTTTTACAATTAGAATCGTTCAGTAAAGCGTTACAAGAAAAGTCAAGCCTTGTGATTTTATTGGAAGATATCGAGTTGTTCGCTATCTGTCTAGCTCTGCATAGAATCGCGTTGCGAGGGCAGAACACTCCTCACCTCTGTAGCATTCTCTGGTTCCCGAGCTTCTGCCACCGCTTGCACTCTCTCTGCTGTTGGTCCGATGCCCTTTTCAGACAACAGGATTCCCATGAAAATTAATCGGTCCATGTTGAATTGAATCAAGCATGTAGATACGTCAAATTAAATCAGAGTCAGGCAGACAGGCTTATAACTGCGATGTTCACTTTATTGCGTAAAATGGCCGACTGCCCTTTTCCCGGGTAATTCCCATAATGCAATGCACATTACATTACCGTACGACAATATGGCACCATTCTCAATCTCAAGATGTCCCAGTACTTTTTGAAGTGTAGTCACTGTTGTAATGTAGGAACCACGGCAGCCAATCTGCGCACAGCAAGCTCCCACAAACAGCTAATGACCAGATCATCTTTTTTTTATTCATTCCTGGGATGTGGGCGTCGCTGGCAAGGCCGGCTTTTATTGAGAAGGTGGTGAGCCACCATTTCAGAGGGCAGTTAAGAGTCAACCACATTGCAGTGGGCCTGGAGTCACATACAGGCCAGGACCGGATAAGAGAGTTGCGAGGGGGCCTCGGTTTAAACGTCTCATCTGAAACATGGCACCTCCAACAGTGCGGCACTCCCTCAGCACTGCACTGGGAGTGTCAACCTGGATTTTTGTGCTCAAGTCTCTGGAGTGGGACTTGAACCCACAACCTGCTGGCTCAAAGGCGAGAGAGAGTGCTGCCCACTGAGAAACAACTGAGTCATCTTAGTGATTAAATATTTACTAAAGGAAAATGCAAAATGTATGAGTAAAGAGCAGGGAAATGGGACTAAGCTCTTCCATAGAGCTGGTACACATGGAGATGGCACGATGGGCCAAATGGCTTCCTTCTACGCTGTAAAATTCCATGAGTCGAGGCGCTGCACCACATTGATCTAACCCTGCTCCAATTTTGTTTTAAATTGTATTTGGACTTTTTCTTAATTCTTTCCAGGGATGTGGGCGTCGCTGGCAAGGCCGGCATTTATTGCTCATCCCTAATTGCGCTTGAGAAGGTGGTGGTGAGCCGCCTTCTTGAACCGCTGCAGTCCTGTGTGGTGAATGTGCTCCCACAGTGCTGTTAGGGAGGGAGTTCCAGGATTTTGACCCAGCGACGATGAAGGAACGGCCGATATATTTCCAAGTCAGGATGGTGTGTGACTTGGAGGGGAGCTTGGAGGTGATGGTGTTCCCATGCGCCTGCTGCCCTTGTCCTTTTAGGTGGTAGAGGTTGCGGGTTTGGGAGATGCTGTCGAAGAAACCTTGGCGAGTTGCTGCAGTGCATCTTGTAGATGGTACACACTTATCATCCACTTTGGTAGCAAAAATATAAAAGCAAATTATTATTTAAATGGGGAAAGATTACAAAATGCTGAGGTACAGAGGGATCTGGGAGTCCTTGTACATGAATCACAAAAAGTTAGCATGTAGGTACAGCAAGTAATTAGGAAGGCAAATGCAGTGTTGGCCTTTATTGCAAAAGGAATGGAATGTAAAAGTAGGGAAGTCCTGTTACAACTGTACAGGGTATTAGTGAGACCACACCTGGAGTACAGCGTACAGTTTTAGTCTCCTTATTTAAGGAAGGATATACTTGCATTGGAGGCAGTTCAGAGAAGGTTCACGAGGTTGATTCCGGAGATGAAGGGCTTGTCTTATGAGGAAAGGTTGAGCAGGTTGGGCCTATACTCAGTGGAGTTTAGAAGAATGAGAGGGGATCTTATTGAAACATATAAGATACCGAGGGGGCTCGACAGGGTAGATGCAGAGAAGATGTTTCCCCTCGTGGGGGAATCTAGAACTAGGGGGCATAATTTCAGAATAAGGGGTCGCCCTTTTAAATCGGAAATGAGGAGGAATTTCTTCTCAGAGGGTCGTGAATCTTTGGAATTCTCTTCCCCAGAGAGCTGTGGAGGTTGGGTCATTGAATATATTTAAGGTGGAGATAGACAGATGTTTGAACGCTAAGGGAGTCGAGGGTTATGGGGAGCGGGCAGGGAAGTGGAGTTGAGGCCAAGATCAGATCAGTTATGATCTTATTGAACAGCGGAGCAGGCCCGAGGGGCCGAATGGCCTACTCCAGCTCCTACATCTTATGTTCCTATGTTCTGATGAGCCCACCTATCCACTGTATTCTCTTGGTGTGTTTCTAATAACCCTGAATCCCATTTGTTGATAAGAACCTGTCTAGTTCCTTCTTGAAACCCATTCAGGTTTCTTGTTCCATTATCCCGTGCTTTTAAAATCATCTAGCTGTTTGATTTAGGTGCCTGCGTGGCCCAATGGTAGCACGTACTCTAAGCTGACACTTCAGTGCCATACTGAGGGAGTGCGGCACTGTCGGAGGTGCCGTCTTTCGGATGAGACGTTAAACCGAGGCTCCATCTGTCCTCTCAGGTGGACTTAAAAGATCCCATGGCCAGTATTTTGAAGAAGGGTAGGGGAGTTCCCCTGGGCCAACATTTATCCCCCAACCAACATCACTAAAAAAAACAGATTATCTGGTCATTATTTCATCGCTATTTGTGGGAGCTTGCTGTGCGCAAATTGGCTGCTGCGTTTCCTACATTGCAACAGCGATTACACTTTAAGGAAGTGCTTCATTGGTTGTAAAGTGCTTTGGGGTGTCCTGATGTTGTGAAAGGTCTATCAATGCAAGTTCTTGATGCACTACTGAGAAATTGGAGGGCGTAAATCAAAATTGCCTTGTGCTATTGTTTACCTGGTATCAACATTGGAAAGTTGGTCTTTGCTAAATTCAGCAGCAACCTTTCAGTCGGTCCTTTATCCTTCAACATTGTCCTTGTAATGACCAGACCCTAAACTATTCACCCATTTTTGACGGCAGCACATGGATTGGATCTCAAGGTGCAATATCCTCACTGTTTAACAAAAAATCAATTTGTTTGTGTTTCTAGGCGACACGTGTGAGCATGTTTGTCTATCAAGCTCCAATAGCTCACGTTTGCAAATAGAAGACAATGGGGTAATAAAACCAAGTAATTTAATGTCGGGAGCCGGATAAGAAACAAAAAGGAGAATAAATCTCAGGATTATCATCCAGGTTCATTTCTCACCTTGAAGAACGAGCTGGCTTGACATCTGTTGTGAGGGCGGATTGAAGGTTATCGTCAGCAGCTGTCCAGTGAAGGTGCAGTGTTACTTGTGTCCATTGCTTCTTTCTTAGTATTACTAATTGGCATCTCATTCTACTCTCTAAAGTGCCTCGGGGCATTAACCATGTGAATAGTGTGTTATAAACCCAGTTTATCTGGGGAGAATCCTGGCGCTAAACCGGGGAGGCAGTTCCCAAAATAGTAATTCTCAATGTCAATTGAAAATGAAAGTTCTTTTAACTTCTGGGGAGCGAAGGGTTAACACTGTGCTGATTGGTTGTGAATTCTAACACCTGTGATTGAAAGGCGATCCAGTTGTTTCTTGGCAAGCCGTGTGGTAATGAGAGTTTGGGAGTTAAGTACTTCCAAAATAAAGCCCATTATAACCCAAGTTAATTACTGTGCCATTAATGTGCAGCCATTCTGTTTGTTAAAGTGTTATTTAGACCCACTTGTGCCTCAGTAGTCAGTGATTATTCAACAGGCTTCACATTCTGCACGTGTGTGTCTTGGTGCCACCCACAATTATCAACGCCTACTATTATTTTATTTTGTCGTGGTATATAAATGGCGTGAGTCACACAACACGAGTCGCCATCTCTGATTGGACGTATTCCTGGCGCTTTCATCACGTGACCTGCTGGATCCAACCGCCTTTTTCCCCCGTCTCCAATATTTTTATAAATGAATGAACGTGGTCAAAGAAAATGGAAATAAAAAATCATTTTCTTTAATGCCCTGGTGACTTTTATCCCAGGTTTGCTCAAAGCTGCAATTGGGAATGATAGCATAGTGGTTATGTTACCAGACTAGCAATCCAGAGACAGACTTAGATTAAACAATCTGAGAGACATGAGTTTAAATCCCACCACATGGCAGCTGGGGAATTTAAATTCAGTCACGTAAAAAAATCTGGAATGAAAAGCTACCATCAGTAATGATGACCATGAAACTATTGGATTGCACTAAAATCCCACCTTGTTCACTAATGTCCTTTAGGGAAGGAAATCTGCTGGCCTATATGTGACTCCAGACCCTGCTGGCCTATATGTGCTCCCTGTGGGAGCACCTTCACCTCACGGACTGCAGCGGTTCAAGAAGGCGGCTCACCACCACCTTCGCAAGGGCAATTAGGGATGGGCAATAAATGCTGGCCTTGCCAGCGAAGCCCACATCCCATGAACGAATAAAAAAAAATCCAGGAGATTAAATTCCTGGAGACTCCGGGACATCCTGCAGAGTTGGAAACCCAACACACGACTCTGCCTCTCAGTACATGCCAAGTGTTGTCTTGTTTCCCCCACTCAATTCTTCACCCCCAGCCCCTCCCCACTAGTATTTGTTTTTGTACCAATTCACTACTTTGTTGGTTAATTGTGTTTGGAGGAGTTCCTTGACGTGGCCTGGGACTTTGAAAGTGCCACTGGTGTTTAAGTGACTGAATAAGCCCAATCCAGGTTTTACTGACTGGGGGATTTGGCAATTTAGTTACTGGAACTTTGGGGATCACATGACAGAATTCCACCAACTTATAATTCCATCCACTGCAACTTTCAGAAGGGAATTAGGTAAATGCTTGAAAAGGAAAAATTTGCTGGGCTACGGGGAAAGAGCGGGAGAGTGGGACTAATTGGATAGTGCATTCAAAGAGCTGGCAGAGGCACGATGGGCTGAATGACCTCCTTCTGTGCTGTATGATCTTGACCAGTCCCTGAGAGGACATTACCAGCTACAGCGAGAGTTAGTGCTTAGTTTAGATTGGCATGTGTTGGGAGTTGGAGAGCAATTGGCCAGAGGTTTTTCTTGAATTGGCCATGTTTCTTTGTCTGTTTCCAGAGATAGCGTAACTGGTAGGTGGGACAGCAGCATGTGCGGTCCTACTGTCTACTGGATGGGGGGAGCTTAATGGGCCTGATAGTCTTCATCTACTTTTGTATGTCTTTTTGTATGTTTGTATGAGCAGACTGGGGAATCAATCTGGGTCCAGCCTAGTGTGTGGCTCAAAGAGTTCACCCAGTCAGTAACTGAGCCCAGGGACAATCAGAACTCATCTCTTCCCCTTTCTGTTCCCTTCAATGATCCGTGCACAAATCAGGAGACACACAGTAAGTTTGTTCATTTTCAATCCATGTTTATTTTCAGATGTTAAACTTCTCACATTTCAGTTATTGAAAGATGACTTGTACACGAAAAGACTCTCTGGTCCATCCAGCCTTGTCCATCGCAATATATAGACCCCCCACCATGTGATCTCCTGGGAGAGGCGAAAAACCAGACATAAAAACCCAGGCCAATTTGGGAAAAAAATCTGGGAAATTCCTCTCCGACCCCCTTAGGCGATCGAAACTAGTCCAGGAGATCATTATGGCCCAAATATTCTAAGACAATTACTTTCTCACTTCAACTCTGCTAACATCAATTGAACACAATCCCCGGGAGCCTGGTCTTCAACAATCTCCTGTCTAGTTCTGTAGCAGCAGTCACAAACCCAATATTCAGCGATGACGAGAGACTGGTTGGCAGGTTGTCTAGTGTTTCCATTTCTGTCGTTCCAGGTTGAACGAAAACTGTCCCCAATCTTTTCTTTAAAGTGTTAACTGTGACACCATTTAATTTGCTGGGAACATCCATTCCTAAACATTGACAGGCCGAATTGGGGATGGAACGTGGATCTAATTACTGGGATGCATCGGCACAATTTGCCTGGGGAAAATCTCTGAAGGCGTGACCTTCCCTGTTAAGACATTTTGTTAAGACATCCTAACTTTGAAGGACAAACCCACTTGTTTTTCCCCTCCCTCCCCGACTCCCGTGCAGTGTTAACTTTTAGCACACCCCAGAACCCAATTTGTTGACACCCAAAGACAACCCAGAACGAGGAAAAGACATACCAACACTCCCCACTAGACCCAAGAGACAACCAGGTGGGTGGCAAATGCCGCGTCACTTGAAGAATGAAGAGGAGCTTACAAGGGAGCAGCTGACATGGGAACAGCTGACAAGGGAGCTGTGATCTTCATTCAGGCATTCTGCACACACAGCTGGCGACTAATCAAGTAGTACAGAGGACGAAGAGGGTGGAGGTACTTGTATGGGAACAGAGGCTTAAATGACCAGGACAGACACAATAAAGTGAGCATTACCCATGAGTGCCGCACTGCTGATATACCCTAATCTGACGGGCATTCCATCTCAACTGCCAGGCCATCAATCAGAAGCTGGCAGGATCCAAATCCAGATCCTGACGGTTCAGCTTACTGTTTGGATCTGGCGCTGGCACCCATGAATAACACCCACTTTGATCTATTTGTCCTGGGAGCCGGAGAATCTGTTCGCTTGCAGGTACGGTCCGCCCTCCTCACCCTGAGTACCAGTTGGACAGTGTCCAGCAGTGTGTGGAGGATGTCAGAATGAAAAATTCCCTAAAAAAGGTAGGGTCCTCTATACTCTAAAAATGACATGGATTTCTCCCGTGGGCTCCTGAAATCAAAGTGTGTATTCAACACCCGGATGTCCCTGAAGCACGGTTTGTGAGGTAACCAAAGGGTTAACCAGAACCACCACCTGCTGCAATTTCCTGGAGCATCCTGGAGATCAGGCAACCCTGAGCAACAGAATCCAGAAACAAAAGCACGAAAGACTGCCGGGCCTCCGCCCCGACAGCCTGAGGTCCTCCAGCAGATTGGTGATTATCCGGTGATGCGAGTAAGTCGATCGACCTGGTAAACCCCCCAAGTCCTGAAGATGTTCTGGACTACCTCAGTGTGGATCATCCACTAGTTAGGGTGGACTACAGAGCAGCTGAGTGTGCCGACTGTTGTGTTGTCCTCCCCGGGCCAAATGTGGCACCAAGAGTGTCACCCCGTCGTTCAAGCACCAATGGGAAGCAATGCGTCAACTTGACAGAGGGACCCAGGAAGGAGGGTCCCACCCTGTTTGTTGACTTACCGGACCCTTGTCATATTGTCTGTCTGCAGACACACTGACTTACCCTGCACCGAGTCTGAAAGTGGAGATGTCCTATTATACCGTTCACACCCCGAGCCTGTTGAAATGCCAAGTGAAATCACTGGCCGAGAAGACCATTCATCCTGAATGTGGCTCCCACCCATATGTCAAAGCATTCAGCTGATGGCTGTAGCACCAATGTATGGAGAACACTGTGCTCCCAGGACCACCAGCTCTAGTTCAGATGCTGCGACAAAGGAGACCTGTGGATACATTACTGGCAGAGTGATGGTCATCCAGAAGGCTCAACTGGAGAAATACCCCCAACAGTTGAGCCTTCTGGATGACGATCACTCGCTCTCAGTGTGGATGGTAGAAGACCTGCCAGTATGCCCACTAGTAGATGGTTCCTCTGATGGACAAACCAAACATCCAGAGTGATCCACTTCCACAGGGAAGTACTGGAAATAGCCCACCCACACAACTCTGAGGTGGGCTATCCAGGCATGATCACTGCTGGGGGAGGTGGAGCTGGACAGGGTCTCGAGTGTTACTTGTGAGCTACCTGCATTCCAGGTCCTAATCTGGAATGGCGGGCTAGCAAGATACAAAGGACATTGTGCTCCGGATAAGGCCTTGAATAGGCTGGTGGGGGTGAATGGATTGGTGGTGGTGAGTGGATGGTGGTGGTGAATGGATTGGTGATGGTGAGTGGACTGGTGTTGGCGAGTGGAAGGGGCCTATAGATGGGGTGGGCTAAGCTACAAAGTGAGCAGTGCCCCCCCACCCTTGTGTGTCAATTCGGGAATGCCTGAAGGTTCTGCTACAGCAGATCCTCCACTTGCTCGCCAAAGAAGACCTCAGCACCAATGGGCATCTGCAGAACCTGAAGGATCCCCAAGGTGTGAGGACAAACTAAGTGGCGATGCAAGATCCACTGGATGATAGATCCTGCTCCTACATTGAGAGCACCCACACAGTCTGCTGCTGCAGCAGATACTCTCTGAAGGTGGTCCTCTCTGGCAGGGATTGCTCCCTCAACTCACCTACTGGTCAGTGAAGCCAGCCCCAGTGGATTTGATGGCAGGGAATTCGGGATATGCGCCGAACACTGCAGGAAGGTCCGCCAGACCCACATGTCCCACCATTTGGATTCTGGTGGGTGGAACAGGACTAGTTTCCTGGGCAGTTCCCTTCCTTCTGAGGCTTTCACGACTGAAGTTCACCAGCTGTACCAGCGAACCTTAAGTTGTGAGGCAGAGTGGCGGGGCTGTCAACCTTGGCCATAACTGGGGCGCGCCTATCAAGTCTGCCCAAACCGCCTTGGAAATTGGGTGGGGGAATCCAACAAAGGTCGATGCCTGAGGCCTTTGCAAGACCCCAGGTAAAGACTCAACCCCCACAAGTGATGGGACTTCCAGAACTCACAGTTTCAGACTCGAAGTCACCCTTGTTTTGAATACATGGAAAAACCTCAACGCACGGAAGCCGTGGTCAACTCAGGCTCCCAGTTTGGTTTCTGGAGCGCACGCACCCTCCCTGGGAGTGCCTCTCGAGTGTCGTAGGGAGCGGCTGAAGGTGGGTCCACAGTGGTGGGTGGGAGCTACAGATCTATAAATAGAGATCTGCAGCTGCACTCACCAAAGTGGACGTCACCCGCAGCATAGGTGACCCTGTGTAGGGCCGAGTCCACCGAGGGTGGTGCCCCCAAATGAGCTGGCGCCAACTGGAGACAATGTCCCGGGGCTGCGTTGGTGTCACCAGAGGGGACGGATGCCTCTGGGGAAGGACACACCAACAGTAGCTGGTGGCGCTTGGGGGAACCAGCCTGACTCTGGCACCAGTAGGCATGGACACCTCCGAACCAGCTGGTGCCAGAGGAGGACTCTTCCTCTATCCTGGGAGGCCTCAGTACAAGTGGTACCGGGGTTTCACCCGATGTAGTTGACTGGGATGGACTGGCTTTAACCAGCTCATCCCATTCCACACCATCGAGGCAACAACCGGAGCGTCCACCCTTGAGACTTTCCTGTTCAGTCCCAACACTTGGACCACCGGTCGACATCGGTCGGAGATGACTGTATGGACTGGGCCCTATCCAGTGCCAGTGCAGTTAACCTCGAGCAATGCCGAACTGAGCCTGGAGTTGGAGCAGGGTTGGTGCTTGATGCCGATGCGGGGACCTGAGTGCTGGACGTGAAGGTCCAGCCCAGGGGAGAACTATGGAGGAGGGAGAGGGGCGTGGGAAATTTTTAAAAATGGGAAAGAAACGTGCCAGAAGGGAAAGAGTTGGTTTAACACCATCTCCAATCATTGGCTGCGAGTTTAAATGGATCTGTTATTGGCCGTCAAATAAAGAAATTAAAAGATGTACAGTTGACACTAAAGAAATGGATGGGTTGAGGGGTATTTCAGTGTTGCTGTTTCCTCCTTTGTGGTATCTCTGCTGGCATTGATGTGATGTCAGGATGTGTGATCCAGGTGTCTTTGTGGTTTTGTTACTGACAACTTTAGTCTGTTGGTAGTTTGATGAAACCGTCCATTTCCTCTCACTCGTCCTGACACCAACCTGTACCTGTGGCAGAAGAAATGACAAAAATCACTGGATTGCAACAAGGACAACGACAGGCATTTTATCGCTCCCCTCGTATAGTAAACCATATAACCTGTAAAAGGATTTATCAAATTCCCTTTAAAAAGTCAACACCTGGGCCAGCGTCGAGCTGTGTGGGCAGGTACCAAGCTCGGTCAAGGCAGCTCCAGTGGCATTACTGCCCAGGAGTACATTCTTCGAGTCTTAACCCTGAGCTCTCAGTACTGGTGAACACTTTGAGAAACTGATTATTCAGTTGTTCACTCTCCCTGTCAGCCTCTCCTCTTATTTAGAGCCGTTCATTCAACACCAATCAGCGGTTTCAAGAGGGACGCTCTTGACTTTTTAAATGGTCGGGCTGAGCTGTCCCACAGACTATCCCCGTGTCCAGGACAAGTTGATCAGAACAACCAGCATGAACTGACCTGCTTTCAGTTTCCAGGATTTGAGCCTTTATATCTGCACGGATTTTGCTGTAACTGACTCTGACTTTCACGGGGAATGATACAAGCTGGAAGTACAGCTCCAAACACAGTTAGTCACAGTCAGTAAATAGTTGTCTACATTTACAGATCAGGGAGTGAGCATTAAACTCCAGGACTGGGAGGAGACGGTCAGTGAGGAGTGGGGCTCAGTAACCATCAGTAACCAGGCTCCGGGATTCAGACTACCTATGAGCAATGCTATGGAAGAACTACCAATAACAAACTGAACTATTCCACCTGACTGTGCATCAATATTACTGTATCTGATAAACTGTTCATATTGCTCATTATGACTTTCACTAATAATACAAGATAAACAGGTTAAGACATAGGAACATAGAAACATAGAAGATAGGAGCAGGAGTAGGCCATTCGGCCCCTCGAGCCTGCTCCGCCATTCAATGAGATCATGGCTGATCATCCAAATTCAGTACCCTGTCCCTGCTTTCTCCCCATATCCCTTGATCCCTTTAGCCTCAAGACATATATCCAACTCCTTGAATATATTTAATGAATTGGCCTCAACTGCCTTCTGTGGTAGAGAATTCCACAGGTTCACCACTCTCTGGGTGAAGAAATTCCTTCTCATCTCTGTCCTAAATGGCTTACCCCTTATCCTTAGATGGTGACCCCTGGCTCTGGACTCCCCAACCATCGGGAACATCCTTCCTGCATCTAGTCTGTCTAGTCCTGTTAGAATTTTATAAGTTTCAATGAGATCCCCTCATTCTTCTAAACTCCAGCGAATATAAGCCCAATCAACCCAATCTCTCCTCATACGTCCATTCCTGAGATCCCAGAAAGACAAACCTTTCAAAGTTCACGAATTCTGTCCAAGCCGCTGGTTGATGATGTTTCAATTGTTCGTGTTGTCTTCACAGAGCAAAGCTGTTCAGATGTTCGAGCCGACCGCATTCAGTCCTAGACAGATCAGACTCAGTGCAGTTCCCTTGCCTTTAAAAACTGTTGTTATCTCATCCTGGCTAATATTTATCTACTTTACAAAGCTATTGTGATGTCTCATCTCAGTGTGATGCGCAGTGTGAGGGTGGGGCTTACTCGGTGATGTCACGGTTTGACCTCACCTTGAAACCATATATGGGAAAAACCTTTGGGCTTTACTTAAGTTAAACTGACTTGTTTCGCTAGAAAGCAATAACAGGTTTCCATGTGGTTATGACCCAGAGCACAGGGTGCGTGGGCGATGGGCAGTGATGGGATTGTTTGCCTTCTACCAATTATGTTAAGTAATTGCATACATTTAAAGCAACAGGAGTCGGCCATTCAGCCCCTCGAGCCTGCTCCAGTATTCAATTAGACCATGGCTGCTCTGCACCTCAAATCCATTTACCTGTCTTTGTTTGATATCTCTTGATCAACTTAGGAACAGGAGGAGGCCTTTCAGCCCCTCGAGTCTATTCTGCCAAAGCATGGCTGACCTGTATGTTAACTCCATTTCCCCGCCTTGGTTCCACATCCCTTAAAACTCTTGCCTAACAAAAATCTATCAATCTCATTTTTGAAGTTTTCAATTGACCCCCAGCCTCAATAGATATGGGGGGAGAGAGTTCCACAATTCCGCTAGCCTTTGGGAGAAGAAGTGCTTCCTGACATCACATCCCTGACCAGGCTAACTCTAATTTTAAGCTCATGCCCCTTTGTTCTGGATTTCCCCGCCAGAGGAAATCGTTTTTATCGATCTACCCTACCAACTCTTTGAACATCTTAAACACCTCAATTATATCACCGTTTAATATTCTATACTAGAGGGAATACAAGCCCAGTCTGTGCAACCTGTCCTCATAATTTAACCCTCTGGAAGTCCACACATACAAGATCCAGAGACACTCCCTTGTCCATGTTACTGACCTCCTCCGAAAGGTTATTAGATCAGTCAGACATGACCGGCCCTTCACAAATCCATGCTGACACTCATTGACTACCTATGAGCAATGGCATGGGAGGTCTACCAATGATAAGTGGTTGTCTACATTTACAGATCAGGGAGTGAGCACCAAAATCAAGGGCTGGGAGGAGCCGGTCAACAGTGAGGAGCTGAGAGTGAGGCTCAGTAACCAAGCTCTCGGCCCCAGACTGCCTGTGAGCAACGCCATGGAAGATCTACCAATAACAATGAACTATTCCACCCGACTGTGCACCAATATTACTGTATCTGTTAAACTGTTCATATTGCTCACTGTGACTTTCACTAATAATACATGATCAACAGGTTAAGACAAACCTTTCCAAGTTCACCAGCTTCTGTCCAATCAGCTGGTTGATGATGTTTTCATTGTTCATGTTCCCTTCACAAAGCAAAGAACATAAGAACATAAGACGTAGGAGCAGGGGTAGGCCATTCAGCCCCTCGAGCCTGCTCCGCCATTCAATAAGATCAAGGCTGATCTAATCTTGGCCTTAACTCCACTTCCCTGCCCACACCCCATAACCCTTGACTCCCTTACAATTCAAAAATCTGTCTATCTCCACCTTAAATATATTCAATGACCCAGCCTCCACAGCTCTCTGGGGAAGAGAATTCCAAAGATTCACGACCCTCTGAGAGAAGATATTCCTCCTCATTTCAGATTTAAAAGGGTGCCCCCTTATTCTGAAATTATGCCCCCTAGTTCTAGATTCCTCCATGAGGGGAAACATCCGCTCTGCATCTACCCTGCCAAGCCCCCTCAGAATCTTATGTTTCAATAAGATTCCGTCTCATTCTTCTAAACTCCAATGAGTATAGGTACAACCTGCTCAACCTTTCTTCATAAGACACACCCTCCTTCATAGAAACATAGAAACATAGAAGATAGGAGCAGAAGTAGGCCATTCGGCCCCTCGAGCCTGCTCCACCATTCAATGAAATCATGGCAGATCATCCAAATTCAGTACCCTGTCCCTGCCTTCTCCCCGTATCCCTTGATCCCTTTAGCCTTAAGAAATATATCCAACTCCTTCTTGAATATATTTAATGAATTGACCTCTACTGCCATCTGTGGTAGAGAATTCCAGAGGTTCACCACTCTCTGGGTGAAGAAATTCCTCCTCATTTCTGTCCTAAATGCCTTACCCCTTATCCTTAGACTGTGACCCCTGGTTCTGGACACCCCGACCATCGGGAACATCCTTCCTGCATCTAGTCTGTCTAGTCCTGTCAGAATTTTATAAGTTTCAATGAGATCCCCTCTCATTCTTCTAAACTCCAGCGAGTATAAGCCCAATCGACCCAATCTCTCCTCATACGTCATTCCTGCCATCCCAGGTATCAGCCTGGTGAATCTTCGCTGAACTCCTTCCATGGCAAGAACATCCTTCCTCAGATAAGGCGACCAAAACTGCACACAATACTCAAGGTGTGGTCTCACCAAGGCCCTGTACAACTGCAGCAAGACATCCTTGTTCCTGTACTCAAACCCTCTCGCTACAAATGCCAACATACCATTTGCCTTCTTAACCGCCTCCTGCACCTGCATCCTTACCTTCAGCGACTGGTGCACAAGGACACCCAGGTCTCGTTGCACTTCCCCTTCTCCCAATCTATTGCCATTCAGATAATAATCTGCCTTCCTGTTTTTGACACCAAAGTGGATAACCTCGCATTTATCCACGTTATATTGCATCTGCCATGCTTCTGCCCAATCACCCAACCTGTCCAAATCATCCTGGAGTTTCTTGGCATCCTCCTCACAGCACACACGCCCACCCAGCTTTGTGTCATCTGCAAACTTGGAGATATTACATCTAGTTCCCTTGTCCAGATCATTAATATATATTGTGAATAGCTGGTGTCCAAGGACCGATCCCTGTGGTACCCCACTAGTCACTGCCTGCCACACGGAAAAAGAATCGTGTAAAGTTAAGGCACATGGGATTGGGGGCAAGGTACTGACTTCAATAGAGAACTGGTTGGCATACAGGGAGCAAAGAGTTGGAATAAACGATTCTTTTTCCGAGTGGCAGGCAGTGACGAGTGGGGTACCACAGGGATCGGTCCTAGGATCCCAGCTATTCACAATATATAGCAATGATCTAGACGAGGGAACTAGATATAATGGCCTAGAAATTCAGTTGGCTGCGCCAGCCGTTAGCGCCTTAGGAGGAGTAGATCTCGAGCGCTAGGCGCTTAGCGCCCGGGCGCAGCGCGATCTGCGCCTCGCCCCAACTTCAGTACACATTTAACGCCGACGCAAAGCCTTAGTGCGCGCCCTGCTGCGCGCGCAGATCATGACGTCATTTACTAGTGCAACGCCCTTTGTGCGCCCCGAACCGGAACTTCACTCGCGCCGGGCCATTGTGCGCCGGGCGGCCCTAACGACTGTGAAGTGGAACGGTACACAGGCGAGGCAGGCCGCGGGGAGCGCTAATTAAAGGGCACTTACCCTGCACTATAAAGGGCAGCCATTTTGCAGCATTCACTCTTGTGCAACGGTTTTTTGGAGAGAGACCAAGGAGGAGAGCTTACTGGTTTGGACCAACACGAGGACAGGTATTTTTGGCTCAGGCCAGAGCTTACCAATTATCTTTGCCTTCATTGAGAGCTCAGTGTTTGCCAGCATATAATGGGGGCTGCATTGGGTGCCAACGCTGACTTTCACCCTTATGCCAGAAGGGCTTACAGACGCCATGAGAGAGTGGCAGCCCTGGCTCGACGCAGAGGGGGCAACAGGCGTCGCCAACTGAGGCCTTACCCACCCAGGGTATACCGCCAGCAGTCCTCCTATCTGACCATGTCTGCCGCGATGTGTGTAAGGAGGCTGCGATTCAGAAGGGAGGTGGTTGCAGACATCTGCCAGCTGCTTCAGAGAGATCTGCAGCCACAGCTGATGCGCAGGACGTCTCTGTCGGTGGCAGTGAAGGTGACGGTGGCTCTCAACTTCTATGCCACCGGCTCCTTCCAATCCGCTGCTGGGGACATCGCTAACATCTCCCAGTTCGCCGTGCATTGCTGCATCCGCCAGGTGACCGAAGCCCTTTTCAGAAGGAGACATCAATTCATCTCCTTCCCCATGACCCTGGACAAGCAGCAGCAGCGTGCAGTGGGATTTGCAAGAATAGCGGGCTTCCCCATGGTGCAGGGCGTCATTGACTGCACGCATGTGGCTTTGCGGGCACCTCTTGAGCATCCCGAGGATTACCGCAACCGGAAGGGCTACCATTCCCTCAACTTACAGCTGGTGTGTGACCACAGGCAGCGCATCCTAGCTGTCAATGCCCGCTTTCCAGGCAGCAGCCACGATGCCTTTATCCTGCGACAGACAACTGTGGCTGACATGTTCCAGGCACAGCCTCCCCCAAGAGGATGGCTTATCGGGGACAAAGGCTATCCTTTGCGTACCTGGCTCATGACCCCGCTCCACGTGCCCACGACCCCTGCTGAAGAGGCATACAACGAGAGCCATCAAGCGACTAGGAACATCATAGAACAAACAATCGGCGTCCTCAAGCAACGGTTCAGCTGTCTCGATCGCTCCGGGGGAGCCCTCCAGTATTCGCAGGAGCGAGCCTCCCAATTCGTCGTCGTTTGCTGCATGCTGCACAACCTGGCTATCCGCAGGACTCAGGCACTGCCACCTCACGTTGGACCCCCACCTCAGGAGGAGGAGCAGGAGGAGCATGAGGAGGAGGAGGACGAGGAGTACCGGCCCAGGAGGGAGGCAGAAGGTCCAAGGGCCGCCCGTCGGTGGCTTATTGAACGTCACTTCTAGGCCCCCTGTCAGGGAATGGCTTGTGCCAATGAAAGAACATGATTGCAGCCGCTCCGCAAGCCCTCAGCCGGTTAAGGCAACAAACACTTCAAAGATCAAACATGGACAATGTTAATAAATAAAATGCTTTATTGTACAAACTCAGGGCCCTTCCCACATGAAAACCAAAAACAGACGAAACCCCCAAAAAACACTCAAACACATTACTCGCTCCCACAACATGGAGAGGATTAACAAAACAGTGCAACTAAAATGGCCGTCATCCTCGGCCTTCGTAAAAAACAAACATCCAATTCTCGGCCTCAAAAAACAAACATCCAATTCTCGGCCTCAAAAAACAAACATCCAATTCTCGGCCTCAAAAAACAAACATCCAATTCTCGGCCTCAAAAAATAAACATCCAATTCTCGGCCTCAACAAACAAACACAACTGGCCACACATTTGACTTTTTGGCCCGCTAGGGCGATGCCTTGGCCATCTTTGTGTGGCCCCTGCCTGCCCTGCTGCTCCTCCTCAAAGTAAGGCCATTGGCTGCTGCAAGGCTGGGGGCAGGCTCCAGAGGGGCACATGTCGTGACGGCAGATGCCCTTGGGGGTCGGCCTAGTCGAGGTCTGGCCGTCGAGCGGGCGGCTGTTGAATGCTGCAGCTGTGGCTGGCCAGCATCAGTCGCTGCAGCAGCTCCTGGCAGCTCCACTGGGGGAGTGGCAGTGGCGGCTGGAGGAATGGGGGCAAGCTGGCGGATGGCAGACGCTCGCTGGTCGCCTGAGACACTGGCACTCGCCCGGGCCAGCACTGCAGCATGCGCACCAATCTGCCGAGGGACAGACCGCTGTGCTGCTGCAGCGCGCCAGGTGCCATGGCGATGCCTGGCTGACACAGCGAGTGTGGCAGCAGTGAGTGCCCGTGTTGACCTGTTCAGTGACCTCATCAGAGCACCCAGTGACTGCACGGCACCATTGATCAGCTGCCCACTCGCTGCCTGAGCTGCCCCGGATGCCGCCCGACTCGCTGCCTGCTCTGCCCCGAATTCCGCCAAACTGATGGCCTGTGAGGCCCCGACGTCGGTGACACTCCGAGAGAGGGACTCGATGGCCTCAGGCAACCGTGCCACTACCCCTATGAGCTCCGTGTGCCGGCGCTCCGAGTCCGCGGACAAGTCCTCGAGGCGTTCCATCTCCTCGGCGAAGACCATCTCCGGACTGGAGGCCAGACTCTCCCTTTGGGGAGAAGGCCGCCAAGCTGGCCGACCCTTCCTGCGTTGCTGGACGCCGCTGGGCCCAGCAATTGGACTCCCCACCGACCCTTCCCCCCTCTGGGGAGAAGGCCGCCGAGCTGGCACCCCCCTCCCGCGTTTCTGCAGGCCGCAGGTCCCATGAGCTCCCCTCCCCTCCGACACTTCCGCCACGCTCCCCTCCAGGGATGACGTCTCCCCTACAGTGGCATGGCTTGCCACGGCTGAGGGGGTCCCCTGATGGGCCGCCTTCCTCTTGCTCCTCCTCCTCCTCCTCTTCTGAGGAGCTGTCACTGGCAAGTTCAGGGACCTCCTCCTCACCATCTGAAAGCAGGAAGGCACAAGAGTAGCTTTAGAGTGAGGAGAGGGCGTCAGCGAGGGATGCATGAGTGGTGGCATTCAGCGCATTGATCGGACAGTGACAAAGGATGTAGATCTGATGCGCAAGTGGGACGAGAGAGGTCCAAACGTTGATGTCCTTACCATTGGTGCCCAGAACAGGGTCGGCATCTCCACATGCAACGGGGCCAATCACCCGGCCACCCATGATGCGCTCCACGCGATGTTGAAGCTCGGTGAGCGGCTGGATCTGGGGTCGTCCTCCCCCGGTCGCAGTCCGGCTCTTCCTATTATTGGCCAGCTTGGCCTGCAAGAGAAAGGATGGCCTCTAAGTACAGTGTGTCACCCTGATCTTGTGTGCACTGCCTCCCATGGTGGAATAGCCTGGCCAGTGTGTCGCCCTGATCTTGTGTGCACTGCCTCACATGGTGGAATAGCCTGGCCAGTGTGTCGCCCTGATCTTGTGTGCACTGCCTCCCATGGTGGAATAGCCTGGCCAGTGCATAGCCCTGATCTTGTGTGCACTGCCTCCCATGGTGGAATAGCCTGGTCAGTGTGTAGCCCTGATCCTGTGTGCACTGCCTCCCATGGTGGAATAGCCTGGCCAGTGTGTAGCCCTGATCTTGTGTGCACTGCCTCCCATGGTGGAATAGCTTGGCCAGTGTGTCAAGTGCAGAATGTGCAATTGATGTTCATGCCTGTCCCATTGCTGCTGGATGAGGGCTGGCCATTAGGGGTTTCAGGTCCCTTTGCCCATAATGTGAGGTGCACATGCAAGGATGAGGAGGTCACTGTAAAGGGTACTCACCCTGACAATCCGCGTGAGGTCATTAAACTTTTTGCGACATTGGACACCGGTCCTGGGGACCTCGCTGTTGGCTGACACCTTGCTGGCGACATGCCTCCAGGCTCTCCGGTAGGCGCGGACCGGCGCCTTCCTGCCATTGTCCGGGTACAAAATATGGCGCCTCTTCTCCACACCACCAACCAGCACACTCAGATCACGCTCTGAGAAGCGCTGCGCTCGTTCACGGGCCTTCTGCATGGCTTCAGGCGCTATTTGGGTCCAGCAGCAGTGTTCAGGCCTAGCTGGAGGGCTCCACTATCCAGGGCGTGGCAGCAGGCCAAGTCGACCCTTCCCCCTTAAGAGCTGGCCGACGCCAGGGTGTCTGCTGTCAATCACGAGATGGCCGCACCTGCGCTGCGCCCGGCCTCGGCGCTCTCGCTCAGCACCTCCAGCTTAGCGCCCAAAGAGAGGCGTCCAGCGCCAGTTTTAGCGCTCGAGCAAACTCTTAGGGCGAAGCTAATGAATATCGGAGAAGTGGCCTCGATTTGGCAGCGGGCGCAAACTTTAGCGGCCGCCCGACTTTACCGCCCCAAAAGTGGCTACAATGAATTTCTAGGCCAATATCTCCAAGTTTGCAGACAAAGCTGGGTGGGCGTGTGTGCTGTGAGGAGGATGCCGAGAAACTACAGGATGATTTGGACAGGTTGGGTGATTGGGCAGATGCGTGGCAGATGCAGTATAATGTGGATAAATGCGAGGTTATCCACTTTGGTGGCAAAAACAGGAAGGCAGATTATTATCTGAATGGTAATAGATTGGGAGAAGGGGAAGTGCAACGAGACCTGGGTGTCCTTGTGCACCAGTCGCTGAAGATATGCATGCAGGTGTAGCAGGCGGTTAAGAAGGCAAATGGTATGTTGGCCTTCGTAGCGAGAGGGTTCGAGTCCAGGAACAAGGATGTCTTGCTGCAGTTGTACAGGGCCTTGGTGAGACCACACCTTGAGTATTGTGTGCAGTTTTGGTCGCCTTATCTGAGGAAGGATGTTCTTGCCATGGAGGGAGTGCAACGAAGATTCACTACTGATACCTGGGATGGCAGGAATGACGTATGAGGAGAGATTGGGTTGATTGGGCTTATACTCGCTGGAGTTTAGAAGAATGAGAGGGGATCGCATTGAAACTTATAAAATTCTAACAGGACGAGACAGACTAGATGCAGGAAGGATGTTCCCGATGGCGGGGGAGTCTAGAACCAGGGGTCACAGTCTAAGGGGTAAGCCATTTAGGGCAAAGATGAGGAGGAATTTCTTCACTCAGAGAGTGGTGAATCACAGAATCAGAATCACAGAAACCCCACAGTGCAGATAGAGGCCATTTTGGCCCATCGAGCCTGCACCGACACATATCCCACCCGATCCCCGTAACCCCTACACCAACACATATCCCACCCTATCCCCACGTATTTAATCCCCCTAACACTAAGGGTCAATTTATCATAGCCAATCAACCTAACTCACACATTTTTGGACTGTGGGAGGAAACCGGAGCACCCGCACGCAAACACGGGGAGAATGTGCAAACTCCACACAGACAGTCGCCCGAGGCCGGATTCGAACCCGGGTCCCTGGCGCTGTGAGGCAACAGTGCTGACCACTATGCCACCGTGCTGCCTCTGGAATTCTCTACCACAGAAGGCAGTTGAGGCCAATTCATTAAATATATTCAGGAAGGAGTTAAATATATTTCTTAAGGCTAAAGGGATCAAGGGATATGGGGAGAAAGCAGGGACCGGGTACTGAGTTTGGTTGATCAGCCATGATCTCATTGAATGGTGGAGCAGGCTCGAGGGGCCGAATGGCCTACTCCTGCTCCTATCTTCTATGTTTCCATGTTTCATTCAGCTCCTCGAGCCTGCTCCGCCATTCACTGAGATCATGGCTGATCTGCGACCTAACACCATCTACCCACTTTGCCCCATATCCCTTTATACCTTTGGTTAACAGAAAGATAATCTCCGATTTAAAATTAACAATTGATCGAGCATCAATTGCCGTTTGCGGAAGAGAGTTCCAAACTTTTACCACCATTTGTGTGTAGAAGTGTTTCCTAACTTCACTCTTGAAATTGTGAGATTAAGACAAGAGTACACTAGTAATTGGGAAACTTAGGACTGGTAGTACGAAGATCTTCACATAAGAGTGAACAACACATGGGATGAAGACCCAGATCGGGTTGTGGAGGCAAAATCGGTGAAATTATTTAAGTGACAATGGAATGCTGCGAGCGGGAGACATTAAAGTTTCTGCATGGATCCATAACTCATCCATAACTATCTTGTGATCTTGTAACCCCCAGTGAAAGAGAATCACTCTTTCAAAATCCCGTTTCAGGAACTTTCCCTCATCCAAATCCCCTCATCTGGTCTGTGTGGTGAGCCCTCACGTACAGCACAGCCCAGTTTAAAGCAAAGTCATCGCTCACGATATTCACCCGCAATGGACCAGGTACATAAAGATTTAATGATTATTAGTTAATGTTAACTCACCAAAAAACAAACAAATATACTCTAGTATATATTAGGGAACTCATGACAGCCACCTGTCTTGCGGTTGCTGAATCCTACATAATAGACAAACTATGCTGCAGTTGTACAGGGCCTTGGTGAGACCACACCTTGAGTATTGTGTGCAGCTTTGGTCGCCTTATCTGAGGTGAAGGTGCTCCCACAGTGCCGTTAGGGAGGAAGTTCCAGGATTTTGACCCAGCGACGGTGAAGGAACGGCCGATGTATTTCTAAGACAGGATGGTGTGTGACCTGGAGGGGAACTTGGAGGTGATGGTGTTCCCATGCACCTTCTGCCCTTGTCCTTCTAGGTGGTAGAAGCCGCGGGTTAGGGACAATTACCATTCTCCTCCAATCACTGCAGCACACTTTACTCCACTTCCTTCTGCTCCAACTGCAACACTCTACATCTGCTACTCTCCTCGCTCTTACTTCCTTCACCTGCTCACACCTCTGCCACCTTTCACACTCTATTCTACCCTGACATTCATGTCCTCAAAGCAAAACCTGAAGGAGAGCATGGATAGATGCTTCAAGAGCCTCCCAGCACACCTGCACTCTCTTCTTGCGCAGAGCAGTGATAGTGCTGAGGCTCAACAGCTTATGAATAGCATTGGCTCCATGGGAGAGGCACCTGCTGTCCTCTCTCAGGAGGACAACACGCCTGCTCCCCACAGGCCTTTCAACTAGTGCCCTTGTTGGTGCCAGACAGCCACCTGGGACAGCTGAAGCCGAGTCCCAGCAGTCACCACCGGTCACAGCTCCTTGAGGTGGTCCACTATGGCCATCTCAAGGACTCTCACTGGAGATTCAGCAACCTTCCACCTCCCAAGCTGTAGCCACTGGGGAGCCACCTCTAGTAGCACTAGAACAGGTAACTGATGCCTGTGTTTGTTGCTGGTGACCACCAAGGATACCTTTTGAGCACCCAAACCAATATGATGTCAGGCGCGCTTCCAGCAAGGAACGTCGAGCTGCAGAATTGAACTTTGTGGCGCCCACTTTGGATCCAGCGAAGTAATTTCTATCCCCATTTGTCCTCTCTTTGCCTGCAGCAGTTTTGATGAATGTTTCTTTTTCAGACGGGTTGTTAACTACTTTGTAGATGGTTGCCTAGGCCCTAAGCTCTGGAATTCCCTGCCTAAACCTCTCCGCCTCTCTACCTCTCTTTCCTCCTTTAAGACGCTCCTTAAAACTGACCTCTTTGACCAAGCTTTTGGTCACCTGCCCTAATTTCTCCTTATGTGGCTCGGTGTCAAATTCTTTGTCTTACAATACTCCTGTGCAGCGCCTTGGGACGTCTTACTACGTTAAAGGCACTATATAAATACACGTTGTTGTTGCTGAATCAATTAAACAGACATTGTGAAGGAAAATTGGCCATAGATTGATAGTAAAATCATAGACACATTCTTCTTAAAGCTTTTCTCCATTTCACTGTCAACAGCAGACAGAGGTAGTCATTTCCCATTATAGGGGAATAAGTAAAGCGGAAAGATAGAACACACATTTATATAGCACCTCAGAACGTCCCAAGCGATTTACAGCCAATAAAGTACAATTTGAAGTGTGGTCAATGTTGTAATGTCGGGAAATCGTGGCAGCCAACTTGTGCACAGCAAGATTCCAGAGACAGCAATGAGATAAATGGCCAGTGCTGTTGGTTGAGAGATAAGTATTGGCCAGGACACTGGGGAAAACTCCCCTGCTCTTCTTCAAGCAGTGCCATGGGGATCTTTTACATCCACCTGAGGGGTCAGACGGAGCCTTGTTTTAATGTCTCAGCCGAAAAACAGCACCTCCGACAGTGCAGCGCTCCCTCAGCACTGCACTGGAGTGTCAGCTTAGATTGTTGTGCTCAAGTTTCTAGAGTGGGATTTAGAACCCACAACCTTCTGGCTCAGAGGCGAGAATGCTGCCCACTGAGCCATGGCTGACACTTAACTTAAAGCAGTGGAATAATACTGTATAGGCCTTGGATCCTTGACTCCTGGGGAAATGGTTGAGATAGTATCGAGGTTATGATGAAAAAAATGAAGCATTTTTACCTAGTTTTTAGTATAGGCTTCTTTAATTCTGTCCAGTACATAAGAGGTTTAAAACCAGCTTCACTCTCAAAAATCAGGCCCTAGCTGATACCACTGTTACAGGTGTCAGCTGATTATGCTGTGTGAACTGTGAGTATTTAATGGAACATTGCAGAGGGACCTTACTCTGAATGACCAAACATTTTCAATTCAAATGCAGACATCTTTTGGGATTTGTTCAAATGTGTTTATTTAACTGGAACTTACTTGGACCAGCCTCATAAATAAAGTGGCAACCAGCAAAGGTCAGAGGCTGGGTATTCTGCGGTGAGTGTCTCACCTCCTGACTCCCCAAAGCCTTTCCACCATCTACAAGGCACAAGTCAGGAGTGTGATGGAATACTCTCCACTTGCCTGGATGAGTGCAGCCCCAGCAACACTCAAGGAGCTCGACACCATCCAGGACAAAGCAGCCCGCTTGATTGGCACCCCATCCACCACCTTAAACATTCACTCCCTCCACCACCGGCGCACCGTGGCTGCAGTGTGTACCATCTACAAGATGCACTGCAGCAACTCGCCTGAACTTCTTCGGCAGCACCTCCCAAACCCGTGACCTCTACCACCTAGAAGGACAAGGGCAGCAGGTGCATGGGAACAAGTTCCCCTCCAAGTCACACAACGTCCTGGCTTGGAAGTATATCGGCCGTTCCTTCATCATCGCTGGGTCCAAATCCTGGAACTCCCTCCCTAACAGCACTGTGGGAGCATCTTCACCACACGGACTGCAGCGGTTCAAGAAGGCGGCTCACCACCACCTTCTCAAGGGCAACTAGGGATGGGCAAGAAATGCCGGCCTTGCCAGCAACGCCCACATCCCGGGAACAAATACAAAAAATTGACAGCTCTTTGTGTATTTCACCAAGTTATTTAAATCAGTTTGCTACCGATCACTTCTTCTGAAGGCATTTACCAACCTGCCTTGTTCAAATTGCTGAGCCTGTTCGTAGTTTTTGATGACACAATGCAAGGCCAGACCGTCACTCATTCCAGAACACAACCTCCTCCGGCCCTAAAACCCTCCGAGATCTCTGCGCTCCTCCAATTCTGGCCACTTGCGCATTCCCCATTTTAATCGCTCCACCATTGGCGGCCGTGTCTTCAGCTGCCCGGGCCCTAAGCTCTGGAATTCCCTCCCTAAACCTCTCCTCCTTTAAGACGCGCCTTAAAACTGACCTCTTTGACCAAGCTTTTGGTCACCTGCCCTAATATCTACTTATGTGGCTTGCTGTCAAATTTTATTTGATAATCGTCTCTGGTTTACTAGAAGGCAGAAATTTGTCAGCTTTGAAAGGGCTTCTAGAAGACTGCTGTTAATGACCACTGATAGGTCAGTAGGTTGGAATCAGAGATTAAAGGCATGTATGGTAGTCAACAGAAGGTGTATTGCTCTGGTCGCGATGTGCGATGACGTAAATGCCGTGATAAAGATTTCCTCTGGCAGGCATTTCAGCAAAGTTTCAAATGCAAAAGAACTTGTTTGTGATTTCACTAATAGCATCAATCGGCGTATTTCTTCTTCGCGCATGCGCAAAGCGCGTGTGCCGAGATTTAGGCGTTCCATCGCGAGTGATGCTTTCTTTCTGACACAAGGCCATAAGAAATAGGAGCAGGAGCAGGTGGATCGGTGGCCACGCTGTCACCTCGCCAGCAGGGGGAGTCCAGAACCAGGGGTCACAGTCTAAGGATAAGGGGTAGGCCATTTACGACAGAAATGAGGAGGAATTTCTTCACCCAGAGAGTGGTGAACCTGTGGAATTCTCTACCACAGAAGGCAGTGGAGGCCAATTCATTAAATATATTCAAGAAGGAGTTAGATATAATTCTTAAGGCTAAAGGGATCAAGAGATATGGGGAGAAGGCAGGGACAGGGTACTGAATTTGGATGATCAGCCATGATCGCGTTGAATGGCGGAGCAGGCTCGAGGGGCCGAATGGCCTACTCCTGCTCCTATCTTCTATGTTTCACTCCGAAACCGCGTCTCTCACGATGGATTCGCGAGAGTTGGCAATACTGACACCTGCTGTGGAAAACCTAGTTCCACATAACTCGATGAATCAATAAGAAAAATGGCGCAAGGCCTGAACTCACATGGCTTTGCCTAATCACCCGCTTGGTTGCCAAGAAGGGTTGTTGTTTTGTTCCTCAGCTGATTACACTGAAAACCTCGCTCATTATTAAATCCCACATCACCATCTTGTGGCCTGGCATGATCATAACACACAACTTTGCACTGAGCTGCGTAGACTGGCAATATCCTTCCTGACAGAAGTTTGAAAGCTGAGCTGTATTGTTTTTGTCATCCCATCAAGAAAGGATATTTTGAATCTAAATGATTCAAACTTTCCTCTCTTGCCTCCTTAATATGTTAAGAGGTGCCCACCGTCTTGTTTATCTCACAAGGTAATTTATCTGTGCTGTCAGCTCAGTATTCTTCAAACCAGACTGGAGCAGTGGAAACCTGGCAGAGACACCAGTACAAGGGGCAAAGTGAAGGATAATGAAATCTTGTGTGGAATATGATGGGATTGTGGAATTTTCACGTCAGCATTAAGAATGGAGGATGTGAGGTTGCATTGAATATTCTAGAGCTTTGATTCATTAACATTTTGGACAGAGAGACTTGCAGTTCTTCCCCTCAGGAGATTAAACGGGTGGGTCGAGTCCATGGGCTGAGTTTTGCCGGCGCTCAGAGGGTGTGTTTGGAGGCGGGTCTGCTGTCAAAATCGAAATGATTGACAGTGGGTTGGGAACCCGCCTCCATGTAAGTTTCCAAAGTGTCATATTTAACTGCTTGTTAAGTGCTTGTTAACTACTATTTTGCCAGCCTATTTCTATTTAACCACATTTTTTTACGGGGTTCACGTCGTTCGGAGATCACGTCAGGTAAGTAGGTCGGGTTCTCTGTGTCTCCCCTTTGCTGTGAATAGGTGAGGGCTGCAAAAGTGGCCTGAAAGCTACCATTTCACAGCTGGTCACTTTCCAGTGTCAGAAGCTTGAGCCGTCAGGGCTTGGAGGACACTTTTGAGCTGTATGCAGTTTGGAAGTGTTTGGAGTAAACTCTCTATCCACTGTCACCTCCTTGGAGCAAGCTCTCTTACCATTGACAGATCGCTTCTGTCATCTCAACTTCAGCTGCCATCTATTCCAGCAACATCGGTGCCCTTGAAAAAATCTCACCTTGGCCCTCTGAATCCCTCCACGATCAGTCCCAACACCAACTTCACCAGGCACACCAACATCACCAACAACAATACCAACCTTCTCCGCAATCATCTGATGCTGCACAGGACACAGGGCATCAGCACCCGACCACATTGCTGCCCGGGAGGCCAGCAATGGCCTTACCATGGCCAGATTTACTTCACTTGACGCTGTACACCCTGGCTGCCACATGATGCACCAGATTAACACCACCCCAACACCATCACCATAAAGCATTCCTACAATGACGAAGCCGTTCCTTTCATACTCATCAGCATTGCGGGGGATAGCGTTATGTCTTACCATTCACTGCAACTCACTAAGACACTTCCAAAGGCGAGCACAGATCTGTCCAATAAGGCAAAGTGCTGAAAATAAAGATTTCAATGTTTGACAACACATTAACCGAAAATTTACATGAACACTGCATAAAACACCCAAGTGCCTACCCTTCTGTGTTAGTTGGTATGATTGGACTAGGATGAGGGTGAGTGTGAGGGATGGCTAGTGAGATGGGGATGTGATAATGTAGATAGAGAGGCATGGGTGGAGGTACAAGGTAAGTTGGTGTGAGTAAGGATGTGCAGGAGTAGGGTAGGGAAGGCAGAGTGATGGGGATGTGATGAGTGGCAAAGCAGGGTGAGGTTGAGTGTGGCTTTGTACTAACGTATCGTGATCTACTGAGATCATTGAAAGGTTTGCACCACTGCAGCCTGGTCCTCCTGACCACATCCCTGCTTGTGTACTCCTATGCAATCTGCAACCAGGCTGCGTTGGTCTCCTGGGGCGGTCTCTTCCGCCCATTGGGAGGGAAGAGAACCTCCCTGCGTGCTGTGACTCCCTCCATAAGCATATGGAGGGAGTCAAGAGAGAGCCTAGGTGCAGCCGCGCACCTCTGTGCAGTGATTGTCAGTGTTTGCAACACCTGAATGCTGCAGAACACTGACAGCACAACTGTCAAAATCAAAGTGGCCGTGGTCCCTTTAAGGAAACCGGCTGATGATGAGTCATCAAATGACATCATCAGACACGCTTCCTTTTAATTGGCCGGGAACCTCCAAGGGCGGGTTTAA
Organism: Somniosus microcephalus; assembly: GCF_052327205.1. NCBI lineage: Eukaryota > Metazoa > Chordata > Chondrichthyes > Squaliformes > Somniosidae > Somniosus > Somniosus microcephalus. The sequence continues at coordinate 3,023,850 of NW_028225184.1, forward strand.
CAAGTTCTGTTAACGGAAACTCCTTTTTACAGAACGGATGCAGCCAGGAGTGGGACCGGAACCCGCCAATCAGCACTCCCACCGCGACCCCACCTCCACTGGCAAAATCACGGCCAAAGATAGAGGAGAGTGTAAATGGGCTGTGGGAGGAGATTAAATGGGTGGGTAGAGTCCGTGATAGGGGAGAGTGTACATGGGCTGTGGGAGGAGATTAAATGGGTGGGTAGAGTCCGTGATAGGGGAGAGTGTACATGGGCTGTGGGAGGAGATTAAATGGGTGGGTAGAGTCCGTGATAGGGGAGAGTGTACATGGGCTGTGGGAGGAGATTAAATGGGTGGGTAGAGTCCGTGATAGGGGAGAGTGTACATGGGCTGTGGGAGGAGATTAAATGGGTGGGTAGTGTCCGTGATAGGGGAGAGTGTGCATGGGCTGTGGGAGGAGATTAAATGGGTGGGTAGAGTCTGTGATAGAGGAGAGTGTACATGGGCTGTGGGAGGAGATTAAATGGGTGGGTAGAGTCCGTGATAGGGGAGAGTGTACATGGGCTGTGGGAGGAGATTAAATGGGTGGGTAGAGTCCGTGATAGGGGAGAGTGTACATGGGCTGTGGGAGGAGATTAAATGGGTGGGTAGAGTCCGTGATAGGGGAGAGTGTACATGGGCTGTGGGAGGAGATTAAATGGGTGGGTAGAGTCCGTGATAGGGGAGAGTGTACATGGGCTGTGGGAGGAGATTAAATGGGTGGGTAGTGTCCGTGATAGGGGAGAGTGTGCATGGGCTGTGGGAGGAGATTAAATGGGTGGGTAGAGTCCGTGATAGGGGAGAGTGTGGGCTGTGGGAGGAGATTAAATGGGTGGGTAGTGTCTGTGATAGGGGAGAGTGTACATGGGCTGTGGGAGGAGATTAAATGGGTGGGTAGTGTCTGTGATAGGGGAGAGTGTACATGGGCTGTGGGAGGAGATTAAATGGGTGGGTAGAGTCTGTGATAGGGGAGAGTGTACATGGGCTGTGGGAGGAGATTAAATGGGTGGGTAGTGTCTGTGATAGGGGAGAGTGTACATGGGCTGTGGGAGGAGATTAAATGGGTGGGTAGAGTCTGTGATAGGGGAGAGTGTACATGGGCTGTGGGAGGAGATTAAATGGGTGGGTAGTGTCTGTGATAGGGGAGAGTGTGCATGGGCTGTGGGAGGAGATTAAATGGGTGGGTAGAGTCTGTGATAGGGGAGAGTGTACATGGGCTGTGGGAGGAGATTAAATGGGTGGGTAGAGTCTGTGATAGGGGAGAGTGTACATGGGCTGTGGGAGGAGAGTAAATGGGTGGGTAGAGTCCGTGATAGGGGAGAGTGTAAATGGGCTGTGGGAGGAGATTAAATGGGTGGGTAGTGTCTGTGATAGGGGAGAGTGTACATGGGCTGTGGGAGGAGATTAAATGGGTGGGTAGTGTCTGTGATAGGGGAGAGTGTGCATGGGCTGTAGGAGGAGATTAAATGGGTGGGTAGAGTCCGTGATAGGGGAGAGTGTCCATGGGCTGTGGGAGGAGATTAAATGGGTGGGTAGAGTCCGTGATAGGGGAGAGTGTGCATGGGCTGTGGGAGGAGATTAAATGGGTGGGTAGAGTCTGTGATAGGGGAGAGTGTCCATGGGCTGTGGGAGGAGATTAAATGGGTGGGTAGAGTCCGTGATAGGGGAGAGTGTGCATGGGCTGTGGGAGGAGATTAAATGGGTGGGTAGAGTCTGTGATAGGGGAGAGTGTACATGGGCTGTGGGAGGAGATTAAATGGGTGGGTAGAGTCTGTGATAGGGGAGAGTGTACATGGGCTGTGGGAGGAGAGTAAATGGGTGGGTAGAGTCCGTGATAGGGGAGAGTGTAAATGGGCTGTGGGAGGAGATTAAATGGGTGGGTAGAGTCTGTGATAGGGGAGAGTGTGCATGGGCTGTGGGAGGAGATTAAATGGGTGGGTAGAGTCTGTGGTAGGGGAGAGTGTCCATGGGCTGTGGGAGGAGAGTAAATGGGTGGGTAGAGTCCGTGATAGGGGAGAGTGTAAATGGGCTGTGGGAGGAGATTAAATGGGTGGGTAGAGTCTGTGATAGGGGAGAGTGTGCATGGGTTGTGGGAGGAGATTAAATGGGTGGGTAGAGTCTGTGATAGGGGAGAGTGTACATGGGCTGTGGGAGGAGATTAAATGGGTGGGTAGAGTCCGTGATAGGGGAGAGTGTACATGTGCTGTGGGAGGAGATTAAATGGGTGGGTAGAGTCCATGATAGGGGAGAGTGTGCATGGGCTGTGGGAGGAGATTAAATGGGTGGGTAGTGTCCGTGATAGGGGAGAGTGTACATGGGCTGTGGGTGGAGATTAAATGGGTGGGTAGAGTCCGTGATAGGGGAGAGTGTACATGGGCTGTGGGAGGAGATTAAATGGGTGGGTAGAGTCCGTGATAGGGGAGAGTGTGCATGGGCTGTGGGAGGAGATTAAATGGGTGTGTAGTGTAGTGTATGTGCTTTAAGTCAGAACTACTTTTTACAGCTCCTGTATACTGTAGTACCGGCAGTAACCACACCGGTATATAAGCTGTGCGCATGCCTCTGTACTCCAGTCTAGAGATGACCCTCCTCCAGTAAAGACCTGTTATTTGTTTATGTACAGCATCCGTGTAATTATTTATCCACTGAACTACGGATCTAACAGTGGCAACGAGTGTTGATGCGAATCTACCTGCAACATTAAACAAAAAAAACAAAACAAAAAAAAATAAATAGTCGAGTCCAGGAACACGGGCGTCGACCGCGAGCAACCGCCCAGCAGTCAGGCAGAGATCCAACTTCACTGGGGAGGCTGTGGAGAGCCGGGCTTGGTTCCCCAGCCACAATGAGCAGTAAGAGACCGACGACAGGTCCAGAGCAGACCCTTCCTGAGCAGCGGCGGCTGGAGCCGACCGACGGCAGAGGGAGAGAGCCGGGCAGCGTCGACGGGGTAAGAAAAAGGGTAAAGAGAGCAGGGCGCAGCTGGGGGTTGATCACCGAGCGGCGTCGAAGAAATATACTGCAAAACCGGAGAGAGAGAGGGTAAGAAACAGCCGGGTTCTAGACTGAGCGGCGTCGACGAATATCAAGAGAAGAACGCGCAGAGCACAGCCAGGGATCACGGGCTGATCAGGGTCCGCGGGGCGAAGCAAGGGGAGACGTCATTGAGCCGCGGAGAAGCAGGGAGAGCGCGGGAGACGCCATTGAGCCGTGGAGAAGCAGGGAGAGCGCGGGAGGCGCCATTGAGCCGTGGAGAAGCAGGGAGAGCGCGGGAGGCGCCATTGAGCCGCGGAGAAGAAGGAAGAGCGCGGGAGACGCCATTTTGCAAAGCCGCAGCGAAGACGGGTGAGCGCGGGAAGGAAGGAAAGCGCGGGAGACGCCATTTTGTGCCTGCGGAGAAGAAGGGGAAGCGCGGGAGGCGCCATTGGTGATAGTTAACGCACAACCAAGGATGCCGAAGAGTGGCAGTATCTCTACGGTCGACAATGAAGTCGAAGATTGGGCGACATATGTGGAACGTATTGAGGTGTACTGCAGGGCGAATGAAGTGCCAGATGCTAATAAAGCACTGGTTCTGTTAAATTCCATGGGTGCAAAAACTTATGGGTTACTGCGAAATCTAATAACCCCAGAGAAGCCGGTAAACAAGAATTTTGAAAGCATAGTAGAAATCCTACAGGACCACTTAAACCCCACACCGCTGCTGATAGCAGAACGATTTAAGTTCCATAAAAGGAACCAACACAAAGACGAAAGCAATGCTGAGTACCTAACGGAACTGCGCAAGCTATCGAAATACTGCCAGTTTGGAGCTGGACTAGCAGACACGTTAAGGGACAAGTTTGTATGTGGGCTACAAAGTGAAGGAACCCAGAAACGGCTTCTATCAGAAAAGGACCTTACGCTGGACAAAGCTTTCAGTATGGCAGTATCACATGAAGCAGCCGCAAGGGGCGCTGCAGAGATACAACGGAGACCGCAAGAATATGGCACTGTAGGAGTCTACGTACTCCTAACAAAATATACTGAACTCGGAGAGGTTCAACAGAAAAGGTTTAATTGTTGAGACCACATGCTGCACACAAAAATGGCGTCAGAGCTTACACCAAGTCTGACTGCTTTTCATCAGTCCCCAGCTTCGACTGCTCCTCCCCCGCTCTGGGCTTAACTATGTTGCAGATCGAGTTTCTTAAAGGTGTGATCCTTCTTAAAGGCATGACGCCTGATTTATAGTCTACGGACCAAAAAGCGGATTGTGACCTTTCTGTGATCGGTACGCCACACAGCTCCCCCCAGAATCCGCTAGTGGGGAGTGTACGAACCGGCGTGGTGGGTTGATGGCACAGCTGGAACGGCTCTTGGCGGTTGGTGTCGGGAGCGGGGCGGTCGGACGCGTTGGGCTCTTAGGCGGTCTGCCCCGCGGTGGGGGTTGGCCCACTTGAACGGGTTCGTCGGGCTCTAGGTGCGCCAGCTTGAGCCGGTCGACCGACACCTTGTCAGTTCTGCCGCCCACTTGGAGGAGGAAGAACTTGTTTCCCATCTGGAGTACCTTGTAGGGTCCGTCGTATGGGGGCCGTAGAGGTCCTCAGTGGGCGTCATGGCGCACGAAAACAAATTTGGCCATGTGCAGGCTAGGTGGTACGCGGGTTGCTGGTTCACCATGCTGGCCGGTGGGTACCGGAGCGAACTGTTGTGCTCGGTTGGCGAAAGCGCGGCGTTGCTGGTCAGCCGACCAGGGGGTCGTGGCAGTGGGCAGGAACTCTCCGGGTACGCGCAGTGGCTGGCCGTACACGAGTTCCGCCGCCGAGGCTTGCAGGTCTTCCTTGACCGCGGAGCGTAGGCCAAGTAGCACCCACGGGAGGCGGTCAATCCAGGCCTCATCCTTGAGGCTGGCGCGGAGGGACGCCTTCATGGACCTGTGGAATCGCTCGCACAGTCCGTTGGCTTGGGGGTGGTAAGCCGTGGTGTGGTGAACGGCCACCCCGAGGTTTCGGGCGATGGCGGCCCACAGATCAGAGGTGAACTGCGGGCCTCTATCCGACGTCATGTCAGAGGGGACGCCGAACCGAGCGACCCAGGTCCCGATGAACGCCCTCGCGATGTCGGCGGTGGTGGTGGACGTCAGTGGAATGGCCTCGGGCCAGCGGGTGGTGCGGTCCACGATTGTCAGCAGGTGCGTGTGACCTTGTGATGGCGGCAGGGGGCCGACGAGGTCGATGTGGACGTGGTCGAACCTTCTTTCTGGCACGGTGAACTCCTCGAGTGGGGCTTTGACGTGCTGGTGGATTTTGGCACGCTGGCAAGCTATGCAGGATCTGGACCAGATGCGCACATCTTTGCGCAGGCCACGCCAGACAAATCGGTTGGCCTCCAGTCTAATGGACGCGCGGGTGCCGGGGTGTGAGAGGCCGTGGACGATGTCGAACACCCGTTTTCGCCAGGACGCCGGGACTACGGGGCGGGGTTGTGCCAAGGAGGTGTCGCATTTGACTGTGACGGCGGACGGGCCGCAGGCGATGTCGGTCAATCGCAGCCCTGGGAGGGTTTTGGGCGTGGAGAGCAGATCGGGGTCAGTGCGTTGCTCCGCTGCCAGTTGAGCATAGTCCACTGCCAGGTGGGCGCCGTGGACGGCGGGGCGGGATAGGCAGTCGGCCACCACGTTGTCTCGACCGGAGATGTGCCGGATGTCCGTGGTGAATTCGGACACCGCGGCGAGCTGGCATTGTTGCCTGGCTGACCACGGTCCGCAGATTTCGCCATCGCGAATGTCAGGGGTTTGTGGTCGACAAACGCGGTGAAGGGGCGGCCCTCCAGAAGAAATCTAAAATGGCGGACTGCCAGGTACAGTGCGAGGAGCTGGCGGTCAAAGGCGCTGTATTTGGCCTCCGGGGGGCACAGTTGGCGGCTGAAAAAGGCCAGCGGTTGCCAGGCCCCGTCGACCCACTGTTCGTACATGGCGCCGACCGCGTGATCGGAGGCGTCCGTGATGAGGGCCACCCTGGCGTTGGGCTGTGGGTGAGCGAGCATGGTGGCGTCGGCGAGCGCCTTTTTGGTCGAGTCGAAAGCGGTCAACATGTCCGCCGACCACTCGATCGCCATTCTGGCTTTCTTACCCCGGAGGGCTTCGTATAGGGGCCGCATGAGGGAGGCCGCTCCGGGAATGAAGCGGTTGTAAAAGTTGATCATCCCCAAGAACTCCTGGAGGCCTTTGATGGTGGTAGGCCGGGGGAACTGCTGGACGGCTTGCACCTTGGCGGGCAGGGGAATGGCTCCGTCCTGCGTGATGTGGTGGCCGAGGAATTCGATCCTGCTGAGGCCGAATTGGCACTTGGCTGGGCTGATGATGAGCCCGTGCTCACTGAGCCGCTGGAACAGGGTGCGGAGGTGCTCGATGTGTTCCTGCTTGGAGGAAATAGCTACCAGGATGTCATCCAGGTAGACAAAGAGGAACTTCAGGTCCCGGAGGACCGAGTCCATGAGCCGCTGGAAGGCCTGGGCCGCGTTTTTGAGGCCGAAGGGCATTCGGAGGAACTCGAATAGCCCAAAAGGGGTGATTATGGCCGTCTTGGGAAAGTCTATGGGGTGGACTGGCACCTGATGGTAACCGCGCACCAGGTCGACTTTGGAGAAGACTGAGCGGCCGGCCAGTCTAGCCGAGAAGTCTTGAATGTGCGGTATGGGGTACCGATCCGGCATGGTGGTGTCGTTTAGGTGCCGGTAGTCCCCGCAGGGGTACCATCCCCCGTCGGGTTTGGTGACGATGTGGAGTGGGGAGGCCCAGGGGCTGTTGGAGCGGCGGATGATGCCGAGCTGTTCCATTGTGGTGAACTCGGCCCGCGCGATCTCCAGCTTGGCCGGGTCCCGCCTGCGGGCGTGGGCATACACCGGTGGGCCTGTGGTGGGGATGAAGTGTTCTACCCCATGCTTAGCAACCTTCCCAGAGAAGGTCGGGTTGGTGAGGGCTGGGAACTCAGCCAGGAGTGCTGAGTAGTCATCCGTTGAGCGGGCGCGGCACTGCCATGCCATTTCGGCGGGTTGTGGGGGTTGCCATGGCACCCGGGATAGGTGACATGGTGTTCATGTCCATGAGGCGGCGTCGAGGCATGTCGACCAACAGGCTGTGGGCGCACAGGAAATCCGCACCAAGGAGCGGGGAGAGCACCTTGGCGGTGATAAACTCCCAGTGGTAGCGGCGGCATGCGAGGTCGATGGTGATGGTGCGGGTGCCGTACGTCCGGATGTCGGTGCCGTTGGCGGCAGCCAGCGCAGGGCCACGGCCGCCTCGCTGGATCTCGAGGGCGGACGCGGGGATGATGCTGCGCTGCGCGCCCGTGTCGCATAGGAAATGGCGTCCGGAGGCGCTGCCCGTAACATACAGCAGCGCGCCTGCTTGCCCCACGGCCATCATGTAGGCCGGTGTGGGGGCAGTTGGAAACGTGCAGGGATGGCTGCAGCGGCGTGCCCGTGCGCCGAACCGGGTATGGAAGTAGCAGTAGCCCTGGGTCGGAGGGCTTGGGGGACGTGGGGGCCTGGGGGGCCTCGTGGCCCAGCTGTGTGGCCGCGTGATAGAGGGTGGAGCGCGCGCCGACGCTGCGGAGGCCAGGTCGGGGGTGACGGCGTGGTTGGAGCTGGCGGACAGGAGCTTATCGGCTTCGTTGGCCAGGGCCTCGGGGTCCGTGAGGCTGGACGCCACGATCGCCAGGCGGATGCTGGGAGGTAGTTGGCGGATAAAGAGCGTGCGGAAGAGGGAGCCGGGCGGTTTCTCGTCGGTCAGAGCAAGCATGTGTGAGAGCGAGTCTGACGGCGTGGAGTCACCGAGGCCTGGGAGGTTGAGGAGGTGGCAGTTGCGCAAGAATTGGGAGGCTGTGAATTTTTTAAGGAGCGCGGCCTGGAGATGTGCGTACTTGCCTTCCTCCGGAGGGTTTTGTAGTGTTGTCCAGACTTTCGTGATTGTGGAGCTGCCCAGGGAGGCGAGGAGGTAGTCGTACATCGTTGCGTCGGCGGTGATGCCGCGGAGTCGGAATTGCGATTCGGCTTCAAGGAAACAGGCGGTGGCCAGGTTCTCCCAGAACTCCGGCAGCTTCACCGAAACTGCGTTTGTGTCAGCCATGGTTACGCTTAGGAGTCGTCCTGAGCGTCGGGGTCACCAATGTAGGAGTCTACGTACTCCTAGCAAAAAATACTGAACTCGGAGAGGTTCAACAGAAAAGGTTTAATTGTTGAGGCTGCATGCTGAACACAAAATGGAGTCAGAGACCACACAAAGTACGACTGCCTTTCATCAGTGCACAGCTTCGACTGCTCCTCCCCCGCTCTGGGCTTAACTATGTTGCAGATCGAGTTTCTTAAAAGTGTGATCCTTCTTAAAGACATGACGCCTGATTTATAGTCTACGGACCGGAAAACGGATTGTGTCCTTTCTGTGATCGGTACGCCACAACATCCCCCTTTTCCTTGGAAACAAACTTGCAGTTTACAAACAGTTGCTTACAATAACACTACATAACTTATTTGGTTTATAAACCTTTTACAAACTTGTGTCTTACCATGCAACTAAATAATTCCCAGGTTTAAACATTTAACATCACCCATGCAGTTCTCGCACAGTTTATGTTGTGACATAATCAGACAGTCTTTGGGGTTTTCTTTTAACCCTTTGAGGTCTGGCTGTATTGGGTATGTCTGACATGTTGGTGTCAGTGGGTATTGCCTGTGTCACAGTGGTATGTGTGTCAGGGTCTACTATACTGTCCTCAGTCCCTTGTGTTTCCTCCTGCTCATGGAGTGTCTCCTTTGGTCCATTGGTTCTGTATTTCTTCACAAACGTAGTGTTTCTCGAGTAGCGTGCTCCGTCTGGAGATTCTACTACTACTTGACTCCCTGTTTTACTCAAAACTTTGTGGGGTGTGGCATTAAAAGGAGTGGTGAACTTGTCCACTTTGTCCTGCCGTACCAGCACCGTGTCGCCAACTTCCACCTCTGAGTATTGTGTTCTCCGCTGTTCATCTGCGTACAGTTTGGACTTGCCTTTTTGTTCTGCGTCCCGGTCACGTACTTCCATGTCTGCGCTCGACTCTGTGATGTCTGGCAGCTTTCCTCTCATTTTCCAATGAAAGAGCAGCTCTGCCGGGCTCTTTCCTGTCGTGGCATGGTCAGTGCTCCTGTACGCAGTCACATATTTTCTAAGTTCACGTTTTCAATCTAGTCCTTCTGACTGAGCAATTCTGATTCTCTTCATCAGCGATGCATTCTGGCGCTCGAATTCTCCGTTAGCCTGAGCCCATTTTGCTGTCATTTTCAGGTGTTTGATCCCATTGTTTTCACAGTATTCTTTGAATAATTCAGATCTGAATTGGGGACCATTATCAGATTTGCAGGTGATTGGCAAACCATGATGGCTGAAGATTGACTCTAGACTATCAATAACCTTTTCTGTTGTTGTGGAGGTCATGATGTCGTATTCATAGTAGTGACTATAACAATCAACTACCACAAGAATGGAGTGGTTGGATGGCAAGGGTCCCAGTAAGTCTATAGCTACATCCTGCCAGGGGCCCTCCGGTAATGGTGTTGGTCTCAACGGTTCAGGTGGGTCGGGTCTGGCTACTATCTGACAGCCGTGGCACACTTTACAGTGTTTTTGAGCTGCCTTGTCCATGCCAGGCCACCAAACCTTGGTTCTGAGATGTTGCTTTGTTCCAACTATTCCCAAGTGTCCTTCGTGTGCTAACACCAGGGCTCGTGCGTGTAACACTGTGGGTAGCACGATGCATGTTCCCCGAAGAACTAGGTACCCCACTACGCACAGCTCATTTGCAATTGCTGCATAAGCTTTACAGTTCTCAAAATGTCCGTTTGTGATTGCCTTCCATACCTCAATCAGCCCTGGGTCGGTAGCAGAGGCTTCCTCCACCTCTCTAGTAGTGAGTGCTTTTGGTGTCGCACTCACAGCTACAAATCTCACGTATTCATCTGAGCCATGAGAATGTCTCTCCTGTTTTGCTGTCTCCCCCAGCAATCGTGACAGTGGGTCTGCAATGTTTTGCTTGCCTGGAATGCGTATCACCTTAAAATCGTACGGCTGTAATCTAAGTACCCATCTCTCTATATGGGCACAGGGTTTAGAGTGTGGGCCGTATATCACTTGTAATGGCTTATGGTCAGTTACCAAGTTAAATTTTCGGCCATACACATATGGATGCAGCCTCTCACAAGCCCATACAAGAGCTAAGGCCTCTCTCTCTGTTTGAGAGTATTTCTTCTCACAGTCTGTTAAACTACGACTTACATAGAATATTGGCACCTCTTGTCCCTGTTGGTCCTGAACTAGTACTGCGCCTAAACCTACAGGACTGGCATCTGCTATCACCTTGGTTGGTGCGTCCTTATCAAGATATGCTAAAGTGCCGGCTCTGGCCAACTCTTCCTTGAGTGCACTGAATGACTGTCTCTGTTGTGATCCAAATTTAAATGGTGTGTCTTTTCTCGTCAGGTGTCGCAGTGGCTCTGTTAGCGTTGCAAACTGCGGGATGAATCTGCTGCTGTACCCAACGAGCCCCAAGAAACTCCTCACCTCTGTAGCATTCTCTGGTTCCCGAGCTTCTGCCACCGCTTGCACTCTCTCTGCTGTTGGTCCGATGCCCTTTTCAGACAACAGGATTCCCATGAAAATGAATCGGTCCATGTTGAATTGAATCAAGCATGTAGATACGTCAAATTAAATCAGAGTCAGGCAGACAGGCTTATAACTGCGATGTTCACTTTATTGCGTAAAATGGCCGACTGCCCTTTTCCCGGGTAATTCCCATAATGCAATGCACATTACATTACCGTACGACAATATGGCACCATTCTCAATCTCAAGATGTCCCAGTACTTTTTGAAGTGTAGTCACTGTTGTAATGTAGGAACCACGGCAGCCAATCTGCGCACAGCAAGCTCCCACAAACAGCTAATGACCAGATCATCTTTTTTTTATTCATTCCTGGGATGTGGGCGTCGCTGGCAAGGCCGGCTTTTATTGAGAAGGTGGTGAGCCACCATTTCAGAGGGCAGTTAAGAGTCAACCACATTGCAGTGGGTCTGGAGTCACATACAGGCCAAGACCGGATAAGAGAGTTGCGAGGGGGCCTCGGTTTAAACGTCTCATCTGAAACATGGCACCTCCGACAGTGCGGCACTCCCTCAGCACTGCACTGGGAGTGTCAACCTGGATTTTTGTGCTCAAGTCTCTGGAGTGGGACTTGAACCCACAACCTGCTGGCTCAAAGGCGAGAGAGAGTGCTGCCCACTGAGAAACAACTGAGTCATCTTAGTGATTAAATATTTACTAAAGGGAAATGCAAAATGTATGAGTAAAGAGCAGGGAAATGGAACTAAGCTCTTCCGTAGAGCTGGTACACATGGAGATGGCACGATGGGCCAAATGGCTTCCTTCTACGCTGTAAAATTCCATGAGTCGAGGCGCTGCACCACATTGATCTAACCCTGCTCCAATTTTGTTTTAAATTGTATTTGGACTTTTTCTTAATTCTTTCCAGGGATGTGGGCGTCGCTGGCAAGGCCGGCATTTATTGCCCATCCCTAATTGCGCTTGAGAAGGTGGTGGTGAGCCGCCTTCTTGAACCGCTGCAGTCCTGTGTGGTGAATGTGCTCCCACAGTGCTGTTAGGGAGGGAGTTCCAGGATTTTGACCCAGCGACGATGAAGGATCGGCTGATATATTTCCAAGTCAGGATGGTGTGTGACTTGGAGGGGAGCTTGGAGGTGGTGGTGTTCCCATGCGCCTGCTGCCCTTGTCCTTTTAGGTGGTAGAGGTTGCGGGTTTGGGAGATGCTGTCGAAGAAACCTTGGCGAGTTGCTGCAGTGCATCTTGTAGATGGTACACACTTATCATCCACTTTGGTAGCAAAAATATAAAAGCAAATTATTATTTAAATGGGGAGAGATTACAAAATGCTGAGGTACAGAGGGATCTGGGAGTCCTTGTACATGAATCACAAAAAGTTAGCATGCAGGTACAGCAAGTAATTAGGAAGGCAAATGGAATGTTGGCCTTTATTGCAAAAGGAATGGAATGTAAAAGTAGGGAAGTCCTTTTACAACTGTACAGGGTATTGGTGAGACCACACCTGGAGTACTGCGTACAGTGTTGGTCTCCTTATTTAAGGAAGGATATACTTGCATTGGAGGCAGTTCAGAGAAGGTTCACGAGGTTGATTCCGGAGATGAAGGGCTTGTCTTATGAGGAAAGGTTGAACAGGCTGGGCCGATACTCATTGGAGTTTAGAAGAATGAGAGGGGATCTTATTGAAACATATAAGATTCTGAGGGGGCTCGACAGGGTAGATGCAGAGAAGATGTTTCCCCTCGTGGGGGAATCCAGAACTAGGGGGCATAATTTCAGAATAAGGGAGCACCCTTTTAAATCGGAAATGAGGAGGAATTTCTTCTCAGAGGGTCGTGAATCTTTGGAATTCTCTTCCCCAGAGAGCTGTGGAGGTTGGGTCATTGAATATATTTAAGGTGGAGATAGACAGATTTTTGAACGATAAGGGAGTCGAGCGTTATGGGGAGCGGGCAGGGAAGTGGAGTTGACGCCAAGATCAGATCAGTTATGATCTTATTGAACAGCGGAGCAGGCCCGAGGGGCCGAATGGCCTACTCCAGCTCCTATTTCTTATGTTCCTATGTTCTGATGAGCCCACCTATCCACTGTATTCCCTTGGTGCGTTTCTAATAACCCTGAATCCCATTTGTTGATAAGAACCTGTCTAGTTCCTTCTTGAAACCCATTCAGGTTTCTTGTTCCATTGTCCCGTGCTTTTAAAATCATCTAGCTGTTTGATTTAGGTGCCTGCGTGGCTCAGTGGTAGCACGTACTCTAAGCTGACACTTCAGTGCCATACTGAGGGAGTGCGGCACTGTCGGAGGTGCCGTCTTTCGGATGAGACGTTAAACCAAGGCTCCATCTGTCCTCTCAGGTGGACTTAAAAGATCCCATGGCCAGTATTTTGAAGAAGGGTAGGGGAGTTCCCCTGGGCCAACATTTATCCCTCAACCAACACCACTACTAAAACAGATTATCTGGTCATTATTTCATCGCTATTTGTGGGAGCTTGCTGTGCGCAAATTGGCTGCTGCGTTTCCTACATTGCAGCAGCGATTACACTTTAAGGAAGTGCTTCATTGGTTGTAAAGTGCTTTGGGATGTCCTGATGTTGTGAAAGGTCTATCAATGCAAGTTCTTGATGCACTACTGAGAAATTGGAGGGCGTAAATCAAAATTGCCTTGTGCTATTGTTTACCTGGTATCAACATTGGAAAGTTGGTCTTTGCTAAATTCAGCAGCAACCTTTCAGTCGGTCCTTTATCCTTCAACATTGTCCTTGTAATGACCAGACCCTAAACTATTCTCCCATTTTTGACGGCAGCACATGGATTGGATCTCAAGGTGCAATATCCTCACTGTTTAACAAAAAATCAATTTGTTTGTGTTTCTAGGCGACACGTGTGAGCATGTTTGTCTATCAAGCTCCAATAGCTCACGTTTGCAAATAGAAGACAATGGGGTAATAAAACCAAGTAATTTAATGTCGGGAGCCGGATAAGAAACAAAAAGGAGAATAAACCTCAGGATTATCATCCAGGGTCATTTCTCACCTTGAAGAATGAGCTGGCTTGACATCTGTTGTGAGGGCGGTTTGAAGGTTATCGTCAGCAGCTGTCCAATGAAGGGTCAGTGTTACTTGTGTCCATTGCTTCTTTCTTAGTATTGCTATTTGGCACCTCATTCTACTCTCTAAAGTGCCTCGGGGCACTAACCATGTGAATAGTGTGTTATAAACCCAGTTTATCTGGGGAGAATCCTGGCGCTAAACCGGGGAGGCAGTTCCCAAAATAGTCATTCTCAATGTCAATTGAAAATGAAAGTTCTTTTAACTTCCGGGGAGCAAAGGGTTAATACTGTGCTGATTGGTTGAGATTTCTAACACCTGTGATTGAAAGGCGATCCAGTTGTTTCTTGGCAAGCCGTGTGGTAATGAGAGTTTGGGAGTTAAGTACTTCCAAAATAAAGCCTATTATAACCCAAGTTAATTACTGTGCCATTAATGTGCAGCCATTCTGTTTGTTAAAGTGTTATCTAGACCCACTTGTGCCTCAGTAGTCAGTGATTATTCAACAGGCTTCACATTCTGCACGTGTGTGTCTTGGTGCCACCCACAATTATCAACGCCTGCTATTATTTTATTTTGTCGTGGTATATAAATGGCGTGAGTCACACAACACGAGTCGCCATCTCTGATTGGACGTATTCCTGGCGCTTTCATCACGTGACCTGCTGGATCCAACCGCCTTTTTCCCCCGTCTCCAATATTTTTATAAATGAATGAAAGTGGTCAAAGAAAATGGAAATAAAAAATCATTTTCTTTAATGCCCTGGTGACTTTTATCCCAGGTTTGCTCAAAGCTGCAATTGGGAATGATAGCATAGTGGTTATGTTACCAGACTAGCAATCCAGAGACAGACTTAGATTAAACAATCTGAGAGACATGAGTTTAAATCCCACCACATGGCAGCTGGGGAATTTAAATTCAGTCACGTAAATAAATCTGGAATAAAAAGCTACCATCAGTAATGATGACCATGAAACTATTGGATGGCGCTAAAATCCCACCTTGTTCACTAATGTCCTTTAGGGAAGGAAATCTGCTGGCCTATATGTGACTCCAGACCCTGCTGGCCTATATGTGCTCCCTGTGGGAGCACCTTCACCTCACGGACTGCAGCGGTTCAAGAAGGCGGCTCACCACCACCTTCGCAAGGGCAATTAGGGATGGGAAATAAATGCTGGCCTTGCCAGCGAAGCCCACATCCCATGAACGAATAAAAAAAAATCCAGGAGATTAAATTCCTGGAGACTCCGGGACATCCTGCAGAGTTGGAAACCCAACACACAACTCTGCCTCTCAGTACATGCCAAGTGTTGTCTTGTTTCCCCCACTCAATTCTTCACCCCCAGCCCCTCCCCACTAGTATTTGTTTTTGTACCAATTCACTACTTTGTTGGTTAATTGTGTTTGGAGGAGTTCCTTGACGTGGCCTGGGACTTTGAAAGTGCCACTGGTGTTTAAGTGACTGAATAAGCCCAATCCAGGTTTTACTGACTGGGGGATTTGGCAATTTAGTTACTGGAACTTTGGGGATCACATGACAGAATTCCACCAACTTATAATTCCATCCACTGCAACTTTCAGAAGGGAATTAGGTAAATGCTTGAAAAGGAAAAATTTGCTGGGCTACGGGGAAAAAGCAGGAGAGTGGGGCTAATTGGATAGTGCATTCAAAGAGCTGGCAGAGGCACGATGGGCTGAATGGCCTCCTTCTGTGCTGTATGACCTTGGCCAGTCCCTGAGAGGACATTACCAGTTATAGCGAGAGTTAGTGGTTAGTTTAGATTGTCATGTGTTGGGAGTTGGAGAGCAATTTCTTGTGTATGTACCTTTAAGAGAATAACTGGTCTCAGACTGCAGTACCGGCAGTGACCACCCCTGTATAAAAGGCGCTAGTGAGCCTGTGTTTTTAGTTTTCACTATTGACTTCCACCAGTAAAGACTTATTTTGTTCACTCCTGCTGTCCGTGTCTCAATTATTCACGGACGTAACACAATTGGCCAGAGGGTTTTCCTGAATTGGCCATGTTTCTTTGTCTGTTTCCAGAGATAGCGTAACTGGTAGGTGGGACAGCAGCATGTGCGGCCCTACTGTCTACTGGATGGGGTGAGCTTAATGGGCCTGATAGTCTTCATCTACTTTTGTATGTCTTTTTGTATGTTTGTATGAGCAGACTGGGGAATCAATCTGGGTCCAGCCTAGTGTGTGGCTCAAAGAGTTCACCCAGTCAGTAACTGAGCCCAGGGACAATCAGAACTCATCTCTTCCCCTTTCTGTTCCCTTCAATGATCCGTGCACAAATCAGGAGACACACAGTAAGTTTGTTCATTTTTCAATCCATGTTTATTTTCAGATGTTAAACTTCTCACATTTCAGTTATTGAAAGATGACTTGTACACGAAAAGACTCTCTGGTCCATCCAGCCTTGTCCATCGCAATATATAGACCCCCCCACCATGTGATCTCCTGGGAGAGGCGAAAAACCAGACATAAAAACCCAGGCCAATTTGGGAAAAAAATCTGGGAAATTCCTCTCCGACCCCCTTAGGCGATCGAAACTAGTCCAGGAGATCATTATGGCCCAAATATTCTAAGACAATTACTTTCTCACTTCAACTCTGCTAACATCAATTGAACACAATCCCCGAGAGCCTGGTCTTCAACAATCTCCTGTCTAGTTCTGTAGCAGCAGTCACAAACCCAATATTCAGCGATGACGAGAGACTGGTTGGCAGGTTGTCTAGTGTTTCCATTTCTGTCGTTCCAGGTTGAACGAAAACTGTCCCCAATCTTTTCTTTAAAGTGTTAACTGTGACACCATTTAATTTGCTGGGAACATCCGTTCCTAAACATTGACAGGCCGAATTGGGGGTGGAACGTGGATCTAATTACTGGGATGCATCGGCACAATTTGCCTGGGGAAAATCTCTTAAGGCGTGACCTTCCCTGTTAAGACATTTTGTTAAGACATCCTAACTTTGAAGGACAAACCCACTTGTTTTTCCCCTCCCTCCCCGACTCCCGTGCAGTGTTAACTTTTAGCACACCCCAGAACCCAGTTTGTTGACACCCAAAGACAACCCAGAACGAGGAAAAGACATACCAACACTCCCCACTAGACCCAAGAGACAACCAGGTGGGTGGCAAATGCCGCGTCACTTGAAGAATGAAGAGGAGCTTACAAGGGAGCAGCTGACATGGGAACAGCTGACAAGGGAGCTGTGATCTTCATTCAGGCATTCTGCACACACAGCTGGCGACTAACCAAGTAGTACAGAGAACGAAGAGGGTGGAGGTACTTGTATGGGAACAGAGGCTTAAATGACCAGGACAGACACAATAAAGTGAGCATTACCCATGAGTGCCGCACTGCTGGTATACCCTAATCTGACGGGCATTCCATCTCAACTGCCAGGCCATCAATCAGAAGCTGGCAGGATCCAAATCCAGATCCTGACGGTTCAGCTTACTGTTTGGATCTGGCGCTGGCACCCATGAATAACACCCACTTTGATCTATTTGTCCTGGGAGCCGGAGAATCTGTTCGCTTGCAGGTACGGTCCGCCCTCCTCACCCTGAGTACCAGTTGGACAGTGTCCAGCAGTGTGTGGAGGATGTCAGAATGAAAAATTCCCTAAAAAAGGTAGGGTCCTCTATACTCTAAAAATAACTTGGATTTCTCCCGTGGGCTCCTGAAATCAAAGTGTATATTCAACACCCGGGTGTCCCTGAATCACGGTTTGTGAGGTAACCAAAGGGTTAACCAGAACCACCACCTGCTGCAATTTCCTGGAGCATCCTGGAGATCAGGCAACCCTGAGCAACAGAATCCAGAAACAAAAGCATGAAAGACTGCCGGGCCTCCGCCCCGACAGCCTGAGGTCCTCCAGCAGATTGGTGATTATCCGGTGATGCGAGTAAGTCGATCGACCTGGTAAACCCCCCAAGTCCTGAAGATGTTCTGGACTACCTCAGTGTGGATCATCCACTAGTTAGGGTGGACTACAGAGCAGCTGAGTGTGCCGACTGTTGTGTTGTCCTCCCCGGGCCAAATGTGGCACCAAGAGTGTCACCCCGTCGTTCAAGCACCAATGGGAAGCAATGCGTCAACTTGACAGAGGGACCCAGGAAGGAGGGTCCCACCCTGTTTGTTGACTTACCGGACCCTTGTCATATTGTCTGTCTGCAGACACACTGACTTACCCTGCACCGAGTCTGAAAGTGGAGATGTCCTATTATACCGTTCACACCCCGAGCCTGTTGAAATGCCAAGTGAAATCACTGGCCGAGAAGACCATTCATCCTGAATGTGGCTCCCACCCATATGTCAAAGCATTCAGCTGATGGCTGTAGCACCAATGTATGGAGAACACTGTGCTCCCAGGACCACCAGCTCTAGTTCAGATGCTGCGACAAAGGAGACCTGTGGATACATTACTGGCAGAGTGATGGTCATCCAGAAGGCTCAACTGGAGAAATACCCCCAACAGTTGAGCCTTCTGGATGACGATCACTCGCTCTCAGTGTGGATGGTAGAAGACCTGCCAGTATGCCCACTAGTAGATGGTTCCTCTGATGGACAAACCAAACATCCAGAGTGATCCACTTCCACAGGGAAGTACTGGAAATAGCCCACCCACACAACTCTGAGGTGGGCTATCCAGGCATGATCACTGCTGGGGGAGGTGGAGCTGGACAGGGTCTCGAGTGTTACTTGTGAGCTACCTGCATTCCAGGTCCTAATCTGGAATGGCGGGCTAGCAAGATACAAAGGACATTGTGCTCCGGATAAGGCCTTGAATAGGCTGGTGGTGGTGAATGGATTGGTGATGGTGAGTGGACTGGTGTTGGCGAGTGGAAGGGGCCTATAGATGGGGTGGGCTAAGCTACAAAGTGAGCAGTGCCCTCCCACCCTTGTGTGTCAATTCGGGAATGCCTGAAGGTTCTGCTACAGCAGATCCTCCACTTGCTCGCCAAAGAAGCCCTCAGCACCAATGGGCATCTGCAGAACCTGAAGGATCCCCAAGGTGTGAGGACAAACTAAGTGGCGATGCAAGATCCACTGGATGATAGATCCTGCTCCTACATTGAGAGCACCCACACAGTCTGCTGCTGCAGCAGATACTCTCTGAAGGTGGTCCTCTCTGGCAGGGATTGCTCCCTCAACTCACCTACTGGTCAGTGAAGCCAGCCCCAGTGGATTTGATGGCAGGGAATTCGGGATATGCGCCGAACACTGCAGGAAGGTCCGCCAGACCCACATGTCCCACCATTTGGATTCTGGTGGGTGGAACAGGACTAGTTTCCTGGGCAGTTCCCTTCCTTCTGAGGCTTTCACGACTGAAGTTCACCAGCTGTACCAGCGAACCTTAAGTTGTGAGGCAGAGTGGCGGGGCTGTCAACCTTGGCCATAACTGGGGCGCGCCTATCAAGTCTGCCCAAACCGCCTTGGAAATTGGGAGGGGGAATCCAACAAAGGTCGATGCCTGAGGCCTTTGCAAGACCCCAGGTAAAGACTCAACCCCCACAAGTGATGGGACTTCCAGAACTCACAGTTTCAGACTCGAAGTCACCCTTGTTTTGAATACATGGAAAAACCTCAACGCACGGAAGCCGTTGTCAACTCAGGCTCCCAGTTTGGTTTCTGGAGCGCACGCACCCTCCCTGGGAGTGCCTCTCGAGTGTCGTAGGGAGCGGCTGAAGGTGGGTCCACAGTGGTGGGTGGGAGCTACAGATCTATAAATAGAGATCTGCAGCTGCACTCACCAAAGTGGACGTCACCCACAGCATAGGTGACCCTGTGTAGGGTCGAGTCCACCGAGGGTGGTGCCCCCAAATGAGCTGGCGCCAACTGGAGACAATGTCCCAGGGCTGCGTTGGTGTCACCAGAGGGGACGGATGCCTCTGGGGAAGGACACACCAACAGTAGCTGGTGGCGCTTGGGGGAACCAGCCTGATTCTGGCACCAGTAGGCACGGACACCTCCGAACCAGCTGGTGCCAGAGGAGGACTCTCCCTCTATCCTGGGCGGCCTCAGTACAAATGGTACCGGGGTTTCACCCGATGTAGTTGACTGGGATGGATTGGCTTTAACCAGCTCATCCCATTCCACACCATCGAGGCAACAACCGGAGCGTCCACCCTTGAGACTTTCCTGTTCAGTCCCAACACTTGGACCACCGGTCGACATCGGTCGGAGATGACTGTATGGACTGGGCCCTATCCAGTGCCAGTGCAGTTAACCCCGAGCAATGCCGAACTGAGCCTGGAGTTGGAGCAGGGTTGGTGCTTGATGCCGATGCGGGGACCTGAGTGCTGGACGTGAAGGTCCAGCCCAGGGGAGAACTAGGGAGGAGGGAGAGGGGTGTGGGAAATTTTTAAAAATGGGAAAGAAACGTGCCAGAAGGGAAAGAGTTGGTTTAACACCATCTCCAATCATTGGCTGCGAGTTTAAATGGATCTGTTATTGGCCGTCAAATAAAGAAATTAAAAGATGTACAGTTGACACTAAAGAAATGGATGGGTTGAGGGGTATTTCAGTGTTGCTGTTTCCTCCTTTGTGGTATCTCTGCTGGCATTGATGTGATGTCAGGATGTGTGATCCAGGTGTCTTTGTGGTTTTGTTACTGACAACTTTAGTCTGTTGGTAGTTTGATGAAACCGTCCATTTCCTCTCACTCGTCCTGACACCAACCTGTACCTGTGGCAGAAGAAGAAATGACAAAAATCACTGGATTGCAACAAGGACAACGACAGGCATTTTATCGCTCCCCTCGTATAGTAAACCATATAACCTGTAAAAGGATTTATCAAATTCCCTTTAAAAAGTCAACACCTGGGCCAGCGTCGAGCTGTGTGGGCAGGTACCAAGCTCGGTCAAGGCAGCTCCAGTGGCATTACTGCCCAGGAGTACATTCTTCGAGTCTTAACCCTGAGCTCTCAGTACTGGTGAACACTTTGAGAAACTGATTATTCAGTTGTTCACTCTCCCTGTCAGCCTCTCCTCTTATTTAGAGCCGTTCATTCAACACCAATCAGCGGTTTCAAGAGGGACGCTCTTGACTTTTTAAATGGTCGGGCTGAGCTGTCCCACAGACTATCCCCGTGTCCAGGACAAGTTGATCAGAACAACCAGCATGAACTGACCTGCTTTCAGTTTCCAGGATTTGAGCCTTTATATCTGCATGGATTTTGCTGTAACTGACTCTGACTTTCACGGGGAATGATACAAGCTGGAAGTACAGCTCCAAACACAGTTAGTCACAGTCAGTAAATAGTTGTCTACATTTACAGATCAGGGAGTGAGCATTAAACTCCAGGACTGGGAGGAGACGGTCAGTGAGGAGTGGGGCTCAGTAACCATCAGTAACCAGGCTCCGGGATTCAGACTACCTATGAGCAACGCTATGGAAGAACTACCAATAACAAACTGAACTATTCCACCTGACTGTGCATCAATATTACTGTATCTGATAAACTGTTCATATTGCTCATTATGACTTTCACTAATAATACAAGATAAACAGGTTAAGACATAGGAACATAGAAACATAGAAGATAGGAGCAGGAGTAGGCCATTCGGCCCCTCGAGCCTGCTCCGCCATTCAATGAGATCATGGCTGATCATCCAAATTCAGTACCCTGTCCCTGCTTTCTCCCCATATCCCTTGATCCCTTTAGCCTCAAGACATATATCCAACTCCTTGAATATATTTAATGAATTGGCCTCAACTGCCTTCTGTGGTAGAGAATTCCACAGGTTCACCACTCTCTGGGTGAAGAAATTCCTTCTCATCTCTGTCCTAAATGGCTTACCCCTTATCCTTAGATGGTGACCCCTGGTTCTGGACTCCCCAACCATCGGGAACATCCTTCCTGCATCTAGTCTGTCTAGTCCTGTTAGAATTTTATAAGTTTCAATGAGATCCCCTCATTCTTCTAAACTCCAGTGAATATAAGCCCAATCAACCCAATCTCTCCTCATACGTCCATTCCTGAAATCCCAGAAAGACAAACCTTTCAAAGTTCACGAATTCTGTCCAAGCCGCTGGTTGATGATGTTTCAATTGTTCGTGTTGTCTTCACAGAGCAAAGCTGTTCAGATGTTCGAGCCGACCGCATTCACAAACTGTTGTTATCTCATCCTGGCTAATATTTATCTACTTTACAAAGCTATTGTGATGTCTCATCTCAGTGTGATGCGCAGTGTGAGGGTGGGGCTTACTCTGTGATGTCACGGTTTGACCTCACCTTGAAACCATATATGGGAAAAACCTTTGGGCTTTACTTAAGTTAAACTGACTTGTTTCGCTAGAAAGCAATAACGGGTTTCCATGTGGTTATGACCCATAGCACAGGGTGCGTGGGCGATGGGCAGTGATGGGATTGTTTGCCTTCTACCAATTATGTTAAGTAATTGCATACATTTAAAGCAACAGGAGTCGGCCATTCAGCCCCTCGAGCCTGCTCCAGCATTCAATTAGACCATGGCTACTCTGCACCTTAAATCCATTTACCTGTCTTTGATTGATATCTCTTGATCAACTTAGTAACAGGAGGAGGCCTTTCAGCCCCTCGAGTCTGTTCTGCCAAAGCATGGCTGACCTGTATGTTAACTCCATTTCCCCGCCTTGGTTCCACATCCCTTAAAACTCTTGCCTAACAAAAATCTATCAATCTCATTTTTGAAGTTTTCAATTGACCCCCAGCCTCAATAGATATGGGGGGAGAGAGTTCCACAATTCCGCTAGCCTTTGGGAGAAGAAGTGCTTCCTGACATCACATCCCTGACCAGGCTAACTCTAATTTTAAGCTCATGCCCCTTTGTTCTGGATTTCCCCGCCAGAGGAAATCGTTTTTATCGATCTACCCTACCAACACTTTGAACATCTTAAACACCTCAATTATATCACCGTTTAATATTCTATACTAGAGGGAATACAAGCCCAGTCTGTGCAACCTGTCCTCATAATTTAACCCTCTGGAAGTCCACACATACAAGATCCAGAGACACTCCCTTGTCCATGTTACTGACCTCCTCCGAAAGGTTATTAGATCAGTCAGACATGACCGGCCCTTCACAAATCCATGCTGACACTCATTGACTACCTATGAGCAATGGCATGGGAGGTCTACCAATGATAAGTGGTTGTCTACATTTACAGATCAGGGAGTGAGCACCAAAATCAAGGGCTGGGAGGAGCCGGTCAACAGCGAGGAGCTGAGAGTGGGGCTCAGTAACCAAGCTCTCGGCCCCAGACTGCCTGTGAGCAACGCCATGGAAGATCTACCAATAACAATGAACTATTCCACCCGACTGTGCACCAATATTACTGTATCTGTTAAACTGCTCATATTGCTCACTGCGACTTTCACTAATAATACATGATCAACAGGTTAAGACAAACCTTTCCAAGTTCACCAGCTTCTGTCCAATCAGCTGGTTGATGATGTTTTCATTGTTCATGTTCCCTTCACAAAGCAAAGAACATAAGAACATAAGACGTAGGAGCAGGGGTAGGCCATTCAGCCCCTCGAGCCTGCTCCGCCATTCAATAAGATCAAGGCTGATCTAATCTTGGCCTTAACTCCACTTCCCTGCCCACACCCCATAACCCTTGACTCCCTTACAATTCAAAAATCTGTCTATCTCCACCTTAAATATATTCAATGACCCAGCCTCCACAGCTCTCTGGGGAAGAGAATTCCAAAGATTCACGACCCTCAGAGAGAAGATATTCCTCCTCATTTCAGATTTAAAAGGGTGCCCCCTTATTCTGAAATTATGCCCCCTAGTTCTAGATTCCTCCATGAGGGGAAACATCCGCTCTGCATCTACCCTGTCAAGCCCCCTCAGAATCTTATGTTTCAATAAGATTCCGTCTCATTCTTCTAAACTCCAATGAGTATAGGTACAACCTGCTCAACCTTTCTTCATAAGACACACCCTCCTTCATGGAAACATAGAAACATAGAAGATAGGAGCAGAAGTAGGCCATTCGGCCCCTCGAGCCTGCTCCGCCATTCAATGAAATCATGGCAGATCATCCAAATTCAGTACCCTGTCCCTGCCTTCTCCCCGTATCCCTTGATCCCTTTAGCCTTAAGAAATATATCCAACTCCTTCTTGAATATATTTAATGAATTGACCTCTACTGCCATCTGTGGTAGAGAATTCCAGAGGTTCACCACTCTCTGGGTGAAGAAATTCCTCCTCATTTCTGTCCTAAATGGCCTTACCCCTTATCCTTAGACTGTGACCCCTGGTTCTGGACACCCCGACCATTGGGAACATCCTTCCTGCATCTAGTCTGTCCAGTCCTGTCAGAATTTTATAAGTTTCAATGAGGTCCCCTCTCATTCTTCTAAACTCCAGCGAGTGTAAGCCCAATCGACCCAATCTCTCCTCATACGTCATTCCTGCCATCCCAGGTATCAGCCTGGTGAATCTTCGCTGAACTCCTTCCATGGCAAGAACATCCTTCCTCAGATAAGGCGACCAAAACTGCACACAATACTCCAGGTGTGGTCTCACCAAGGCCCTGTACAACTGCAGCAAGACATCCTTGTTCCTGTACTCAAACCCTCTCGCTACAAATGCCAACATACCATTTGCCTTCTTAACCGCCTGCTGCACCTGCATGCTTACCTTCAGCGACTGGTGCACAAGGACACCCAGGTCTCGTTGCACTTCCCCTTCTCCCAATCTATTGCCATTCAGATAATAATCTGCCTTCCTGTTTTTGACACCAAAGTGGATAACCTCGCATTTATCCACGTTATATTGCATCTGCCATGCTTCTGCCCAATCACCCAACCTGTCCAAATCATCCTGGAGTTTCTTGGCATCCTCCTCACAGCACACACGCCCACCCAGCTTTGTGTCATCTGCAAACTTGGAGATATTACATCTAGTTCCCTTGTCCAGATCATTAATATATATTGTGAATAGCTGGGGTCCAAGGACCGATCCCTGCGGTACCCCACTAGTCACTGCCTGCCACTCGGAAAAAGAATCGTGTAAAGTTAAGACACATGGGATTGGGGGCAAGGTACTGACTTCGATAGAGAACTGGTTGGCATACAGGAAGCAAAGAGTTGGAATAAACGATTCTTTTTCCGAGTGGCAGGCAGTGACTAGTGGGGTACCGCAGGGATCGGTTCTAGGACCCCAGCTATTCACAATATATAGTAATGATCTAGACGAGGGAACTAGATATAATGGCCTAGAAATTCAGTTGGCTGCGCCAGCCGTTAGCGCCTTAGGAGGAGTAGATCTCGAGCACTAGGCGCTTAGCGCCCGGGCGCAGCGCGATCTGCGCCTCGCCCCAACTTCAGTACACATTTAGCGCCGACGCAAAGCCTTAGCGCGCGCCCTGCTGCGCGCGCAGATCATGACGTCATTTACTACTGCAACGCCCTTTGTGCGCCCCGAACCGGAACTTCACTCGCGCCGGGCCATTGTGCGCCGGGCGGCCCTAACGACTGTGAAGTGGAACGGTACACAGCCGAGGCGGGCCGCGGGGAGCGCTAATTAAAGGGCACTTACCCTGCACTATAAAGGGCAGCCATTTTGCAGCATTCACTCTTGTGCAACGGTTTTTTGGAGAGAGACCAAGGAGGAGAGCTTACTGGTTTGGACCAACACTAGGACAGGTATTTTTGGCTCAGGCCAGAGCTTAGCAATTATCTTTGCCTTCATTGAGAGCTCAGTGTTTGCCAGCATATAATGGGGGCTGCATTGGGTGCCAACGCTGACTTTCACCCTTATGCCAGAAGGGCTTACAGACGCCGTGGGAGAGTGGCAGCCCTGGCTCGACGCAGAGGGGGCAACAGGCATCGCCAACTGAGGCCTTACCCACCCAGGGTATACCGCCAGCAGTCCTCCTATCTGACCATGTCTGCCGCGATGTGTGTAAGGAGGCTGCGATTCAGAAGGGAGGTGGTTGCAGACATCTGCCAGCTGCTTCAGAGAGATCTGCAGCCACAGCTGATGCGCAGGACGTCTCTGTCGGTGGCAGTGAAGGTGACGGTGGCTCTCAACCTCTATGCCACCGGCTCCTTCCAATCCGCTGCTGGGGACATCGCTAACATCTCCCAGTTCGCCGTGCATTGCTGCATCCGCCAGGTGACCGATGCCCTTTTCAGAAGGAGACATCAATTCATCTCCTTCCCCATGACCCTGGACAAGCAGCAGCAGCGTGCAGTGGGATTTGCAAGAATAGCGGGCTTCCCCATGGTGCAGGGCGCCATTGACTGCACGCATGTGGCTTTGCGGGCACCTCTGGAGCATGCCGAGGATTACCGCAACCGGAAGGGCTACCATTCCCTCAACGTACAGCTGGTGTGTGACCACAGGCAGCGCATCCTAGCTGTCAATGCCTGCTTTCCAGGCAGCAGCCACGATGCCTTTATCCTGCGACAGACAACTATGGCTGACATGTTCCAGGCACAGCCTCACCCAAGAGGATGGCTTATCGGGGACAAAGGCTATCCTTTGTGTACCTGGCTCATGACCCCGCTCCACGCGCCCACGACCCCTGCTGAAGAGGCATACAACGAGAGCCATCAAGCGACTAGGAACATCATAGAACAAACAATCGGCGTCCTCAAGCAACGGTTCCGCTGTCTCGATCGCTCCGGGGGAGCCCTCCAGTATTCGCAGGAGCGAGTCTCCCAATTCGTCGTCGTTTGCTGCATGCTGCGCAACCTGGCTATCCGCAGGACTCAGGCACTGCCACCTCACGTTGGACCCCCACCTCAGGAGGAGGAGCAGGAGGAGCATGAGGAGGAGGAGGACGAGGAGTACCAGCCCAGGAGGGAGGCAGAAGGTCCAAGGGCCGCCCGTCGGTGGCTTATTGAACGTCACTTCTAGGCCCCCTGTCAGGGAGTGGCTTGTGCCAATGAAAGAACATGATTGCAGCCGCTGCGCAAGCCCTCAGCCGGTTAAGGCAACAAACACTTCAAAGATCAAACATGGACAATGTTAATAAATAAAATGCTTTATTGTACAAACTCAGGGCCCTTCCCACATGAAAACCAAAAACAGACGAAACCCCCAAAAAACACTCAAACACATTACTCGCTCCCACAACATGGAGAGGATTAACAAAACAGTGCAACTAAAATGGCCGTCATCCTCGGCCTTCGTAAAAAACAAACATCCAATTCTCGGCCTCAAAAAACAAACATCCAATTCTCGGCCTCAAAAAACAAACATCCAATTCTCGGCCTCAAAAAACAAACATCCAATTCTCGGCCTCAAAAAACAAACACAACTGGCCACACATTTGACTTTTTGGCCCGCTAGGGCGATGCCTTGGCCATCTTTGTGTGGCCCTTGCCTGCCCTGCTGCTCCTCCTCAAAGTAAGGCCATTGGCTGCTGCAAGGCTGGGGGCAGGCTCCAGAGGGGCACATGTCGTGACGGCAGATGCCCTTGGGGGTCGGCCTAGTCGAGGTCTGGCCGTCGAGCGGGCGGCTGTTGAATGCTGCAGCTGTGGCTGGCCAGCATCAGTCGCTGCAGCAGCTCCTGGCAGCTCCACTGGGGGAGTGGCAGTGGTGGCTGGAGGAATGGGGGCAAGCTGGCGGATGGCAGACGCTCGCTGGTCGCCTGAGACACTGGCACTCGCCCGGGCCAGCACTGCAGCATGCGCACCAATCTGCCGAGGGACAGACCGCTGTGCTGCTGCAGCGCGCCGGGTGCCATGGCGATGCCTGGCTGACACAGCGAGTGTGGCAGCAGTGAGTGCCCGTGTTGACCTGTTCAGTGACCTTATCAGAGCACCCAGTGACTGCACGGCACCACTGATCAGCTGCCCACTCGCTGCCTCAGCTGCCCCGAATGCCGCCCGACTCGCTGCCTGATCTGCCCCGAATGCCGCCCGACTCGCTGCCTGCTCTGCCCCGAATTCCGCCAAACTGATGGCCTGTGAGGCCCCGACGTCGATGACACTCCAAGAGAGGGACTCGATGGCCTCAGGCAACCGTGCCACTACCCCCATGAGCTCCGTGTGCCGGCGCTCCGAGTCCGCGGACAAGTCCTCGAGGCGTTCCATCTCCTCGGCGAAGACCATCTCCGGACTGGAGGCCAGACTCTCCCTCTGGGGAGAAGGCCGCCGAGCTGGCCGACCCTTCCTGCGTTGCTGGACGCCGCTGGGCCCAGCAATTGGACTCCCCTCCGACCCTTCCCCCCTCTGGGGAGAAGGCCGCCGAGCTGGCACCCCCCTCCCGCGTTTCTGCAGGCCGCAGGTCCCATGAGCTCCCCTCCCCTCCGACACTTCCGCCACGCTCCCCTCCAGGGAAGACGTGTCCCCTACATTCGCATGGGTTGCCACGGCTGAGGGTTCCCCTGATGGGCCGCCTTCCTCTTGCTCCTCCTCCTCCTCCTCTTCTGAGGGGCTGTCACTGGCAAGTTCAGGGACCTCCTCCTCACCATCTGAAAGCAGGAAGGCACAAGAGTAGCTTTAGAGTGAGGAGAGGGCGTCAGCGAGGGATGCATGAGTGGTGGCATTCAGCGCATTGGTCGGACAGTGGCAAAGGATGTAGATCTGATGCGCAAGTGGGACGAGAGAGGTCCAAACGTTGATGTCCTTACCATTGGTGCCCAGAACAGGGTCAGCATCTCCAGATGCAACGGGGCCAATCACCCGGCCACCCATGATGCGCTCCACGCGATGTTGCAGCTCGGTGAGCGGCTGGATCTGGGGTCGTCCTCCCCCGGTCGCAGTCCGGCTCTTCCTATTATTGGCCAGCTTGGCCTGCAAGAGAAAGGACGGCCTCTAAGTACAGTGTGTCGCCCTGATCTTGTGTGCGCTGCCTCCCATGGTGGAATAGCCTGGCCAGTGTGTAGCCCTGATCTTGTGTGCACTGCCTCCCATGGTGGAATAGCCTGGCCAGTGTGTCGCCCTGATCTTGTGTGCACTGCCTCCCATGGTGGAATAGCCTGGCCAGTGTGTAGCCCTGATCTTGTGTGCACTGCCTCCCATGGTGGAATAGCCTGGCCAGTGTGTAGCCCTGATCTTGTGTGCACTGCCTCCCATGGTGGAATAGCTTGGCCAGTGTGTTAAGTGCAGAATGTGCAATTGATGTTCATGCCTGTCCCATAGCTGCTGGATGAGGGCTGGCCATTAGGGGTTTCAGGTCCCTTTGCCCATAATGTGAGGTGCACATGCAAGGATGAGGAGGTCACTGTAAAGGGTACTCACCCTGACAATCCGCGTGAGGTCATTAAACTTTTTGCGGCATTGGACACCGGTCCTGGGGACCTCGCTGTTGGCTGACACCTTGCTGGCGACATGCCTCCAGGCTCTCCGGTAGGCGCGGACCGGCGCCTTCCTGCCATTGTCCGGGTACAAAATATGGCGCCTCTTCTCCACACCACCAACCAGCACACTCAGATCACGCTCTGAGAAGCGCTGCGCTCGTTCACGGGCCCTCTGCATGGCTTCAGGCGCTATTTGGGTCCAGCAGCAGTGTTCAGGCCTAGCTGGAGGGCTCCACTATCCAGGGCGTGGCCGCAGACCAAGTCGACCCTTCCCCCTTAAGAGCTGGCCGGCGCCAGGGTGTCTGCTGTCAATCACGAGATGGCCACACCTGCGCTGCGCCCGGCCTCGGCGCTCTCGCTCAGCACCTCCGGCTTAGCGCCTAAAGAGAGGCGTCCAGCGCCAGTTTTAGCGCTCGAGCAAACTCTTAGGGCGAAGCTAATATCGGAGAAGTGGCCTCGATTTGGCAGCGGGCGCAAACTTTAGCGGCCGCCCGACTTTACCGCCCCAAAAGTGGCTACAATGAATTTCTAGGCCAATATCTCCAAGTTTGCAGACAAAGCTGGGTGGGCGTGTGTGCTGTGAGGAGGATGCCGAGAAACTACAGGATGATTTGGACAGGTTGGGTGATTGGGCAGATGCAGTATAATGTGGATAAATGCGAGGTTATCCACTTTGGTGGCAAAAACAGGAAGGCAGATTATTATCTGAATGGTAATAGATTGGGAGAAGGGGAAGTGCAACGAGACCTGGGTGTCCTTGTGCACCAGTCGCTGAAGATATGCATGCAGGTGTAGCAGGCGGTTAAGAAGGCAAATGGTATGTTGGCCTTCGTAGCGAGAGGGTTCGAGTACAGGAACAAGGATGACTTGCTGCAGTTGTACAGGGCCTTGGTGAGACCACACCTTGAGTATTGTGTGCAGTTTTGGTCACCTTATCTGAGGAAGGATGTTCTTGCCATGGAGGGAGTGCAGCGAAGATTCACCACTGATACCTGGGATGGCAGGAATGACGTATGAGGAGAGATTGGGTTGATTGGGCTTATACTCGCTGGAGTTTAGAAGAATGAGAGGGGATCGCATTGAAACTTATAAAATTCTAACAGGACTAGACAGACTAGATGCCGGAAGGATGTCCCCGATGGCGGGGGAGTCTAGAACCAGGGGTCACAGTCTAAGGGGTAAGCCATTTAGGGCAGAGATGAGGAGGAATTTCTTCACTCAGAGAGTGGTGAATCACAGAATCAGAATCACAGAAACCCCACAGTGCAGATAGAGGCCATTTTGGCCCATCGAGCCTGCACCGACACATATCCCACCCGATCCCCGTAACCCCTACACCAACACATATCCCACCCTATCCCCACGTATTTAATCCCCCTAACACTAAGGGTCAATTTATCATAGCCAATCAACCTAACTCACACATTTTTGGACTGTGGGAGGAAACCGGAGCACCCGCACGCAAACACGGGGAGAATGTGCAAACTCCACACAGACAGTCGCCCGAGGCCGGATTCGAACCCGGGTCCCTGGCGCTGTGAGGCAACAGTGCTGACCACTATGCCACCGTGCTGCCTCTGGAATTCTCTACCACAGAAGGCAGTTGAGGCCAATTCATTAAATATATTCAGGAAGGAGTTAAATATATTTCTTAAGGCTAAAGGGATCAAGGGATATGGGGAGAAAGCAGGGACCGGGTACTGAGTTTGGATGATCAGCCATGATCTCATTGAATGGTGGAGCAGGCTCGAGGGGCCGAATGGCCTACTCCTGCTCCTATCTTCTATGTTTCCATGTTTCATTCAGCTCCTCGAGCCTGCTCCGCCATTCACTGAGATCATGGCTGATCTGCGACCTAACACCATCTACCCACTTTGCCCCATATCCCTTTATACCTTTGGTTAACAGAAAGATAATCTCCGATTTAAAATTAACAATTGATCGAGCATCAATTGCCGTTTGCGGAAGAGAGTTCCAAACTTTTACCACCGTTTGTGTGTAGAAGTGTTTCCTAACTTCACTCTTGAAATTGTGAGATTAAGACAAGAGTACACTAGTAATTGGGAAACTTAGGACTGGTAGTACGAAGATCTTCACATAAGAGTGAACAACACATGAGATGAAGACCCAGATCGGGTTGTGGAGGCAAAATCAGTGAAATTATTTAAGTGACAATGGAATGCTGCGAGCGGGAGACATTAAAGTTTCTGCATGGATCCATAACTCATCCATAACTATCTTGTGATCTTGTAACCCCCAGTGAAAGAGAATCACTCTTTCAAAATCCCGTTTCAGGAACTTTCCCTCATCCAAATCCCCTCATCTGGTCTGTGTGGTGAGCCCTCACGTACAGCACAGCCCAGTTTAAACAAAGTCATCGCTCACGATATTCACCCGCAATGGACCAGGTACATAAAGATTTAATGATTATTAGTTAATGTTAACTCACCAAAAAAAAAACAAATATACTCCAGTATATATTAGGGAACTCATGACAGCCACCTGTCTTGCGGTTGCTGAATCCGACATAATAGACAAACTATGCTGCAGTTGTACAGGGCCTTGGTGAGACCACACCTTAAGTATTGTGTGCAGCTTTGGTCGCCTTATCTGAGGTGAAGGTGCTCCCACAGTGCCGTTAGGGAGGAAGTTCCAGGATTTTGACCCAGCGACGGTGAAGGAACGGCCGATGTATTTCTAAGACAGGATGGTGTGTGACCTGGAGGGGAACTTGGAGGTGATGGTGTTCCCATGCACCTTCTGCCCTTGTCCTTCTAGGTGGTAGAAGCCGCGGGTTAGGGACAATTACCATTCTCCTCCAATCACTGCAGCACACTTTACTCCACTTCCTTCTGCTCCAACTGCAACACTCTACATCTGCTACTCTCCTCACTCTTACTTCCTTCACCTGCTCACACCTCTGCCACCTTTCACACTCTATTCTACCCTGACATTCATGTCCTCAAAGCAAAACCAGAAGGAGAGCATGGATAGATGCTTCAAGAGCCTCCCAGCACACCTGCACTCTCTTCTTGCGCAGAGCAGTGATAGTGCTGAGGCTCAACAGCTTAAGAATAGCATTGGCTCCATGGGAGAGGCACCTGCTGTCCTCTCTCAGGAGGACAACACGCCTACTCCCCACAAGCCTTTCAACCGGTGCCCTTGTTGGTGCCAGACAGCCACCTGGGACAGCTGAAGCCGAGTCGCAGCAGTCACCACCGGTCACAGCTCCTTGAGGTGGTCCACTATGGCCATCTCAAGGACTCTCACTGAAGATTCAGCAACCTTCCACCTCCCAAGCTGTAGCCACTGGGGAGCCACCTCTAGTAGCACTAGAACAGGTAACTGATGCCTGTGTTTGTTGCTGGTGACCACCAAGGATACCTTTTGAGCACCCAAACCAATATGATGTCAGGCGCGCTTCCAGCAAGGAACGTCGAGCTGCAGAATTCAACTTTGTGGCGCCCACTTTGGATCCAGCGAAGTAATTTCTATCCCCATTTGTCCTCTCTTTGCCTGCAGCAGTTTTGATGAATGTTTCTTTTTCAGACGGGTTGTTAACTACTTTGTAGATGGTTGCCTAGGCCCTAAGCTCTGGAATTCCCTGCCTAAACTTCTCCGCCTCTCTGCCTCTCTTTCCTCCTTTAAGACGCTCCTTAAAACTGACCTCTTTGACCAAGCTTTTGGTCACCTGCCCTAATTTCTCCTTATGTGGCTCGGTGTCAAATTCTTTGTCTTATAATACTCTTGTGCAGCGCCTTGGGACGTCTTACTACGTTAAAGGCACTATATAAATACACGTTGTTGTTGCTGAATCATTAAACAGACAATGTGAAGGAAAATTGGCCATAGATTGATCGTAAAATCATAGACACATTCTTCTTAAAGCTATTCTCCATTTCACTGTCAACAGCGGACAGAGGTAGTCATTTCCCATTATAGGGGAATAAGTAAAGCGGAAAGATAGAACACACATTTATATAGCACCTCAGAACGTCCCAAGCGATTTACAGCCAATAAAGTACAATTTGAAGTGTGGTCAATGTTGTAATGTCGGGAATTCGTGGCAGCCAACTTGTGCACAGCAAGATTCCAGAGACAGCAATGAGATAAATGGCCAGTGTTGTTGGTTGAGAGATAAGTATTGGCCAGGGCACTGGGGAAAACTCCCCTGCTCTTCTTCAAGCAGTGCCATGGGGATCTTTTACATCCACCTGAGGGGTCAGACGGAGCCTTGTTTTAATGTCTCAGCCGAAAAACAGCACCTCCGACAGTGCAGCGCTCCCTCAGCACTGCACTGGAGTGTCAGCTTAGATTGTTGTGCTCAAGTTTCTAGAGTGGGATTTAGAACCCACAACCTTCTGGCTCAGAGGCGAGAATGCTGCCCACTGAGCCATGGCTGACACTTAACTTAAAGCAGTGGAATAATACTGTATAGACCTTGGATCCTTGATTCCTGGGGAAATGGTTGAGATAGTATCGAGGTTATGATGAAAAAAATGAAGCATTTTTACCTAGTTTTTAGTATAGGCTTCTTTAATTCTGTCCAGTACATAAGAGGTTTAAAACCAGCTTCACTCTCAAAAATCAGGCCCTAGCTGATACCACTGTTACAGGTGTCAGCTGATTATGCTGTGTAAACTGTGAGTATTTAATGGAACATTGCAGAGGGACCTTACTCTGAATGACCAAACATTTTGAATTCAAATGCAGACATCTTTTGGGATTTGTTCAAATGTGTTTAATTTAACTGGAACTTACTTGGACCAGCCTCATAAATAAAGTGGCAACCAGCAAAGGTCAGAGGCTGGGTATTCTGCGGTGAGTGTCTCACCTCCTGACTCCCCAAAGCCTTTCCACCATCTACAAGGCACAAGTCAGGAGTGTGATGGAATACTCTCCACTTGCCTGGATGAGTGCAGCCCCAACAACACTCAAGAAGCTCGACACCATCCAGGACAAAGCAGCCCGCTTGATTGGCACCCCATCCACCACCTTAAACATTCACTCCCTCCACCACCGGCGTACCGTGGCTGCAGTGTGTACCATCTACAAGATGCACTGCAGCAACTCGCCTGAACTTCTTCGGCAGCACCTCCCAAACCCGTGACCTCTACCACCTAGAAGGACAAGGGCAGCAGGTGCATGGGAACAAGTTCCCCTCCAAGTCACACAACATCCTGACTTGGAAGTATATCGGCCGATCCTTCATCATCGCTGGGTCCAAATCCTGGAACTCCCTCCCTAACAGCACTGTGGGAGCACCTTCACCACACGGACTGCAGCGGTTCAAGAAGGCGGCTCACCACCACCTTCTCAAGGGCAACTAGGGATGGGCAACAAATGCCGGCCTTGCCAGCGACGCCCACATCCCGGGAACAAATAAAAAAAATTGACAGCTCTTTGTGTATTTCACCAAGTTATTTAAATCAGTTTGCTACCGATCACTTCTTCTGAAGGCATTTACCAACCTGCCTTGTTCAAATTGCTGAGCCTGTTCGTAGTATTTGATGACACAATGCAAGGACAGACCGTCACTCATTCCAGAACACAACCTCCTCCGGCCCTAAAACCCTCCGAGATCTCTGCGCTCCTCCAATTCTGGCCACTTGCGCATTCCCCATTTTAATTGCTCCACCATTGGCGGCCGTGTCTTCAGCTGCCCGGGCCCTAAGCTCTGGAATTCCCTCCCTAAACCTCTCCTCCTTTAAGACGCGCCTTAAAACTGACCTCTTTGACCAAGCTTTTGGTCACCTGCCCTAATATCTACTTATGTGGCTTGCTGTCAAATTTTATTTGATAATCGTCTCTGGTTTACTAGAAGGCAGAAATTTGTCAGCTTTGAAAGGGCTTCTAGAAGACTGCTGTTAATGACCACTGATAGGTCAGTAGGTTGGAATCAGAGATTAAAGGCATATATGGTAGCCAACAGAAGGTGTATTGCTCTGGTCGTGATGTGCAATGACGTAAATGCCGTGATAAAGATTTCCTCTGGCAGGCATTTCAGCAAAGTTTCAAATGCAAAAGAACTTGTTTGTGATTTCACTAATAGCATCAATCGGCGTATTTCTTCTTCGCGCATGCGCAAAGCGCGTGTGCCGAGATTTAGGCGTTCCATCGCGAGTGATGCTTTCTTTCTGACACAAGAACATAAGAAATAGGAGCAGGAGCAGGTGGATCGGTGGCCACGCTGTCACCTCGCCAGCAGGGGGAGTCCAGAACCAGGGGTCACAGTCTAAGGAGAAGGGGTAAGCCATTTACGACAGAAATGAGGAAGAATTTCTTTACCCAGAGAGTGGTGAACCTGTGGAATTCTCTACCACAGAAGGCAGTGGAGGCCAATTCATTAAATATATTCAAGAAGGAGTTAGATATAATTCTTAAGGCTAAAGGGATCAAGAGAAGGCAGGGACCGGGTACTGAATTTGGATGATCAGCCATGATCGCGTTGAATGGCGGAGCAGGCTCGAGGGGACGAATGGCCTACTCCTGCTCCTATCTTCTATGTTTCACTCCGAAGCCGCGTCTCTCACGATGGATTCGCGAGAGTTGGCAATACTGACACCTGCTGTGGAAAACCTAGTTCCACATAACTCGATGAATCAATAAGAAAAATGGCGCAAGGCCTGAAGTCACATGGCTTTGCCTAATCACCCGCTTGGTTGCCAAGAAGGGTTGTTGTTTTGTTCCTCAGCTGATTACACTGAAAACCTCGCTCATTATTAAATCCCACATCACCATCTTGTGGCCTGGCATGGTCATAACACACAACTTTGCACTGAGCTGCGTAGACTGGCAATATCCTTCCTGACAGAAGTTTGAAAGCTGAGCTGTATTGTTTCTGTCATCCCATCAAGAAAGGATATTTTGAATCTAAATGATTCAAACTTTCCTCTCTTGCCTCCTTAATATGTTAAGAGGTGCCCACCGTCTTGTTTATCTCACAAGGTAATTTATCTGTGCTGTCAGCTCAGTATTCTTCAAACCAGATGGAGCAGTGGAAACCTGGCAGAGACACCAGTACAAGGGGCAAAGTGAAGGATAATGAAATGTTGTGTGGAATATGATGGGATTGTGGAATTTTCATGTCAGCATTAAGAATGGAGGATGTGAGGTTGCATTGAATATTCTAGAGCTTTGATTCATTAACATTTTGGACAGAGAGAATTGCAGTTCTTCCCCTCAGGAGATTAAACGGGTGGGTCGAGTCCATGGGCTGAGTTTTGCCGGCGCTCAGAGGGTGTGTTTGGAGGCGGGTCTGCTGTCAAAATCGAAATGATTGACAGTGGGTTGGGAACCCGCCTCCGTGTAAGTTTCCAAAGTGTCAGGTCTGTGATTTCAGAACAGACCAGACACCAAGCGGCGGGGGAGGCATTTAAGATATTTCACTGCTTGTTAAGTGCTTGTTAACTACTATTTTGCCAGCCTATTTCTATTTAACCACATTTTTTTACGGGGTTCACGTCGTTCGGAGATCACGTCAGGTAAGTAGGTCGGGTTCTCTGTGTCTCCCCTTTGCTGTGAATAGGTGAGGGCTGCAAAAGTGGCCTGAAAGCTACCATTTCACAGCTGGTCACTTTCCAGTGTCAGAAGCTTGAGCCGTCAGGGCTTGGAGGACACTTTTGAGCTGTATGCAGTTTGGAAGTGTTTGGAGTAAACTCTCTATCCACTGTCACCTCCTTGGAGCAAGCTCTCTTACCATTGACAGATCGCTTCTGTCATCTCAACTTCAGCTGCCATCTATTCCAGCAACATCGGTGCCCTTGAAAAAATCTCACCTTGGCCCTCTGAATCCCTCCACGATCAGTCCCAACACCAACTTCACCAGGCACACCAACATCACCAACAACAATACCAACCTTCTCCGCAATCATCTGATGCTGCACAGGACACAGGGCATCAGCACCCGACCACATTGCTGCCCGGGAGGCCAGCAATGGCCTTACCATGGCCAGATTTACTTCACTTGACGCTGTACACCCTGGCTGCCACATGATGCACCAGATTAACACCACCCCACACCATCACCATAAAGCATTCCTACAATGACCAAGCCGTTCCTTTCATACTCATCACCATTGCGGGGGATACCGTTATGTCTCACCATTCACTGCAACTCACTAAGACACTTCCAAAGGTGAGCACAGATCTGTCCAATAAGGCAAAGTGTTGAAAATAAAGATTTCAATGTTTGACAACACATTAACCGAAAATTTTCATGAACATTGCATAAAACACCCAAGTGCCTACCCTTCTGTGTTAGTTGGTATGATTGGACTAGGATGAGGGTGAGTGTGAGGGATGGCTAGTGAGATGGGGATGTGATAATGTAGATAGAGAGGCATGGGTGGAGGTACAAGGTAAGTTGGTGTGAGTAAGGATGTGCAGGAGTAGGGTAGGGATGGCAGAGTGATGGGGATGTGATGAGTGGCAAAGCAGGATGAGGTTGAGTGTGGCTTTGTACTAACGTATCGTGATCTACTGAGATCATTGAAAGGTTTGCACCACTGCAGCCTGGTCCTCCTGATCACATCCCTGCTTGTGTACTCCTATGCAATGTGCAACCAGGCTGCGTTGGTCTCCTGGGGCGGTCTCTTCCGCCCATTGGGAGGGAAGAGAACCTCCCTGCGTGCTGTGACTCCCTCCATAAGCATATGGAGGGAGTCATGAGAGAGCCTAGGTGCAGCCGCGCACCTCTGTGCAGTGATTGTCAGTGTTTGCAGCACCTGAATGCTGCAGAATACTGACAGCACAACTGTCAAAATCAAAGTGGCCGTGGCCCCTTTAAGGAAACCGGCTGATGATGAGTCATCAAATGACATCATCAGACACGCTTCCTTTTAATTGGCCGGGAACCCCCAAGGGCAGGTTTAACAAGTCCTGTTAACGGAAAATCTTTTTTACAGAACGGATGCAGCCAGGAGTGGGACCGGAACCCGCCAATCAGCACTCCCACCGCGACCCCACCTCCACTGGCAAAATCACGGCCAAAGATAGAGGAGAGTGTACATGGGCTGTGGGAGGAGATTAAATGGGTGGGTAGTGTCTGTGATAGGGGAGAGTGTACATGTGCTGTGGGAGGAGATTAAATGGGTGGGTAGAGTCCGTGATAGGGGAGAGTGTACATGTGCTGTGGGAGGAGAGTAAATGGGTGGGTAGAGTCCGTGATAGGGGAGAGTGTGGACTGTGGGAGGAGATTAAATGGGTGGGTAGAGTCTATGAGAGGGGACCGCTAACACAACAAGAATTTGCAAAATGGGACAAACACCCAATTGAGAACTTACATGCAGAATTCTGTAAAAGTATCCTCCGAACTCAAAGGAAAACCATAAACAATGCATGCAGGGCAGAACTAGACCAATATCCATTAATAATTTCTATCCAAAAAAGAGCCACCAAATTTTGGAAACACCTAAAAGTGAGCAACCCCCACTGGTATCATTACAAAGCCCTGAAATGCCAAGAGAGGATCATAAAGAAGAATACCCTCAAGCAACTAGTCCTGGGACTCAGTGAAGTAGCTACTAACACTACTAACAATAACCAGTCCCAGGACAGTGACATCGTAGCAAAGAGAATTCGACCCAACACAATTGTCACTAAGCAAAAGGAAAAATATCTGTCATATTGGGCAGAAACAACAAAAACCCAAAACAAACTCAATTGCTACTTGGCCCTAAACAGACAATACACCATGGCTGAATACCTGACCACGGTAAAGGATAGCAAACTGAGAAAAACCTTGACAATGTACAGACTTAGTGAAGATAGCCTGGCCATCGAAAAAGGCAGACACAGGCAGACCCGGCTGCCAAGAGAGGACAGGATATGCTCTCACTGCAGTCAGGGAGTGGTGGAGACAGAGACACACTTCCTCACAGCTTGTGGAAAATATCAGGATATCAGGGAGAATTTCTACCCAAAGTTCACAAACATATGCCCTGAATTCAGAAATTTGAATGACGACCAAAAACTCCCATACCTACTAGGGGAACAGAGAAATTGTGTAACCCTAGTGGCACACTATGTTACAGCTTGCCATAAACAGAGGGACAACATTAAATCTAAGAAAAGAGTATATACAAATTATATGAATGCATATTTATACACTCAGGGATATATCTGTTTATACACTGTATGAATAGATCTGCGTTTATGTGTTCAACCATAAATGTTTTTCGATGCTTTGGCAACATAAGATGTACCTTGTCATGCCAATAAAGCGATTTGAATTGAAATTGAATTGAATTAAATTGAGTGCACATGGGCTGTGGGAGGAGATTAAATGGGTGGGTAGAGTCGATGATAGGGGAGAGTGTACATGGGCTGTGGGAGGAGATTAAATGGGTGGTTAAGTCCATGATAGGGGAGAGTGCTAATGGGCTGTGGGAGGAGAGTAAATGGGTGGGTAGAGTCCATGATAGGGGAGAGTGTACATGGGCTGTGGAGGAGAATAAATGGGTGGGTAGAGTCCATGATAGGGGAGAGTGTACATGGGCTGTAGGAGGAGATTAAATGTGTGGGTAGAGTCCATGATAGGATCGAGAGTGTACATGTACATGGGCTGTGGGAGGAGATTAAATGGGTGGATAGAGCCCATGATAGGGGAGAGTGTACATGGGCTGTGGGAGGAGATTAAATGGGTGGGTAGAGTCCATGATAGGGGAGAGTGTACATGGGCTGTGGGAGGAGATTAAATGGGTGGGTAGAGTCCATGATAGGGGAGAGTGTACATGGGCTGTGGGAGGAGATTCAATGGGTGGGTAGAGTCCATGCTAGGGGAGAGTATACATGGGCTGTGGGAGGAGATTAAATGGGTGGATGGAGTCCATGATAGGGGAGAGTGTACATGGACTGTGGGAGGAGATTAAATGGGTGGGTAGAGTCCGTGATAGGGGAGAGTGTGGGCTGTGGGAGGAGATAAAATGTGTGGGTAGAGTCCGTGATAGGGGAGAGTGTACATGGACTGTGGGAGGAGATTAAATGGGTGGGTAGAGTCCATGATAGGGGAGAGTGTACATGGGCTGTGGGAGGAGATTAAATGGGTGGGTAGAGTCTATGACAGGGGAGAGTGTACATGGGCTGTGGGAGGAGATTAAATGGGTGGGTAGAGTCTGTGATAGGGGAGAGTGTACCTGGGCTGTGGGAGGAGATTAAATGAGTGGGTCGAGTCCATGATAGTGGAGAGTGTACATGGGTTGTGGTAGGAGATTCAATGGGTGGGTAGAGTCCATGATAGGGGAGAGTGTGGGCTGTGGGAGGAGATTAAATGTGTGGGTAGTGTCTGTGATAGGGGAGAGTGTACATGGACTGTGGGAGGAGATTAAATGGGTGGGTAGAGTCCATGATAGGGTCGAGTGTACATGGGCTGTGGGAGGCGATTAAATGGGTGGGTAGAGTCTATGAGAGGGGAGAGTGTACATGGGCTGTGGGAGGAGACTAAATAGGTGGGTAGAGTCTATGAGAGGGGAGAGTGTACATGGGCTGTGGGAGGAGATTAAATGGGTGGGTAGAGTCCATGATAGGGGAGAGTGTACATGGACTGTGGGAGGAGATTAAGTGGGTGGGTAGAGTCTATGATAGGGTAGAGTGTACATGGGCTGTGTGAGGAGATTAAATGGGTGGGTTGTGTCTATGATAGGGGAGAGTGTACATGGGCTGTGGGAGGAGATTAAATGGTTGGGTAGAGTCTATGACTGCACATAGGTGGGCTTAAAAATCAGTTCTACGGGAAATTTTCACCTGGCTGTGAATGAACTGAAAGAGAAAGCAAGAAGGGCTTTCTGTGCCATTAAAAAATCAATCCAAATAGAAATTCCAATCAGCATTTGGCTCAAAATGTTTTAATCAGTAATTGAACCAATTGCACTCTATGGCAGTGAGTTGTGGGGACCACTAACACAACAAGAATTCGCAAAATGGGACAAACACCCCATTGAGATCCTACATGCAGAATTCTGTAAAAGTATCCTCCGAACCCAAAGAAAAACCGTAAACAATGCATGCAGGGCAGAACTAGGCCAATATCCATTAATAATTACTATCCAAAAAAGAGCCACCAAATTTTGGAAACAGCTAAAAATGAGTAACCCCCACTGCTATCATTCCGAAGCCCTTAATGCCAAAAGAGGACCATAAAGAAGAATACCCTCATTCAACTAGTACTGGGACTCAATGAAGTAACTACTAACACTACTAACAATAACCAGCCCCAGGACAGTGACATCGTAGCACAGAGAACTCGACCCAACACAATTGTCAATAAGCAAAAGGAAAAATATCTGTCATATTGGGCAGAAACAACAAAAACCCAAAACAAACTCAATTGCTACTTGGCCCTAAACAGACAATACAACATGGCTGAATACCTGACCATGGTAAAGGATAGCAAACTGAGAAAAACCTTGACAATGTACAGACTTAGTGAACATAGCCTGGCCATCGAAAAAGGCAGACACAGGCAGACCCGGCTGCCAAGAGAGGACAGGATATGCTCTCACTGCAGTCAGGGAGTGGTGGAGACAGAGATG
The DNA here is from genome assembly GCF_052327205.1 of Somniosus microcephalus. NCBI lineage: Eukaryota > Metazoa > Chordata > Chondrichthyes > Squaliformes > Somniosidae > Somniosus > Somniosus microcephalus. Next base: position 3,065,338 of record NW_028225184.1, read on the forward strand.
CACTACCTCAAAGCTTGTGGAAAATATCAGGATATCAGGGAGAATTTCTACACAAAATTCACAAAAATATGCCCTGAATTCAGAAATTTGAATGACGACCAAAAACTCCCATACCTACTAGGGCAACAGAGAAATTGTGTAACCTTAGCGGTACACTATGTTACAGCTTGCTATAAACAGAGGGACAACCATTAAATCTGAAAAAAAGAATATATACAAATTATATGAATGTATATTTATACACTCAGGGATATATCTGTTTATACACTGTATGGATAGATCTGCGTTTATGTGTTCAACCATAAATGTTTTTCGATGCTTTGGCAACATAAGATGTACCTTGTCATGCCAATAAAGCGATTTGAATTGAATTGAATTGAATTGAGTGTACATGGGCTGTGGGAGGAGATTAAATGGGTGGGTAGAGTCCATGATAGGGGAGTGTGTACATGGGCTGTGGGAGGAGATTAAATGGGTTGTTAAGTCCATGATAGGGGAGAGTGTCCATGGGATGTGGGAGGAGATTAAATGGGTGGGTAGAGTCTGTGATAGGGGAGAGTGTACATGGGCTGTGGGAGCAGATTAAATGGGTGGGTAGAGTCCATGATAGGGGAGAGTGCACATGGGCTGTGGGAGGAGATTAAATGGGTGGGTAGAGTCCATGATAGGGGAGAGTGTACATGGGCTGTGGGAGGAGAATAAATGGGTGGATAGAGTCCATGATCAGGGAGAGTTTACATGGGCTGTGGGAGGAGATTAAATGGGTGGGTAGAGTCTGTGATAGGGGAGAGTGTACATGGGCTGTGGGAGGAGATTAAATGGGTGGGTAGAGTCCATGATAGGGGAGAGTGTACATGGACTCTGGGAGGAGATTAAATGGGTGGGTAGAGTGCATGATAGGGAGAGTGTACATGGGCTGTGGGAGGAGATTAAATGGGTGGGTAGAGTCCATGATAGGGTAAAGTGTACATGGACTGTGGGAGGAGATTAAGTGGCTGGGTAGATCCCATGATAGGGTAGAGTGTACATGGACTGCAGGAGGAGATTAAATGGGTGGGTAGATCCCATGATAGGGGAGAGTGTATATGGACTCTGGGAGGAGATTAAATGGGTGGGTAGAGTCCATGATAGGGGAGAGTGTACATGGACTGTGGGAGGAGATTAAATGGGTGGGTCGAGCCCATGATAGGGTAGAGCGTATATTATGTCCGTGTGCAATTGTGACACGGACTGCAGGAGTTGGTTATAACAGGTCTTTACTGAGTGGAGACAAACTGGAACTAACTATGCAAAGTTACTACACAGGCTTATATACAGGGGTGGTCACTACTGGTACTGCAGTATACAGGGGCTGCAGAATATAGTTCCTTCTGCAAAGTATATACACTACAATTCCTCCCCTTTTAGCTAAACAGTGCATAACATTCGATTAATAATTAAATAACATATTTACAATTACAGTTGTCATATACATTATCTGAAGTTAAGCAATTATAAGTTCAGTCTTTGAGGAGGCTTCCTGATTCTGTCCGGATAACGCCTCTTTGGGGTGTCAGGTTCTTCTGGCAGAGTTGATTCGGAATCAACGTCGTTGTTGGGTTCGTCTGCTTCCAATATTCCCGATTCTGAGGTAGATGCAATTGGTACTTCGGTTTCATCACCAGGTGTATCAGATCGTGGTGTGGAATTGACGTTTTCCAATGACTCTAGAATCTGGTCAGCATGGCATCTTACAATGCTCACTCCAACGTCCACGGTATACATTAGAGGTCCTTGCCATGTACAGATCGTGCCTGGCTGCCATTTCTCTGTGCGGTAGTCCCGGGCCAAAACTGGTTGACCTATCTTAAAACTCCTGGTCGGCCTTTCATTCATATTCTGAAACTGCCTGTTCTCCACATCTCTTCTGATGTTTGGCTTAACCAAATCCAAGCGGCATCGTAGTCTTCGATTGAAGACCATCATGGCTGGAGTTTGGTCGGTAACTGCATGTGTCGCATTCCGGTAGGCAAACAAGAAGTTATCCACCTTGTGTTGTAGGGGTATGTCTTCATTACACAGGCAGCACAGGCGGCTTCTAGCCAAGTGCTCAGTTGTGCCGTGCATTCACTGGCTGGTGTCATGTGGACACAGACCAGGGCCACACGGGCACTAACTGCTGCCACCCTCGCTGGATTGGCCAGGCATCGCCAGGGCACTCGCCGCGCTGCAGCAGCCCAGCAGTCTGTGCTTCAGCAGATTGCTGCGCATGCTGCAGTGCTGGCCTGTGCGAGTGCCAATGTATCAGGCGACCAGGGAGTACCTGTGATCTGTCAGGTTGGTAGCATTCCTGCAGCCGAAACTGTCACTCCTCCATTGCAGCTGCCACCAGCCGTTGGACAGACTGCTGCCGCCCAAGCAAAGTTGGAGCAGTCAGCAGCCGGCCCCTCCAGGCCCAGAGCTGGTCCAGGCCGACCCCCAAGGGCATCTGCCATCTCACCATCTGACCCTCAGCAGCCTTCACCCAGCCTTGCTGCAGCCACTGGGGTCCCATTGAGGAGGAGCTGCAGGGCGGGCAGGGGCCAGTCATGGATGCGAAACGCATCACCCTTGCGGGGGAAAAAGTAGAAGGTGTGGCCAAATGTTTTGTTTCACTTGTAAAGGCTGATACTGGTGTCTTTGTTTTACTTGTAAAGGCCGAGACTGGTCTATTTGTTTTTTTGGAAAGGCCGAGACTGGTCTATTTGTTTTTTTGGAAAGACCGAGACTGGTCTATTTGTTTTTTTGGGGGGCTTCTCTCCATTAGTTTGTTATGTGGGAAGGGCACAGAGGTATCAAAGTAATAAATTTTCTGAAATCGCACTGTCCATGCTTTCTTTTGGAAGTCCTGGTTGCCCTGCTCAGCTGAGGGCTTGTGGAGCGGCGACATTCATCTTGTGACAAGCCATTCCCTGAGAGGGGGCCTAGAACCGACGTGCAATAAGCCGCCAACGGGCGGCCCTTGCACTTTCTGCCTCCCTCCTGTGCTGGTCCTCCTCCTCCTCTGGTGGTCCTCCAATGTCTGGTGGCAGTGGCTGAGTCCTGCAGATAGCCAGGTTGTGCAGCATGCAGCACATGACAACGAAATGGGAGACTCGCTCAGGCGAGTACTGTAGGGCTCCTCCGGAACGATCCAGACAGCAGAACCGTTGCTTCAGGACGCCGATTGTTTGCTCAATGATGTTCCTGGTTGCTTGATGGCTGTCATTGTATCCCTCTTCAGCAGGGGTGCGGGGCGCACGGAGCGGGGTCATCAGCCAGGTGCACAAAGGATAGCCTTTGTCCCCGAGAAGCCATCCGCGTGGGTGAGGCTGGGCCTGGAACATGTCTGCCACAGAAGTCTGGCGCAGGATGAAGGCATCGTGGCTGCTGCCTGGAAAGCGGGCATTGACAGCTAGGGTGAGCTGCCTGTGGTCACACACCAACTGTACGTTTAGCGAATGGTAGCCCTTCCGGTTGCGGTAATCCTCGGCATTCTCTAGAGGTGCCCGCAAAGCCACATGTGTGCAGTCAATGGCGCCCTGCACCATGGGGAAGCCCGCTAATGCTGCAAAGCCCATTGCACGCTGTTGCTGCTTGTCAACGGTCATGGAGAAGGAGATGAACTGACATCTCCTTCTGAAAAGGGCATTGGTCACCTGGTGGATGCAGCAATGTACCGCAAACTGGGAGATGTTGGGAATGTCCCCAGTAGCGGATTGGAAGGAGCCGGTGGCATAGAAGTTGAGAGACACTGTCACCTTCACTGCCACCGACAGAGACGTCCTGTTCCTCAGCTGTGGCTGCAGATCTCCGCGAAGCAGGTGGCAGATCTCAGTGACCACCGCTCTTCTGAATCGCAGCCTCCGAACACACTGCTCGTCAGACATGTTCAGATATGAGAACTGCTGGCGGTAAACCCTGGGTGGGTAAGGCCTCCTTTGCCGACACCTGTTGCCCCTTCTCCATCTGGCCATGACTGGCACTCTCTCACGGCGTCTCTGAGCCCTTTGAATGCAATGGAGAAGCCCAACGTTTCCACCCATTGCAGCCCCCATTATATGTTTCCAATCAATGCTATGGCTCTGAAGTTAAAGACAAGTGCAAAGCTGTGGCCTGAAGCCACAAGTACCTGTGCGAGTGTTGAGCCAAACCAGAAAGCTCTCTACCTTTGTCTCTCTCCAAAGATCCGTCTCTCACAAAGAAGGAGTGTTGCAAAATGGCTGCCATTTCTACTGCAGGAGGAGTGCCCTTTAATTAGCGCCCCCCGCGCCCCGCAGCGACTGGGAACCGTTCCCCTCTACCAGTCGCTAGGGGCGCCAGGCGCACAATAGGCCAGCGCCACTGAATTTCTGGTTTGGGGCGCACAAAGGGCGTTGCACCATGAAATGACGTCAAGATCTGCGCGCGCAGCTGAGCGCGCGCAAAGGCTTGGCGCCGCCGCTAAATCTTAACTGAAGTTGGCGAGAGGCGCAGATCGCGCTGCGCCCGGGCGGTAGCCGCTTAGCACCCCACATCTCCTCCTCCTAAGGCGCTAGAGGCTGGCGCAAACAACTGAATTTCTAGGCCTGTCTCTTTAAAAAAGGATTCCTGATGCAGAGACTCCCTCTAAAAAAGGTGTCCCTGATGAAGAGAATCATTCTTTAAACAGGGGTCCCTGACGGAGAGATCCCTCTTTAATAGGGGTCCCTGACAGAGAGTCTCCTTCTTTAAAAGGGGTCACCAACAGGGAGACTCCCTCTTTTATAGTTGTCCCTGATGGAGAGACTTCAATTTAAAAGGGGTCACTGAGGAGAGGCACCATCTTTAAAAGGGGTCCCCGACAGAGAGACTCCCTCTTTAATAGGTGTCGCTGATGGAGAGAATCATTTTTAAAACGGGTCCCTGGCTCAGAGACTCCCTCTTTAACAGGGGCCACTGATGGTGAGACACCCTCTTTAAAAGGGCTCCCTGACGGAGAGATTCCCTCTGTAAAATTGGACCGACGCGGAGAGACGCCAGCATTAAAAGGGGTCACTTACAGAGAGACTCCCTCTTTAAAAATCAGTTTGTGTGGAGCTAAGGGATCAGCAAAGGGCGGAAAATATTGGTGGGTGCAGTGTATAGGCCACCAAAGAGGAGTGGTAATGTGGAGCACAGTAAAAATCTAGAAATTAGAAGTGCATGTAACAAGGACAATACTGTAATCATGGAGGACTTTAACCTACATAATGACTCGCCAAATCAACTTGCCACTAATGGTGTGGAGGACAAATTCTTGGAATGTATGCGAGATGGTTCCCTGGATCAATATGTGGAGGAACCAACCAGAGAACAGGCTATTCTGGATTTGCTAATGTGTAGTTAGAACGGGCTAATCAATAATCTTGTGGTGAAGGGGCCTTTAGGGACAAGTGATCATAATATGATTGATTTTTACTTTATGATTGAGAGTGATGTATTCCAGCCTGAAACTATGTTCTTAAACCTAAACTGTGGAATCTACAAGTGTATGAGGGACAACTTGGCCATGGTAGACTGGGAGACTACACTAAAAGGTATGAATGTGGACATACTGGCTAACATTCAAGGAAATAATGCATAGTTTGCACCGAACATATATTCCTCTAGGGCATAAATACCCAAAAGGAAAATAGATCAAACCATGGCTAACAAAAGAAATTAAAGCTAGTATTAAGTCAAAGGAGGAAGCTTGTAAAGTTGCCAGAAATAACGGTCAGCCTGAGGATTGGGATATTTTTAGAAATCAGCAAAGGGCGACCAGGAAATTGATAGAGAAATGGAAAATGGAATATGAGCACAAACTAGCGAAACATATAAAAACAGATTGCAAAAGCTTCGATAGGTATGTGAAAAGGAAAACACTGGTGAAGTTAAAAGTAGGTCCTTCACAGTCAGAGACGGGAGAATTTATAATGAGGAATGAGGAAATGGCAAGAGACATTAAGTAAATACTTTGTTTCTGTCTTCACGGAGGAAGACACAAGAAACCTCCCAGAAATACGAGAAAACCAAGGGTTTGGCGAGAATGAGGAAAATATTGAATTTTTTATAAGTTAAAGAAACAGCACTAGCAAGATTAGTGGGACTAAAATGCGACAAATCCCAAGGACCGGATGACCTACATGCTACGATTTTGAAAGAGGTGGCCATTGGTATAGTGGACGCATTGGTTGTCATCTTCCAAAATTCTATAGATTCTGGAACGGATCGTGCAGATTGTAGAATAGCAAATGTAACCCCGCTATTTAAGAAAGCAGGAACCGAGAAAACAGGGAAATACAGACCTTTTAGCCTCACATCAGTAGTTGGGAAAATGCTGTATTCAATTATAAAGGATGTAATAACTGGGCACTTAGAAACTAATAGTAAGATTAGGCAGAGTCAACATGGATTATTGTAAGGGAAATCCTGTTTGACAATCTTATTGGAGTTATTTCAGAATGTACCTAGTGGAGTAGACAAAGGGGAACTGGTAGATGTGGTGTATCTGGATTTTGAGAAGGCCTTCGATAAGGTCCCGCACAAGAGGTTGATGAACAAAATTAGGGCACATGGAATTGGGGCTATTACACTAGCATGGATTGAGAATTGGTAAACTAAGAGAAAACAAATTGTAGGGAGAAACGGGTCTTTTACAGGATGGCAGACAGAGACTAGTGGGATATCGCTAGGATCGGTGCTTGGGCCCCAGCTTTCCACAATCTATATCAATGATCTGGATGAGGGGAATACATGTAACATTTCCAAATTTGCTGATTGATTCCATGGATGGCGGGACTGTCGTATGAGAAGAGATTGAGTAAACTAGGCCTGTATTCTCTTGAGTTCAGAAGAATGAGAGGGGATCTCATTGAAGCATATAAAATTATTACAGGGCTTGATAGGGTGGATGCTGGGGGATTGTTTCCCTTGGCTGGGGTGTCTAGAACCAGGGGCAACAGCCTCAGGATAAATGATAGGCCATTCAAAACAGATATGAGCAGAAATGTATTCACACAGAAGGTGGTGAATCTTTAGAATTCTCTACCCCAGAGGGCTGTGGAGGCTCAGTCATTGGGTCCATTCAAAACAGATGTCGATAGATTTCTGACTTTTCAGGGCATCATGGGATATGGAGATAGGGCCGGTGAATGGAGTTGAGACAGAAGATCAGCCATGATCTCCTTGAATGGCGGAGCAGGCTTGAAGGTCCGAATAGCCTACTCCAGCTCCGATTTCTTTTGTTCATATATTCAAATAAAGGGTCCCTGATGGAGAGTCTTCCTCTTTTAAAGGTGTCTCTGATGGAGAGGCGCCACCTTTAAATGCGTTCTCTGAGGATATACTTCCTATTTAAATGTAGTCCCCGACAGAGAGATCCCTCTTTAATAGGGGTCTCTGACGGAGAGTCTCCCTCCATAAGAGGGATCCCTGATGGAGTGAATCCAGCTTTAAAGGAGTCCCTTACAGAGAGACTTCATGTTTAAACAGGGTCCCTGACAGAGAGGCTCCATCTTTTAAAGAATTCCACTACGGAAAGGCTACCTCTTTAAAAGGGGTCCCTGAGGGAGAAAATCACTGCTTAAAAGGGGTACCTTACGGAGAAACACCTCTTTTAAAGGGGTTCCAAACAGAGAGGTTCCTTCATTAAAAGGGACCCCTGATGGAGAGACTCTCTCTTTAAATGGGGTCCCTGGTGGAAAGACTCCCTCTTTAATAGGAGAGCTTGATGGAGAGACTCCCTGAGGAGACACTCCCTCTTTAAAAGGTGTCCCTGATGGTTAGACTTCCTCTTTAAGCAGGGTCCCTGATGGAGAGATTCCCTCTTGAATAAGGGTCCCTGATTGAGAGACTGCCTCATTAAAAGGGGTCCCTGATGAAGACTCCCTCTTTATAACGTATCCCTGATGGAGACACCGCCTCAATAAAAGGGATTCCTGATGGACAGACTCCCTCTTTAAAAAGTGTCCCTTATGGAGAGACTGCCTCTTTGAAATGGTTCCCTGACGGAGTGACTCCTGTTTAAAAGTTTCCCTGATGGAGCGACTCCCTCTTTAAAAGGGGTCCAGAATGGAGATACTGCCTCATTCAAAGGGGAAACTGATGGAGCGACTCCCTCTTTAAACAGGGTCCCTGATGAAGAGACTCCCTTTTTAAAAGGTATCACTGATGGAGAGATTCCCTCTTTAAAAGGGATCCCTGATGGAGAGATTCCCTCTTTAAAGGGGGTCCCTGATGGAGATACACCCACTTTAAACAGTGTCCCTGATGGAGATACACCCACTTTAAACAGTGTCCCTGATGGAGATACACCCACTTTAAACAGTGTCCCTGATGGATAGATTCCCTGTTTACAAGTGGTCCCTGATGGAGAGACTCCATCTTTAAAAGGCGTCCTGATGTAGAGACTCCCTCTTTAAAATGGGCCAGTGGCGGGAGCGGTGAGAGAAGTGGTTCGGTGAGTATTTAAACACACTTTCGCAGGCTTTTTTTCACAGGCTATTGTCGGGAGTGGTCAGAGCGGAGAGACAGTGAGTATCTAAACTCATTTTCGCGGGCGTTTTTCACAGGCCATTGTCGGGAGCGGTGAGAGCGGAGACTCTGAGTATTTAAACTCACTTTCGCGGGCTCTTTTTCAGAGGTTTACCAATCTCGCAGACCAGCAGCAGCGTTCCAGAGCCAGGTCACAATTCAAAATGTGACGCAGGCAGGAGGAAGCGGCTGACTGGGTGAGTACCTATAATACTCTAAAGTTTACAGTAAAGGGTCATAGGTTATAATGTTTAGAATGTCTTAATTCTGTGTTCATAGTTTCTAACATCTCTGTTGATTAGCGGGGAGTACTAGGAAACAAGGGCCATTGAGTATATCATTTAATTCTAGTATAATTGTTGGTATTGATTTAATTTAAAATAATTAAAGGGTAAGTAATGACAGCAAAGCTCAGCCCCGTGACATGCTCCTCTTGCACTATGTGGCAATTCAGGGGCACTTCCTGTGTCCCTGACGACCATGTGTGCGGGAAGAGTATCCAGCTGCACCTACTGGCAGACCACATTGCGGCACTGGAGATGCGAATGGATACATACACAATGCTGAGGACGTCATGCATATCATGTTTGATCAGATGGTCACATCGCAGGTAAAGGCTGCACAGGCAGGAAGTGAATTAATGACCGCCAGTTGAATAGTAGGCACAGGCAGGTAGTGCAGGGGTCCCCTGTGGCCATCCCCCTCTCAAACAGATATACCACTTTGGATATTGTTGGGGAGGATGGCTTATCGGGGAAGGCAGCAGCAACCAAATTACTGGCACCATGGGTGGTTCTGCTGCACGGGACGGGAGGAAAAAGAGAGCGAGAGCTATAATGATTTGGGATTCTATTGTAAGGGTAATAGATAGCCGTTTCTGCGGCCACAAACGTGACTCCAGGATGGTATGTTGCCTCCCTGGTGCAAGGGTCAATGATATCTTGGAGCGGCTCCAGGGCATTCTGGAGGAGAAGGGTGAACAGCCAGTTGTCGTTGTGCATATAGGTACCAACGGTATAGGTAAAAACGGGATGAGGTCCTAAAAGCTGAATATAGGGAGTTAGGAGGTAAATTAAAAAATAGGGCCTCAAAGATAGTAATATCAGAATTGCTACCAGTGCCAAGTGCTAGTCAGAGTAGAAAGAGAAGGATATTTCAGATGAATACTTGGCTAGAGGAATGCAGCAAGGGGGAGGGATTCCAACTCCTGGGACATTGGTACCGGTTCTGGGGGAGGTGGGACCAGTACATACTGGATGGTTTGCACCTGGGCAGGACCGGGACCGATGTCCTAGGGGGATTGCTTGCTGAGGCTCTTGGGGAGGGATTAAACTAAAATGGCAGGGGTTTGGGAAACTGTGCAGGGAGACAGAGGAAAGGGAAGCAAGGATTGAAGCAAAAGACAGGAAAGAGAAAAGCAAAAGTGGAAGTCAGAGCAATCAAGGGTGTAAATCAGACATGGCCACAGTAATCAATAATTTTAAAAGGTCTGAGAGTGTTAAAAAAATCAAGCCTGAAGGCTTTGTGTCTTAATGAGAGGAGAATTTGTAATATGGCAGACGAATTAGCTGTGCAAGTAGAAGTAAACGGATATGATATAATTGGGATAACGGAGACATGGCTCCAGGGTTACCAAGGCTGGGAATTCAACATCCAGGGTTATGCAATATTCAGGAAGGACAGGCAAAAAGGAAAAGATGGTGGGGTAGCATTGCTGGTTAAAGAAGAGGTTAACACAATAGAAAGGAGGGATATTAGCTCTGATGATGTGGAATCTGTATGGGTAGAGCAGAGAAATTCCAAGGGGCAGAAAACGTTAGTAGGAGCTGTATACAGACCACCAAACAGTAATGCTGAGGTTGGGGATGGCATTAAATGGGAAATTAGAGACACATGCAATAAGCACACAGCAGTTATCATGGGTGACTTTAATCTAAATATAGATTGGGCTAAACAATTTAGTAACAATAAAGTGGAGGTGGAATTCCTAGAGTGTGTACGGGATCGTTTCCTGGACCAATATGTCGAGGAACCAACTAGAGATCAGGCAATCTTAGACTGGGTATTATGTAACGAGAAAGGATTAATTGTTGTCCGAGGCCCCTCGGTGTGGAGCGATCATAATATGATTGAATTCTTCATTAAGGTGGAGAGTGAAGTATTTGTCTCAGAGACTAGGGTCCTGCATGTAAATAAAGGAAACTACGATGGTATGAGGTGCGAGTTGGCTAGGATTGTTTGGGGAATGTTACTTAAAGGGTTAACGGTGGATAGGCAATGGCAAACATTTAATGATCGCATGGATAAACTACAGATTTTGCTCATCCCTGTTTGAAATAAAAATATTAAAATGGTGACACAACCGTGGCTAACAAGGGAAATTAGGGATAGCATAAGATCCAAGGAGAGGACTAATCAATTGGTCAGAAAGAGCAACCAGCCTGAGGATTGGGTGCAGTTTACGATTCAGCAAAGGTGGACAGAGGGATTACTTAAGAGGGGGAAAATACAGTATCAGAGTAAGCTCTCAGCGAACATAAAAACTGACTGTAAAAGCTTCTATAGATATGTGAAGATAAAAAGATTGGAGAAGTCAAGAGTAGGTCCCTTGCAGTCAGAATCAGGGGAATTTATAATGGGGAACAAAGTTATGGCAGAACAATTAATTACATACTTTGGTTCTGTCTTCACAAAGGAGGAGAGAAATAACCTACCAGAGATGTCGGGGAACATAGGGTCTAATGAGAGGGAGGAATTGAATGAAACAAGTATTTGTAGGGAAATGGATTTAGGGAAATTGACGGGATTGAAGGCCAATAAGACCCCAGGGCCTGATAATCTGCATCCAAGGGTAATTAAGGAAGTGGCCCTAGAAATAGTAGATGCATTGCTGGTCATCTTCCAAAATTATATAGACTCTGAAACAGTTCCCATGGACGGGAGGATAGCTAATCTATCCCCACTCTTTAAAAACGGTGGAAGAGAGAAAATGGGGAATTCTAGACCGGTAAGCCTGACATCGGTAGTGGGGAAAATGCTAGAGTCCATTATAAAAGATGTAATAGCAGAGCACTTGGAAAATACTGACAGGATCGGACAAAGTCAACATGGATTTGCTTAAGTTAAAGCATGCTTGAATAACCTACAGCAAGTTTTTGAGGATGTAACTGGTAGAATAGATAAGGGTGAGCCAGTGGTGTGGTGTATTTGGACTTTTAGAAGGCTTTCAGTAAGCTCCTGCATAAGAGATTAGCGTGCAAAGTTCATGCACACAGGATTGGGGATAAGATACTGTGTTGGTTCGAGAACGGTTTGGCAGATAGGAAGCAAAGTGTTGGAAAAACTGATCTTCTTCCGAGTGGCTGGCAGTGACGAGTGGGGCATCGTAGTGATCGCTGCTAGGACTCCAACTAATCACAATATATATAAATGATCTAGGTGAGCGAATACTAGATGTAATATCTCCAATTTTGCAGATGACACAAAGCTGAGTGGGCGTGTGTGCTGTGAGGAGGATGTAGAGAAACTCCAGTATGGTTTGGGCAGGTTAGGTGATTGGTAGATGCATAGCAAATGCAGTATAATGTGGATAAATACGAGGTTATCCACATCGGTTGCAAAAACAGGAAGACAGATGACTATCTGAACGGCAATAGATTGGGAAATGGGGAAGTGCAACGAGACCTGGGTGTCCTTGTGCACCTGTCGCTGAAGGTAAGCATGCAGATGCAGCAGGCTGTTAAGAAGGCAAATGGAATGTTGGCCTTCATAGCGAGGTGATTCCAGTGCAGGAGCGAGGATGTCTTGCTGCAGTTGTACAGGGCTTTGGTGAGACCACACCTTGAGTATTGTGTGCAGTTTTGATCAACCTATCTGAGGCAGCATGTTCTTGCCATGGAGAAAGTGCAGCGAAGATTCACCAGACTGATACCTGGGCTGGCAGGAATGACTTATGAGGAGAGAATGGGTCGATTAGACTTATATTCGCTGGAGTTTAGAAGAATGAGAGGTGATCTCATTGAAACATAAAGTTCTAACAGGACTAGACAGACTAGATGCAGGAAGGGTGTTCCTGATGGCAGGGTTTCAAGAACCAGGGGTCACAGTCTAAGGATAAGGGATGAGCCAGTTAGGACAGAGATGAGGAGAAATTTCTTCGCCCAGAGAGTGGTGAACCTGTGGAATTCCCTTCCACACAAGACAGTTGAAGCCAATTCATTAAATATATTCAAGAAGGAGTTAGATATATTTCTTAATGCTAAAAGGATGAAGGGGTATGTGGAGAAATCAGGGACAGGGTACTGAATTTGAATGTTCAGCCATGATCTCGTTGAATGGCGGAACAGGCTCGAGGGGCCGAATGGCCTACTCCTGCTCCTATCTTCTATATTTCTATGTTTCACATCGTAGGAAGGATATATTTACCCTGGAGGTAGTGCAGCGTAGATTTACCAGAATGATATCTGGAATCCAAAGGTTAAGTTACATGGGGAGATTACACACACAAGTTTTATATACCCTGGAATTTACAAGGTTAAGGGGTGACTTGTTCGATGTTTTCAAGATATTAAGGGGATCTGATAGGATAGATGGAGAGAAATTCCAGGGATTACAATCCTGGTTTGTGTAATCTCTCCTCGTATTTTAACCCTGGGAGTCCAAGTGTCATTCTGGTACATCTACGCTGGTTGTCAGCGGGAGGGGAGTCTAGAGGTAGGGGACATAGCCTAAAGGTTGGATCCAGATCTTCAAGTAATGAAGTTAGGAAACACTTCAACACGCAAAGGGTGGTAGAAGTTTGGAGCTCTCTTCCACAAACTGCAATTGATGCTAGGTCAATTGTTAATGTTACGTCCGAGATTGGTAGATTTTTGCAAACCAAAGTTATTAAGGGATATGGAGCAAAGGCCCATAGTTCTCAATTGGGATACCGATCAGCCATGACCTCATTGAATGACGGAAAAGGCTCGATGGGTCTGAACTGCCTCCTCCTGCTCCTATCTTCATCAAATCAACCTCTTAATCTTCGATATTGCAGAGACTACAAGCCTAGTTGAGGTAATTGGACCACGATCGACGTCAAGGTGAGCAAGTTGAAGATACATTTCGATCTAGGGGCATATCGTACCATCTCAAGGCTGGTCAGAAATTTGAGATAATCACAGATAAAGTCGGCAGGATTGTAGTGAGGGTCACAATGGAGGCCGACAGCAGAAAAGAATTCCAGGATTTGGGATGAAGCTCCATAGTACGCAATCTAAAAAATAAGGAAAATCAGAAATTACTGGGAGCCTCTTATCTAACTAGTCCTGTACCTGCCCTGCAAGCGCCCGAAGCTGGCACTGGGCATAACATCAGCAGCCGTGCAGGTTACAACATCCCAAGTGTACATCCAAGTACTTTTTAAATGTGGTTATGGTTCCTGCCTCTACCACCCTATCAGGTAGTGAGTTCCAGACCCCTACAACCGTCTGGGTGAAGGCATTACCTCTTAAATTCCCTCTAACCCTTCCACCAATTCCTTTAAATCAGTGCCCCCAGGTTCTGACCGCTGTGCTGAGGGATATAGGTCCCTTCCATCCACTTTATCTAGGCTCCTTATGAGTTTATACACCTCAATAATGTCTCGCCTCAACCTCCTCTGTTTAACAGAAAACAAACCCAGCCGATCCAGTCTTTCCTCATAGCTAAGATTCTCTACTCACGGCAACATCCTTGTAAATCTCTTCCATGCCCTCTCTAGTGCAATCACATCTGTCCTGTAATGTGGTGACCAGAACTGCACGCAGTACTCTAGCTGAGGCCTAACTAGTGTTTCATACAGTTGAAGGATATCCCCCCCTGCTATTTTATTCTATGCCACAGCTAATAAAGGCAAGCATTCCGTATCCCTTCTCAAGCACCTTATCTACCTGGCCTGCTACCTTCAGGAATCTGTGGACATGCACTCCAAGGTTCCATTGTTCCTCTGCACTACTCAGTGTCCTACCATTTAAAGTGTATTGCCTTTCCTTGTTAGCTCTCCCCAACTAGATTACCTCACACATCCCCGGATTGAATTCCAATTGCCAATGTTCTGCTCACCTGACCAATTTATTGATATGTTCCTGCAGTCTACAGCTTCCTTCTTCAGTTTCAAGCGTACAGCTGATTTTAGTATCATCTGCAAACTTCTTAACCATAACCCTTATATTCAAGTCTAGACCATTGATATATACCACAAAAAGCAAGGGACCTAGTACTGAGCCCTGCAGAACCCCACTGGAAACAGCCTTCCAGTCACAACAACACCGATCAACCATTACAACCTACCTCGTGCCTCCGACTCAGCTTCGAATTCAAATTGACATTTTGCACTGGATCCTATGGCCTTTTAACTTTGTGACCAGTCAGCCATGTGGAAGCTTATCAAAAGCCATATGCACTATATCAAACGCACTACCCTCATCTACCCTCCTTGTTACCACCTCAAAAAATTCAATCAAGTTTGTCAGGTACGACCATCCCTTAATAACTCCCTGTAGACTATTCTTGATTAATCGGTGGCATTCTAAATGAAGATGTTTCCTGTCCTTCAGAATTCTTTCCAAGAACTTTCCCACCACCGAGGTTAGGTGACTGACCTATAATTACTCGGTCTATCCTTTTCTCTCTTTTTAAACAAGGGTACCACATTAGCAGTCCTCCAGTCCTCCGGCACCACAACTGAAGCCAGAGTGGATTAGAAAATGATGGTCAGGGGCTCTGCAATTTCCTCTTTTGTTTCGCTTAACAGCTTGGAATGCATTTCATCTGGGCCTGAGGATTTATACACTTTTAAAGCTGCTAAACCCCTTAATATCTCCTCTCTCAGTATATTTATTTTATCTAACATTTCACACTCCTCCTCCGTGATAGCAATGTCTGCATCGCCACTCTCCGTTGTGAAAACAGACGCAAACTAATCATTAAGAAACCTACCGACACCTCCCGCCTCCACAGAATGAGTACCCTGTTGATCTCTAATAGGCCCTATACTTTCTTTAGTTATCCTCTTACTCTTAATATATTTATAAAACACCTTTGGGTTATCCTTGATTTGTCTTGCCAAGAATTTCTCATGCTCTCCCTTTGCTTTCCTAACATCTTTTTTCACTGCACCCCTGCACTTTCTGTACTCCGCTAAAGATCCTGCAGTATTTAGCTCGCGGTTTCTGTCAAACGACTCCCTTTTTTTCTTTACCCTACATATTAAATGCACATATTTGTTCTGAACTGTCCGGATCTCCTCCTTGAATGCCTCCCACTGCTCCGTGTGTGGGAAAGGATTCATTCGGCCATCCAGTCTGCCGACACACCAGCGGGTTCACACTGGGAGAGGCCGTTCACCTGCTCTGTTTGTGGGAAGGGGTGAATTTCTTCATCCAGCCTGCTGACACACCAGCGGGTTCACACTGGGAGAGGCCGTTCACCTGCTCTGTTTGTGGGAAGGGGTGAATTTCTTCATCCAGCCTGCTGACACACCAGCGGGTTCACACTGGGAGAGGCCGTTCACCTGCTCTGTTTGTGGGAAGGGGTGAATTTCTTCATCCAGCCTGCTGACACACCAGCGGGTTCACACTGGGAGAGGCCGTTCACCTGCCCTGTTTGTGGGAAGGGGTGAATTTCTTCATCCAGCCTCCTGAGCACGGATGCGGGTTCTGAAACTGCCCTCAGTTTTTAACATTTTGCCAACTGTCCCGCCTCCAAACCCGTCTCCTCAGGGCTGGGAAAATGTAGATTT
Organism: Somniosus microcephalus; assembly: GCF_052327205.1. Classification (NCBI taxonomy): domain Eukaryota; kingdom Metazoa; phylum Chordata; class Chondrichthyes; order Squaliformes; family Somniosidae; genus Somniosus; species Somniosus microcephalus. Next base: position 3,081,611 of record NW_028225184.1, read on the forward strand.
TTGTCTTTGCCACCTGGGTATTTAGAACCACCTGGCTGGAGCTCAGAAAGGTCAATGTGGGGGGAAGGATCATATGGTGAGAACAGATCATCAGCCTGGACACAATATTTCAAGGTCACACTGAGTGGGGCAAACGGCACTTTGGACTTTGTCGTTTTCCTTCTCTGACAGCAAAGACCCCATGCGGGTTAATCATTAATGTGTCCCAGACACTCTGGCCTAGAAATTCAGTTGGCTGCGCCAGCCGTTAGCGCCTTAGGAGGAGTAGATCTCGAGCGCTAGGCGCTTAGCGCCCGGGCGCAGCGCGACCTCGCCCCAACTTCAGTAGACATTTAGCGCCGGCGCAAAGTCTTTGCGTGCGTCATTTCCTCGTGCAACGCCCTTTGTGCGCCCCAAACCGGAACTTCAGTCGCGCCGGCCCATTGTGCGCCGGGCGCCCCTAACGACTGTGGAGTGGAACGGTGCACAGCCGAAGCGGGCCGCAGGGAGCGCAAATTAAAGGGCACTTACCCTGCACTATAAAGTGCAGCCATTTTGCAGCAATCACTCTTGTTGTGGTAAACCACTGTATTGTATATTGCCACCTCTGGGTGGCGCTGTGTATGGAGGCATGCCTCAGCTGACTCCACCCACCACTGTGTGGGTTTCGTTCAGACTTGTTCAGTCACTCACGAAGAAGCATGGTCTCTTCTTAGCTAATAAAAGCCTTATTCATCTCTTCTTTCGACTCATCATCTCTTCTTCGACTCATCACCTTTTATGAAGTAATTGATAAGCGTATCAATTTTATTAGCTAAAAGTTAAATGGCGACACCTGAGGAGCAACAACAGCAACGGATACAGCAGACATTGCTGAGAGCCCTCAGACCACCACGCCTGGACCTCGACCCTCAAGATGTGGGTGCATCAGCCAAGTTTGAACACTGGCTGAGCTGCTTTGAATCCTTCCTCGCAATCTCACAGGTTACAGAGGAGGATCACAAACTGAAAATTTTACCCTGCTCACTGACCAGCGTTCAGTAGCTTTTATGTTTAATAATAAGCAGAGGGGTAAAATCAAGAACGACAAGATCTTGAGGTGGAGAATCGAACTCTCCACCTACAATTATGATATCTTGTATCGGCCAGGGAAACTCAATGAGCCCCCAGATGCCCTATCACGTGGTACATGCGCCAACGCGCAGAGTGATAGGCTGCAGTCCCTCCACAATGACCTCTGCCACCCGGGGGTCACCAGGTTTTTCCATTTGATCAAATCCCGTAACCTGCCCTACTCCATCGAGGAGGTCAGGACCATGACCAAGAGCTGCCAAATCTGCGCCGAGTGCAAACCGCACTTCTATAGGCCGGACAGAGCAAGCCTGATCAAGGCCACCCGCCCCTTCGAACGCCTGAGCGTCGATTTTAAAGGGCCCCTCCCCTCCGCTGACCGCAATGTGTACTTCCTCAACATAGTTGATGAGTACTCCCGTTTCCCCTTTGCCATCCCTTGCCCAGACATGACCAGTACCACGGTCATCAAGTGTCTGAATGACATCTTCGCTCTGTTCGGGTTCCCCAGCTATATACATAGCGACAGGGGCTCATCGTTCATGAGCGACGAACTTCGGCAGTACCTGCTAACAAGAGGTATCGCCACGAGCAGGACCACCAGTTACAACCCCCGGGGGAACGGCCAGGTGGAAAGGGAGAACGCGACGGTTTGGAAGGCAGTCCTCTTAGCACTAAAATCTAAGGGCCTTCCGACCTCCCGCTGGCAGGAGGTCCTCCCTGCAGCGCTTCACTCCATTCGGTCACTGCTTTGTACTGCCACTAATGCGACCCCTCATGAGAAAATGTTCGTTTTCCCCCGGAAGTCTACATCGGGAACCTCGCTACCGGCATGGTTGACTTCTCCTGGGCCCGTCCTACTGCGGAGGCACGTGAGGACGCATAAAACGGACCCCCTGGTCGAGCGGGTGCACCTCCTACACGCCAACCCCCAGTATGCCTGGGTGACATACCCAGACGGGCGGGAGGACACGGTCTCCATACGAGATCTCGCACCCTCGGGTACCCCTGAATTACCACCGTTATCCCCCTTACCACCGTTATCCCCCTTACCACTGTTATCCCCCACCACCCCTCCCAACCCAACCCCTGCAGACGGCATGCCAAAGCCCCAGGAATCTTCGCCAACCACCCAGACACCAGACCCGACGTCGGATGCTGCAACACCACCGCCGCCACCACGACGATCAGGACGTCAGACAAGGCCTCCTGATAGACTTAACTTGTAGTACCCTTCACCCCGCCGGACTTCACATTAAACAAGGGGTGAATGTGGTAAACCACTGTATTGTATATTGCCACCTCTGGGTGGCGCTGTGTATGGAGGCATGCCTCAGCTGACTCCACCCACCACTGTGTGGGTTTCGTTCAGACTTGTTCAGTCACTCACGAAGAAGCATGGTCTCTTCTTAGCTAATAAAAGCCTTATTCATCTCTTCTTTCGACTCATCATCTCTTCTTCGACTCATCACCTTTTATGAAGTAATTGATAAGCGTATCACTTGTGCAACGGATTTTTTGAAAAAAAACAAGGAAGGGAGCTTACTGCTTTGGCCCAACACTAGGACAGGTATTTTTGGCTTCAGGCCAGAGCTTTGCAATTCGCCTTCACTGATATCTCATTGTTTGCCAGCATATTATGGTGGCTGCATGGGGTGCCAATGCTGAGTTTCAGGATTATGTCGGAAGGGCTCGCAGACGCTGTGTGAGAGGGGCAGCCCTGGCTAGACGCAGAGGGGGCAACAGGCGTCGGCAACATGGGCCTTACCCACTCAGGCAATACCGCCAGCAGGTCTCGTATCTCAACATGACTGGCGCGCAATGTGTTAGGAGGCTGCGATTCAGAAGGGAGGTGGTTGCAGAGATCTGCCAGCTGCTTCACAGAGATCTGCGTCCACAGCTGAGGTGCAGGACGTCTCTGTCGGTGGAAGTGAAGATGACGGTGGCTCTGAACTTCTATGCCACCGGCTCCTTCCAATCAGCTGCTGGGGACATTGCTAACATATCCCAGTTTGCCGTGCATTGCTGCATCCACCAGGTCACCAATGCCCTTTTCAGAAGGAGACGCCAATTCATCTCCTTCCCCATGACCCTGGAGAGGCAGCAGCAGCGTGCAGTGGGATTTGCAAGAATTGCGGACTTCCCCATGGTGCAGGGCGCCATTGACTGCACGCATGTGGCTTTGCGGGCACCTCTGGACCATCCCGAGGATTACCGCAACCGGAAGGGCTACCATTCCCTCAATGTACAGCTGGTGTGTGACCACAGGCAGCGCATCCTAGCTGTCAATGCCCGCTTTCCAGGCAGCAGCCACGATGCCTTTATCCTGCGACAGACTACTGTGGCTGACATCTTCCAGGCACAGCCTCACCCAAGAGGATGGCTTATCGGGGACAAAGGCTATCCTTTGTGTACCTGGCTCATGACCCCGCTCCGCGCGCCCACGACCCCTGCTGAAGAGGCATACAACGAGAGCCATCAAGCGACCAGGAACCTCATCGAACAAACAATCGGCGTCCTGAAGCAACGGTTCCGCTGTCTGGATCGCTCCGGGGGAGCCCTCCAGTATTCGCAGGAGCGAGTCTCCCAATTCGTCGTCGTTTGCTGCATGCTGCACAACCTGGCTATCCGCAGGACTCAGGCACTGCCACCTCACGTTGGACCACCACCTCAGGAGGAGGAGCAGGAGGAGCATGAGGAGGAGGAGGACGAGGAGTACCAGCCCAGGAGGGAGGCAGAAGGTCCAAGGGCCGCCCGTCGGTGGCTTATTGAACGTCACTTCTAGGCCCCCTGTCAGGGAATGGCTTGTGCCAATGATAGAACATGATTGCAGCCGCTCCGCAAGCCCTCAGCCGGTTAAGGCAACAAACACTTCAAAGATCAAACATGGACAATGTGAATAAATAAAATGGTTTATTGTACAAACTCAGGGCCCTTCCCACATGAAAACCAAGAACACACGAAACCCCCAAAAAACACTCACACACATGACTCACTCCCACAACCTGGGGAGGATTAACAAAAGATGTAAACAAAAATGGCCTCATCCTCGGCCTTCAAAAAACAACCATTCCAAAAAACACAACATTTGGACACCCCCTCTACTTTGTGTCCCGCGAGGGCGATGCCTTCTGCAAACTTTGCCGGCCCCTGGACGCCCTGCTGCTCCTCCTCAAAGTGAGGCCAGTGGCTGCTGCAAGGCTGGGGGACGGCTCCTGAGGGGCACATGTCGTGACGGCAGATGCCCTTGGGGGTCGGCCTAGACGAGGTCTGGCCCTCGAGGGGCCGGCTGGTGAATGCTGCAGCTGTGGCTGGGCAGCATCAGTCGCTGCAGCAGCTCGTGGCAGCTCCACTGGGGGAGTGGCGGCTGGAGGAATGGGGGCAAGCTGGCGGATGGCAGGTGCTCACTGGTCACCTGAGACACTGGCACTCGCCCAGGCCAGCACTGCAGCATGCGCAGCAATCTGCCGAGGGACAGACCGCTGTGCTGCTGCAGCGCGCCGGGTGCCCTGGCGATGCCGGGCTGACACAGCGAGTGTGGCAGCAGTGAGTGCCCGTGTTGCCCTGTTCTGTGACCGCATCAGAGCAGCCAGTGACTGCACGGCACCACTGATCACCTGGCCAGTCGCTGCCAGAGAGGCCCCGAATTCGGTGACACTCCGAGACAGGGACTCGATGGCCTCAGGCATCCGTCCCACTACCCCCATGAGCTCCGTGTGCCGGTGCTCCGAGTCCGCGGACATGTCCTCGAGGCGGCGCATCTCCTCGGCGTTGACCGTCTCCGGACTGGAGGCCGGACTCTCCCTCTGGGGAGAAGGCCGCCGAACTGGCCGACCCTTCCTGCGTTGCTGGACGCCGCTGGGCCCAGCAATTGGACTCCCCTCCGACCCTTCCCCCCTCTGGGGAGAAGGCCGCTGAGCTTCCACCCCCCTCCCGCGTTTCTGCAGGCCGCTGGTCCCAGGAGCTACACTCCCCTCCGACACTTCCCCCACGCTCCCCTCCAGGGAAGACGTCTCCCCTACAGTGGCATGGCTTGCCACGGCTGAGGGGTCCCCTGATGGGCCGCCTTCCTCTTGCTTCTCCTCCTCCTCCTCTTCTGAGGGGCTGTCACTGGCAACTTCAGGGACCTCCTCCTCACCATCTGAAAGCAGGAAGGCACAAGAGTAGCTTTAGAGTGAGGAGAGGGCGTCAGCGAGGGATGCATGAGTGGTGGCATTCAACGCATTGGTCGGACAGTGGCAAAGGATGTAGATCTGATGCGCAAGTGGGACGAGAGAGGTCCAAAAGGTGATGTCCTTACCATTGGTGCCCAGAACAGGGTCGGCATCTCCAGATGCAACGGGGCCAATCACCCGGGCACCCATGATGCGCTCCACGCGCTGTTGCAGCTCGGTGAGCGGCTGGATCTGGGGTCCGCCTCCCCCGGTCACAGTCCGGCTCCTCTTATTATTGGCCAGCTTGGCCTGCAAGAGAAAGGACGGCCTCTAAGTACAGTGTGTAGCCCTGATCTTGTGTGCACTGCCTCCCATGGTGGAATAGCCTGGCCAGTGTGTAGCCCTGATCTTGTGTGCACTGCCTCCCATGGTGGAATAGCCTGGCCAGTGTGTAGCCCTGATCTTGTGTGCACTGCCTCCCATGGTGGAATAGCCTGGCCAGTGTGTAGCCCTGATCTTGTGTGCACTGCCTCCCATGGTGGAATAGCCTGGCCGGTGTGCACCCCTGATCTTGTGTGCACTGCCTCCCATGGTGGAATAGCCTGGCCAGTGTGTAGCCCTGATCTTGTGTGCACTGCTTCCCATGGTCGAATAGCCTGGCCAGTGTGTTAAGTGCACAATGTGCAATTGATGCTCATGACTGTCCCATAGCTGCTGCATGAGGGCTGGCCATTAGGGCTTTCAGGTCCCTTTGCCCATAATGTGAGGTGCACATGCAAGGATGAGGAGGACACTGGAAAGGGTACTCACCCTGACAATCCTGGCGAGGTCATTGAGCTTTTTGCGGCATTGTACAGCGCTCCTGGGGACCTCACTGTTGGATGTCACCCTGGTGGCGACATGCTTCCAGGCTTTCTGGTAGACGCGGGCCGGCGGCTTCCTCCCATTGTCTGGGAACAAAATATGGCGTCTCTTCTCCACAGCGCTAACCAGCACCCTCAGATCATGCTCTGAGAAGCGCTGCGCTCGTTCACGGGCCTTCTCCATACTTTGAGGCGCTATTTGGGTCCAGCAGCAGTGTTCAGGCCTAGCTGGAGGGCTCCAGTGTCCAGGGCGTGGCAGCAGACCAAGTCGACCCTTCCCCCTTAAGAGCTGGCCGGCGCCAGGGTGTCTGCTGTCAATCAAGAAATGGCCGCACCTGCGCTGCGCCCGGCCTCGGCGGTATCGCTCAGCACCTCCAGCTTAGCGCCTAAAGAGAGCCGTGCATCGCCAGTTTTAGCGCTCAAGCAAACTCTTAAGGCGAAGCTAATGAATATTGGCGAAGTGGCCTCGAATTTGCGCCGGCCGCAAACTTTAGCGGCCGCCCGACTTTACCGCCCCAAAAGTGGCTATAATGAATTTCTAGGCCCATATATGGACACTGGCCAACCCAACCTTTGATGAGAAAAGGGTTAAAACCTCGATACTCAAATAACAACTTTACACAGACTTACTGCGAGAACAAAGGAACAGACTTAAGAAAACGTCATCTGTGTCCGACAGGTTCCAGAGATCATATAAATATATTCAAGAAGGAGTTAGATATATTTCTTAAGGCTAAAGGGATCAAGGGATATGGGGAGAAGGCAGGGACAGGGTACTGAATTTAGATGATCAGCCATGATCTCATTGAATGGCGGAGCAGGCTCGAGGGGCCGAATGGCTGACTCCTGCTCCTATCTTCTATGTTTCTATGAGACCAAGGGCTGTGAGCTACTCATTAAAACTATCGCCTAATGTTAAGTATATTACGCTGTAAGCTTAATAAATCTTGATCTATTGCTCAAACATACTAACTGCTGCCTATTGGTGTCTTGTCCAAGAACTCTGAGAGATCATTAAGATCTTACAATTGGTACCCCAGATGGGACAAGACAAAGTGGCTAGTATTGTGTAATAGATCGGACCTCAAAAGTAGCTTCCTGATCAGCTGCTACCCTTGAGGAGGGATAAACCCCGCAGGGAGTGGGGAGTGCCCGAGAATTGCGCGCCGATAGTTATTGATGTTAGAGGTCTGTTAGGAAATTCACCAAATGGTTAGTAAAATTTTTATTAATGCATATCAGAGTAAATTAGACAGAGGCGCTTGTGCGGAGGAAGTCCAGGTATTATTGATGGAACGTTTAACCAAAGGAGACCGAGTCCCGTTGAAGAAGTGATAAACTTGATTCAGGAATGTGTGAATCAGAAAAAACACAACGAGTTAAGAGAGAAACTTCTTCTTCTTCTTAGGCAGTCCCTCGGAACCGAGGATGATTTGCTTCCACATTAAAAATGACAGGGTACTGCAGGGATTTTATTGAAGACTATGCAGCCACGGCAGCCCCTTTGCTTAGACTCCTTAGGAAAGGAGTAGGATGGTATTGGGATGAGAGTTGTAAGGAGGCATTTACTCACCTAAAGGAAAATTTACAAACTGCACCCGCACCAGGAGCAATAAACAGGAACAAAGATTTTGATCTGGAGGTAGCAGCTACTGGGGATAGTTTGAGTGCAGTGTTGCTCCAAGAACGACATGACAAGTTGAGGCCAGTGGCTTATGCCTCCCGAGTCCTGACAGATGTGGAGAGGGGTTACTCCAACTGTGAAAGACACCTTTTGGCGAGCTATTGGTCCGTCAAACGTTTCCAATTATTTACGGGGTCATCTTTAATAACCTTACTGACATGTCATACCCCAACACAGATGCTATTGGACGGGAGGATAAAAGATGGGACAGTGAGTAGCAGTCGTATTGCCCACTGGACATTGCTTCTCTCCCAGATGAACCTGAGGGTGGAAAGATTGGCGGAACCTAAGCTGGCCTTGAACATGATTTATCCAGGGACGAATCATGTGTGCACTATAGAAGGGGTATGGGATGTAAACGTGGGATTCCGGGCCGGGCAACATCCGACAGGGAGAGATATATATGCGGGTGGGTCCAGCTCGGTGACAAATGGAGAGTGTAGGACAGGGTGTGGGATTTATGACCCAGGGGCTGGGAATAGAGAAAGCCATCAAACTCCCCAGCACACTGAGCGCAGAGCAGGCTGAGCTGGCGGCTGTAGCTTATGTGGTCAGGCATCCCGATGAATTCCCAACCCCCTACACAATATGCTCAGACTCGATATTCACGTGCAATTCTTGCACTGAGTATCTGGCAATATGGGCTAGACGAGAATTCAAGTCCGCCGACGGGAAACCGTCAGTAATCGCCCCACTGCTGAACACAATCCTGGGCGTTACGGGCAATAAAGGGGAGCATTACATTGAAAAAGTAAAGGCGCACTCAAAAACCGAGTCTAAATGGAAAGGTAACCAGAAGGCCGACGAGTTGGCAAAAAAGGGGCCAGGGAGGGAGTACTTTGGGACCCGTACCGATCTGGACAGATCGCGGCCATAAGGGATATGGAGGGCCCACAGGAGGTGAAGTTGCCCCCAGGCCTGACCCAGGTTCAAGCACAAGATACGGTTTTAAAAACCGTGATTAAGAAAAGGGTAGAAGGGGAACCAATTGATGGTCCTTTTGGAGCAGCAGATATAGTGGTCAAAGAGGGGATGTTGTTTAAAGGGGAAAGGTGGATCGTGCCCACACAGTACCAGGAGGAATTTATACAGCTAGCTCACGGGGGTCCGGGAGCTGGACAGCCAGGGCCGGAAAATACCTGGAAGAAAGTGGAGGAGGTGGGTTGGTGGCCTCATCTCAGGGAAGAGGTGAAGGAATATTGCAGTGAGTGCCTAGTGTGCGCTGCGAATAATCTAGAACCCCACCGTAGAAAGGCACCGTTGGGACAGATTAGGAGGGTAGAGGGACCATGGCATTCATAGAAACATAGAAACATTGAAGATAGGAGCAGGAGTAGGACATTCGGCCCCTCGAGCCTGCTCCGCCATTCAATGAGATCATGGCTGATCATCCAAATTCAGTACCCTGTCCCTGCCTTCTCCCCATATCACTTGATCCCTTTAGCCTTAAGAAATATATCCAACTCTTTCTTGAATATATTTAATGAATTGGCCTCAACTGCCTTGTGTGGCAGAGAATTCCACAGGTTCACCACTCTCTGGGTGAAGAAATTCCTCCTCATCTCTGTCCTAAATGGCTTACCCCTTATCTTTAGACTGTGACCCCTGGTTCTGGACTCCCCGACCATCGGGAACATCCTTCCTGCATCTAGTCTGTCTAATCCTGTTAGAATTTTATAAGTTTCAATGAGATCCCCTCTCATTCTTCTAAACTCCAGCGAGTACAAGCCCAATCGACCCAATCTCTCCTCATACGTCATTCCTGCCGTCCCAGGTATCAGCCTGGTGAATCTTCGCTGCACTCCTTCCTCAGATAAGGATCCTTAGATCCTCTATTCTATACAAATAGACTTCATTGGGCCCCTGCCCACCACAAAAGCAGACAACAAGTATTGTCTGGTGTTGGTGGATGTTTTCTCTAAGTGGGTTGAGGCCTTCCCTTGTCGAACAGCCACAGCGTTAAACACGGCTAAGATCCTAGTAAGGGTTGTATTCTCCCGATGGGGATTGCCCCAGGTGGTGGAATCAGATCAGGGGAGCCATTTCACAGGACAAGTCTTGCAGACCACCCTGAAACCTTTAGGGATGCAGGGAAAATGGCATGTGGCCCACAACCCCCAATCATCGGGAATAGTGGAAAGGATGAACCGGACCTTAAAGGAAAGGCTTAGGAAGGAGATAGGGGGGTACCCAAAGAAATGGGACGAGGTCCTGCCTCTAGTTCTCATGAATATCCGGGCTAGCCTCTCCAAAAGCGCAGGGCACTCTCCGTATGAGCTGATGACCGGTAGGGCGGTGAGGACCCCGACTCACGTGTTGGTACCGGTCCTGACCGAAGCCCAAATGAGGGAGGTCAACCGGGACAGGTTCGTAAAAGACCTGCATGAGACCTTGAGGAAAGTACAATGGGAGAGATTGTGTAGAATGGGCCGATACTCTCTGGAGTTTAGAAAAATGAGAAGTGATCTCATTAAAACATACAAGATTCTGAGGGGGATTGACAGGGTAGATGCTGAGAGGTTGTTTCCCCCTGGCTGGAGTGTCTAGAACTAGGGGACATAGTCTCAGGATACAGGGTCGGCCATTTAAGAGCGAGATGAGGAGGAATTTCTTCACTCAGGGGGTGGTGAATCTTTGGAATTCTCTGCCCCAGGGGGCTGTGGATGCTGAGTCTTTGAGTATATTCAAGGCTGAGATCGATAGATTTTTGGACTCATGGGGAATCAAGGGATATGGAGATCAGGCGGAGTTGAGCTCGAAGATCAGCCATGATCTTATTGAATGGCGGAGCAGGCTCGAGGGGCCGTATGGCCGACTCCTGCTCCTAATTCTTATGTTCTTATACCATTCGGGAATCATGTTTGTGGTTGCAGAAATGCCTGTCTATGCTGCTAGCTATGGAATCCCCTATGACTACTGCATTTCTGCTCTTTCTTTTTCCCCTGTGTGCAGTCAAATCTCTCGTGGTGCCAGGGGTTTAATTCCTACTGCATTCTTCCAAGGAGTCGTCACCCTCCCTGGTATTCAAAACTGAAAACCGGTTAGCGAGTGCCACTGGCTTGGGGGATTCCTGCGCTACCTGAGTCTTCCTCCTACCCTGTCTGGTGATCACCCACTCCCTCACCTCCTGCACCTTCTGTGGCAGTAGGGTGACCCACTTCCAGGAAACTCTCGAACTTCCTGATGCACTGCAGTGACTCCAGCCGCTCCTCAAGCTCCGAATCTCACAGCATGAGCTCGAGCAACTGGCAGAGCTTCGTGCACAACGTGATCCTGCTCTTGCATCACTGTCCAAACCCCCGGGTTAGGGAGAGGATAGCTCAGCCAGGGTCGCTGCTCTGATTGCTATCCAGTGCCCCCATCGGAAAGGTGCATGTGTGATAGCATGGGCTTGGGCTTCGCTGTAAAAATTCCAATGGTTCAATAACCTGTGATCTTCACTGTTTAGACTCTCGCATTAAGAATGGCCGCATGAGTGAAGGATCGGAGAGGGCCCAGTCATCGTGGAACAATACCGACCCCCCGCCAGAGCCAGCAAATTCAGGAGAGGGGAAGTGAAGGCTACAGGCACCGCCTCGCGCTGGGTACAGGCACCGCCTCACGCTTGGTACAGGCACCGCCTCGTGCTGGGTATAGGCACCGCCTCGTGCTGGGTACAGGCACCGTCTCGCGCTGGGTACAGGCACCGTCTCGCGCTGGGTATAGGCACCGCCTCGCACTGGGTACAGGCACCGCCCCGCGCTGGGTACAGGCACCGTCTCATGCTGGGTATAGGCACCGCCTCGTGCTGGGTACAGGCACCGCCCCACGCTGGGTACAGGCACCGTCTCGCGCTGGGTATAGGCACCGCCTCGCACTGGGTACAGGCACCGCCCCGCGCTGGGTACAGACACCGCCCCATGCTGGGTACAGGCACCGCCCCGCGCTGGGTACAGACACCGCCCCATGCTGGGTACAGGCACCGCCCTGCGCTGGGTACAGGCACCGCCTCACGCTGGGTACAGGCACCGCCTCGCTCTGGGTACACGCACCGCCTCGCGCTGGGTACAGGCACCGCCTCGCGCTGGGTACAGGCTGTGCCTCGCATTGGGTACAGGCACCGCCTCACACTGGGTACAGGCACCGCCCCATGCTGGGTACAGGCACCGCCCCGTGTTGGGTACAGGCACTGCCTCGCACTGGGTACAGGCACCACCCTGCGCTGGGTACAGGCACCACCTTGTGCTGGTTACAGGCACCGCCTCGCTCTGGGTGCAGGCACCACCCTGCGCTGGGTGCAGGCACCGCCCCGTGCTGGGTACATGCACCACCCTGCACTGGGTACAGGCACCGCCTCGCGCTGGGTACAGGCACCGCCTCGCGCTGGGTACAGGCACCGCCTAGTGCTGGGTACAGGCACCGCCCCACACTGGGTACAAGCACTGCCTCGCGCTGGGTACAGGCACCGCCCCGTGCTGGGTACAGGCACCGCCCTGCGCTGGGTACAGGCACCACCTCGCGATGGGTACAGGCACCGCCCCGCGCTGGGTACAGGCACCGCCCCACGCTGGGTACAGGCACCGCCCCGTGCTGGGTACAGGCATTGGCCCACATTGGGTACAGGCACCGCCCAGTGCTGGGTACAGGCACCGCCCAGTGCTGGGTACAGGCACCGCCCAGTGCTGGGTACAGGCACCGCCTCGCGCTGGGTACAGGCACTGCCTCGCGCTGGGTACAGGCACCGCCCCGCACTGGGTACAGGCTGTGCCTCGCGTTGGGTACAGGCACCATAAGCACTGATTCACGAGGAACATTTTGTCCTAATTGATCAGATCTGGTTTGGTCCAATCAGGTCACATTCAAACATGGCCTGTCCATTCGAGCAGGCCAGGACATGTAAATTTTGATTGGGGCAGAGGGGTGGAAGAGTAAAGACCCATCCCAGGAACTTTGGGCCGTGGAGCGGCCCTTAGCACTATTACTAGCTGGAGAAGAACACGTGGGAGGTATCAGCGCTGTGTTACAATGCACTTGGCTTAATAAAGACCACTCCCATTACATGAGCTTCCATGATTCCCCTCTGAATACTTACTTCCTTCACAGGCCCTTTATCAGCACTTTACAGCAAAGAGCTGGGCACCTGTTCGAGGGTAGGAGACCAACATAACTCGAGACAGCCTGCCATTTTACAGATCTGTGAGATTTCCCTTGGCTGTCAGGTGGTACTTCTTAGAGGTGGACGGAAGTACTGAGTGGGGTGCCCTAGGGCTCAGTGCTGGGATTATTACTGTCTCTAACTTGCGTCAATGGCTTGGATGCAGAAACTCAATGTAAACTGGTCGAATTTGATGATGATATCAAACTAGGAGGAGCTCGGGAGTTGGAGGGGGCAGCTCTGAAATGATAGAATGAGGTGGACATAATTTGCAAGTGTGCAGAACAACGGAAGGTGGAATTTACAGCGTAAGGTACAGTAAACAGGAAGGAAAAGTAGATAAAACACATACTTCATGAATGGTATTAAAACAGATAAGGATGATGCTGAACGAGCCCTAGGAGTCTCCGTCGAATGGACAGCCAACATGTCCAACCAATGCAGAGGAACAGTGAACAAAGCCCGTAATATGTTGAACAGCATCGTTAGAACAGTAGAATAAAAGTCAGAGGGGATAACGGTCACACTGTACAGGGTCTCTGGTCAGACAGCTCCTTGAGCACTGTGTCCAGTTCCGGTCAGACCCACCTTGAGCACTGTGTCCAGTTCTAGTCAGTCACACCCTGAGCACTGTGTCCAGTTCTGGTCAGACCCACCTTGGGCACGGTGTCCAGTTCTGGTCAGACCGCACTTTGAGCACTGTGTCCAGTTCTGGTCATTCCCACCTTGAGCACTGTGTCCAGTTCTTGTCAGATCCAACTTGAGCACTGTGTCCAGTTCTGGTCAGTCGCACCTTGAGCACTGTGTCCAGTTCTTGTCAGATCCACCTTGAGCACTGTGTCCAGTTCTGGTCAGTCCCACCTTGAGCACTGTGTCCAGTTCTGGTCAGACCCACCTTGAGCACTGTGTCCAGTTCTGGTCAGTCCCACCTTGAGCACTGTCTCCAGTTCTGGTCAGACGAACCTTGAGCACTGGGTCCAGTTCTGGTCAGACACACCTTGAGCACTGTGTCCAGTTCTGGTCAGTCCCACCTTGAGCACTATGTCCAGTCTTGGTCAGACCCACCTTGAGCACTGTGTCCAGTTCTGGTCAGTCCCAACTTGAGCACTGTGTCCAGTTCTGGCCAGTCCCACCTTGAGCACTGTGTCCAGTTCTGGTCAGACCCACCTTGAGCACTGTGTCCAGTTCTGGCCAGTCCCACCTTGAGCACTGTGTCCAGTTCTGGTCAGACCCACCTTGAGCACTGTGTCCAGTTCCGGTCAGTCCCACCTTGTTCACTGTGTCCAGTTCTGGTCAGACCCACCTTGAGCACTGTGTCCAGTTCTGGTCAGACCCACCTTGAGCAGTGTGTCCAGTTCTGGTCAGTCCCACCTTGAGCACTGTGTCCAGTTCTGGTCAGTCCCACCTTGAGCACTGTGTCCAGTTCTGGTCAGACCCACCTTGAGCACTGTGTCCAGTTCTGGTCAGACCCACCTTGAGCACTGTGTCCAGTTCTGGTCAGACCCACCTTGAGCAATGTGTCCAGTTCTGGTCAGACCCACCTTGAGCACTGTGTCCAGTTCTGGTCAGTCCCACCTTGAGCACTGTGTCCAGTTCTGGTCAGTCCCACCTTGAGCACTGTGTCCAGTTCTGGTTAGTCCCACCTTGAGCACTGTCTCCAGTTCTGGTCAGACGAACCTTGAGCACTGTGTCCAGTTCTGGTCAGACCCAGCTTGAGCACTGTGTCCAGTTCTGGTCAGTCCCACCTTGAGCACTGTGTCCAGTTCTGGTCAGACCCACCTTGAGCACTGTGTCCAGTTCTGGTCAGACCCACCTTGAGCACTGTGTCCAGTTCTGGTCAGTCCCACCTTGAGCACTATGTCCAGTCTTGGTCAGACCCACCTTGAGCACTGTCTCCAGTTCTGGCCAGTCCCACCTTGAGCACTGTGTCCAGTTCTGGGCAGACCCACCTTGAGCACTGTGTCCAGTTCCGGTCAGTCCCACCTTGAGCCCTGTGTCCAGTTCCGGTCAGACCCACCTTGAGCACTCTGTCCAGTTCTGGCCAGTCCCACCTTGAGCACTGTGTCCAGTTCTGGTCAGACCCTCCTTGAGCACTGTGTCCAGTTCCGGTCAGTCCCACCTTGTTCACTGTGTCCAGTTCTGGTCAGACCCACCTTGAGCACTGTGTCCAGTTCTGGTCAGACCCACCTTGAGCAGTGTGTCCAGTTCTGGTCAGACCCACATTGAGCACTGTGTCCAGTTCTGGTCAGACCCACCTTGAGCACTGTGTCCAGTTCTGGTCAGTCCCACCTTGAGCACTGTGTCCAGTTCTGGTCAGACCCACCTTGAGCACTGTGTCCAGTTCTGGTCAATCCCACCTTGATCACTGTGTCCAGTTCTGGTCAGTCCCACTTTGAGCACTGTGTCCAGTTCTGGTCAGACCCACCTTGAGCACTGTGTCCAGTTCTGGTCAGTCCCACCTTGAGCACTGTGTCCAGTTCCGGTCAGACCCACCTTGAGCACTGTGTCCAGTTCTGGTCAGACCCACCTTGAGCACTGTGTCCAGTTCCGGTCAGTCCCACCTTGAGCACTGTGTCCAGTTCTGGTCAGACCCACCGTGAGCACTGTGTCCAGTTCTGGTCAGTCCCACCTTGAGCACTGTGTCCAGTTCTGGTCAGTCCCACCTTGAGCACTGTGTCCAGTTCTGGTCAGTCCCACCTTGAGCACTGTGTCCAGTTCTGGTCAGTCCCACCTTGAGCACTGTGTCCAGTTCTGGTCAGTCCCACCTTGAGCACTGTGTCCAGTTCCGGTCAGTCCCACCGTGAGCACTGTGTCCAGTTCTGGTCAGACCCACCTTGAGCACTGTGTCCAGTTCTGGTCAGTCCCACCTTGAGCACTGTGTCCAGTTCTGGTCAGACCCACCTTGATCACTGTGTCCAGTTCCGGTCAGTCCCACCTTGCGCACTGTGTTCAGTTCTGGTCAGTCCCACCTTGAGCACTGTGTCCAGTTCTGGTCAGTCCCACCTTGAGCACTGTGTCCAGTTCTGGTCAGACCCACCTTGATCACTGTGTCCAGTTCCGGTCAGTCCCACCGTGAGCACTGTGTCCAGTTCTGGTCAGACCCACCTTGAGCACTGTGTCCAGTTCTGGTCAGTCCCACCTTGATCACTGTGTCCAGTTCTGGTCAGACCCACCTTGAGCACTGTGTCCAGTTCTGGTCAGTCCCACCTTGAGCACTGTGTCCAGTTCTGGTCAGACCCACCTTGAGCACAGTGTCCAGTTCTGGTCAGTCCCACCTTGAACACTGTGTCCAGTTCTGGTCAGACCCACCTTGATCACTGTGTCCAGTTCCGGTCAGTCCCACCTTGAGCACTGTGTCCAGTTCTGGTCAGTCCCACCTTGAGCACTGTGTCCAGTTCTGGTCAGACCCACCTTGATCACTGTGTCCAGTTCCGGTCAGTCCCACCTTGAGCACTGTGTCCAGTTCTGGTCAGACCCACCTTGAGCACTGTGTCCAGTTCTGGTCAGTCCCACCTTGAGCACTGTGTCCAGTTCTGGTCAGACCCACCTTGAGCACAGTGACCAGTTCTGGTCAGACCCACCTTGAGCACTGTGTCCAGTTCTGTTCAGTCCCACCTTGAGCACTGTGTCCAGTTCTGGTCAGACCCACCTTGAGCACTGTGTCCAGTTCTGGTCAGTCCCACCTTGAGCACTGTGTCCAGTTCTGGCCAGACCCACCTTGAGCACTCTGTCCAGTTCTGGTCAGACCCACCTTGAGCACTGTGTCCAGTTCTGGTCAGTCCCACCTTGAGCACTGTTTCCAGTTCCGGTCAGTCCCACCTTGATCACTGTGTCCAGTTCTGGTCAGTCCCACCTTGATCACTGTGTCCAGTTCTGGTCAGTCACACCTTGAGCACTGTGTCCAGTTCTGGTAAGTCCCACCTTGAGCACTGTGTCCAGTTCCGGTCAGACCCACCTTGATCACTGTGTCCAGTTCTGGTCAGTCCCACCTTGAGCACTGTGTCCAGTTCTGGTCAGTCCCACCTTGAGCACCGTGTCCAGTTCCGGTCAGACCCACCTTGATCACTGTGTCCAGTTCTGGTCAGTCACACCTTGAGCACTGTGTCCAGTTCTGGTAAGTCCCACCTTGAGCACTGTGTCCAGTTCCGGTCAGACCCACCTTGATCACTGTGTCCAGTTCTGGTCAGTCCCACCTTGAGCACTGTGTCCAGTTCTGGTCAGTCCCACCTTGAGCACTGTGTCCAGTTCTGGTAAGTCCCACCTTGAGCACTGTGTCCAGTTCCGGTCAGACCCACCTTGATCACTGTGTCCAGTTCTGGTTACCGAGACACAAGGAAGATATTCAAGTGCTGCAGATGATGCTGAGAAGAGGCACGATTCGAATTCCCAGATTCAAGGGTCTGGGTTATCGGCAACGTCTGGAGAGACCTGGCCGTTTTTTAAATTTACCTCCTAACTCCCTATATTCAGCTTTTAGGACCTCATCCCGGTTTTTACCTATATCGTTGGTACCTATATGCACAACGACAACTGACTGTTCACCCTCCCCTTCCAAAATGCTCTGTAGCCGCTCCGAGACATCCCTGACCCTTGCACCAGGGAGGCAACATACCATCCTGGAGTCTCGCTTGCGGCCGCAGAAACGCCTATCTATTCCCCTTACAATAGAATCCCCTATCACTATAGCTCTCTCGCTCTTTTCCCTCCCGTCCTGTGCAGCAGAACCACCCACGGTGCCAGGAAGTTGGCTGCTGCTGCCTTCCTCTGATAAGCATCTCCCTCACCAATATCCAAAGCAGTATATCTGTTTGAAAGGGGATGGTCACAGGGGACCCCTGCACTACCTGCCTGCTAGGGGGCATAATTTCAGAATAAGGGAGCACCCTTTTAAATCGGAAATGAGGAGGAATTTCTTCTCAGAGGGTCGTGAATCTTTGGAATTCTCTTCCACAGAGAGCTGTGGAGGTTGGGTCATTGAATATATTTAAGGTGGAGATAGACAGATTTTTGAACGCTAAGGGAGTCGAGCGTTATGGGGAGCGGGCAGGGAAGTGGAGTTGACGCCAAGATCAGATCAGTTATGATCTTATTGAACAGCGGAGCAGGCTCGAGGGGCCAAATGGCCGACTCCAGCTCCTACATCTTATGTTCCTATGTTCTGATGAGCCCACCTATCCACTGTATTCTCTTGGTGTGTTTCTAATAACCCTGAATCCCATTTGTTGATAAGAACCTGTCGAGTTCCTTCTAGAAACCCATTCAGGTTTCTTGTTCCATTATCCCGTGCTTTTAAAATCATCTAGCTGTTTGATTTAGGTGCCTGCGTGGCCCAGTGGTAGCACGTACTCTAAGCTGACACTTCAGTGCCATACTGAGGGAGTGCGGCACTGTCGGAGGTGCCGTCTTTCGGATGAGACGTTAAACCGAGGCTCCATCTGTCCTCTCAGGTGGACTTAAAAGATCCCATGGCCAGTATTTTGAAGAAGGGTAGGGGAGTTCCCCTGGGCCAACATTTATCCCTCAACCAACACCACTAAAAAAAACAGATTATCTGGTCATTATTTCATCGCTATTTGTGGGAGCTTGCTGTGCGCAAATTGGCTGCTGCGTTTCCTACATTGCAGCAGCGATTACACTTTAAGGAAGTGTTTGATTGGCTGTAAAGTGCTTTGGGATGTCCTGATGTTGTGAAAGGTCTATCAATGCAAGTTCTTGATGCACTACTGAGAAATTGGAGGGCGTAAATCAAAATTGCCTTGTGCTATTGTTTACCTGGTATCAACATTGGAAAGTTGGTCTTTGCTAAATTCAGCAGCAACCTTTCAGTCGGTCCTTTATCCTTCAACATTGTCCTTGTAATGACCAGACCCTAAACTATTCACCCATTTTTGACGGCAGCACATGGATTGGATCTCAAGGTGCAATATCCTCACTGTTTAACAAAAAATCAATTTGTTTGTGTTTCTAGGCGACACGTGTGAGCATGTTTGTCTATCAAGCTCCAATAGCTCACATTTGCAAATAGAAGACAATGGGGTAATAAAACCAAGTAATTTAATGTTGGGAGCCGGGTAAGAAACAAAAAGGAGAATAAATCTCAGGATTATCATCCAGGGTCATTTCTCACCTTGAAGAACGAGCTGGCTTGACATCTGTTGTGAGGGCGGTTTGAAGGTAATCGTCAGCAGCTGTCCAGTGAAGGTGCAGTGTTACTTGTGTCCATTGCTTCTTTCTTAGTATTACTAATTGGCATCTCATTCTACTCTCTAAAGTGCCTCAGGGCATTAACCATGTGAATAGTGTGTTATAAACCCAGTTTAGCTGGGGAAAATCGTGGCGCTAAACCGGGGAGGCAGTTCCCAAAATAGTCATTCTCAATGTCAATTGAAAATGAAAGTTCTTTTAACTTCCGGGGAGCAAAGGGTTAACACTGTGCTGATTGGTTGAGAGTTCTAACACCTGTGATTGAAAGACGATCCAGTTGTTTCTTGGCAAGCCGTGTGGTAATGAGAGTTTGGGAGTTAAGTACTTCCAAAATAAAGCCTATTATAACCCAAGTTAATTACTGTGCCATTAATGTGCAGCCATTCTGTTTGTTAAAGTGTTATTTAGACCCACTTGTGCCTCAGTAGTCAGTGATTATTCAACAGGTTTCACATTCTGCACGTGTGTGTCTTGGTGCCACCCACAATTATCAACGCCTACTATTATTTTATTTTGTCTTGGTATATAAATGGCGTGAGTCACACAACACGAGTCGCCATCTCTGATTGGACGTATTCCTGGTGCTTTCATCACGTGACCTGCTGGATCCAACCGCCTTTTTCCCCCGTCTCCAATATTTTTATAAATGAATGAAAGTGGTCAAAGAAAATGGAAATAAAAAATCATTTTCTTTAATGCCCTGGTGACTTTTATCCCAGGTTTGCTCAAAGCTGCAATTGGGAATGATAGCATAGTGGTTATGTTACCAGACTAGCAATCCAGAGACAGACTTAGATTAAACAATCTGAGAGACATGAGTTTAAATCCCACCACATGGCAGCTGGGGAATTTAAATTCAGTCACGTAAAAAAATCTGGAATAAAAAGCTACCATCAGTAATGATGACCATGAAACTATTGGATTGCACTAAAATCCCACCTTGTTCACTAATGTCCTTTAGGGAAGGAAATTTGCTGGCCTTACCCGGTCTGACCTATATGTGACTCCAGACCCACAGCAATGGGGTTGACTCTTTAACTGCCATCTGAAATGGCCGAGCAAGTCGCTCAGTTCTACCAAACCGCTCCTGTGGGAGCACCTTCACCTCACGGACTGCAGCGGTTCAAGAAGGCGGCTCACCACCACCTTTGCAAGGGCAATTAGCGATGGGCAATAAATGCTGGCCTTGCCAGCGAAGCCCACATCCCATGAACGAATAAAAAAAAATCCAGGAGATTAAATTCCTGGAGACTCCGGGACATCCTGCAGAGTTGGAAACCCAACACACGACTCTGCCTCTCAGTACATGCCAAGTGTTGTCTTGTTTCCCCCACTCAATTCTTCACCCCCAGCCCCTCCCCACTAGTATTTGTTTTTGTACCAATTCACTACTTTGTTGGTTAATTGTGTTTGGAGGAGTTCCTTGACGTGGCCTGGGACTTTGAAAGTGCCACTGGTGTTTAAGTGACTGAATAAGCCCAATCCAGGTTTTACTGAATGGGGGATTTGGCAATTTAGTTACTGGAACTTTGGGGATCACATGACAGAATTCCACCAACTTATAATTCCATCCACTGCAACTTTCAGAAGGGAATTAGGTAAATGCTTGAAAAGGAAAAATTTGCTGGGCTACGGGGAAAGAGCGGGAGAGTGGGGCTAATTGGATCGTGCATTCAAAGAGCTGGCAGAGGCACGATGGGCTGAATGGCCTCCTTCTGTGCTGTATGAGCTTGGCCAGTCCCTGAGAGGACATTACCAGCTACAGCGAGAGTTAGTGGCTAGTTTAGATTGTCATGTGTTGGGAGTTGGAGAGCAATTGGCCAGAGGTTTTTCCTGAATTGGCCATGTTTCTTTGTCTGTTTCCAGAGATAGCGTAACTGGTAGGTGGGACAGCAGCATGTGCGGCCCTACTGTCTACTGGATGGGGGGAGCTTAATGGGCCTGATAGTCTTCATCTACTTTTGTATGTCTTTTTGTATGTTTGTATGAGCAGACTGGGGAATCAATCTGGGTCCAGCCTAGTGTGTGGCTCAAAGAGTTCACCCAGTCAGTAACTGAGCCCAGGGACAATCAGAACTCATCTCTTCCCCTTTCTGTTCCCTTCAATGATCCGTGCACAAATCAGGAGACACACAGTAAGTTTGTTCATTTTCAATCCATGTTTATTTTCAGATGTTAAACTTCTCACATTTCAGTTATTGAAAGATGACTTGTACACGAAAAGACTCTCTGGTCCATCCAGCCTTGTCCATCGCAATATATAGACCCCCCCACCATGTGATCTCCTGGGAGAGGCAAAAAACCAGACATAAAAACCCAGGCCAATTTGGGAAAAAAATCTGGGAAATTCCTCTCCGACCCCCTTAGGCGATCGAAACTAGTCCAGGAGATCATTATGGCCCAAGTGTTCTAAGACAATTACTTTCTCACTTCAACTCTGCTAACATCAATTGAACACAATCCCCGAGAGCCTGGTCTTCAACAATCTCCTGTCTAGTTCTGTAGCAGCAGTCACAAACCCAATATTCAGCGATGACGAGAGACTGGTTGGCAGGTTGTCTAGTGTTTCCATTTCTGTCGTTCCAGGTTGAACGAAAACTGTCCCCAATCTTTTCTTTAAAGTGTTAACTGTGACACCATTTAATTTGCTGGGAACATCCGTTCCTAAACATTGACAGGCCGAATTGGGGGTGGAACGTGGATCTAATTACTGGGATGCATCGGCACAATTTGCCTGGGGAAAATCTCTTAAGGCGTGACCTTCCCTGTTAAGACATTTTGTTAAGACATCCTAACTTTGAAGGACAAACCCACTTGTTTTTCCCCTCCCTCCCCGACTCCCGTGCAGTGTTAACTTTTAGCACACCCCAGAACCCAGTTTGTTGACACCCAAAGACAACCCAGAACGAGGAAAAGACATACCAACACTCCCCACTAGACCCAAGAGACAACCAGGTGGGTGGCAAATGCCGCGTCACTTGAAGAATGAAGAGGAGCTTACAAGGGAGCAGCTGACATGGGAACAGCTGACAAGGGAGCTGTGATCTTCATTCAGGCATTCTGCACACACAGCTGGCGACTAACCAAGTAGTACAGAGAACGAAGAGGGTGGAGGTACTTGTATGGGAACAGAGGCTTAAATGACCAGGACAGACACAATAAAGTGAGCATTACCCATGAGTGCCGCACTGCTGGTATACCCTAATCTGACGGGCATTCCATCTCAACTGCCAGGCCATCAATCAGAAGCTGGCAGGATCCAAATCCAGATCCTGACGGTTCAGCTTACTGTTTGGATCTGGCGCTGGCACCCATGAATAACACCCACTTTGATCTATTTGTCCTGGGAGCCGGAGAATCTGTTCGCTTGCAGGTACGGTCCGCCCTCCTCACCCTGAGTACCAGTTGGACAGTGTCCAGCAGTGTGTGGAGGATGTCAGAATGAAAAATTCCCTAAAAAAGGTAGGGTCCTCTATACTCTAAAAATAACTTGGATTTCTCCCGTGGGCTCCTGAAATCAAAGTGTATATTCAACACCCGGGTGTCCCTGAATCACGGTTTGTGAGGTAACCAAAGGGTTAACCAGAACCACCACCTGCTGCAATTTCCTGGAGCATCCTGGAGATCAGGCAACCCTGAGCAACAGAATCCAGAAACAAAAGCATGAAAGACTGCCGGGCCTCCGCCCCGACAGCCTGAGGTCCTCCAGCAGATTGGTGATTATCCGGTGATGCGAGTAAGTCGATCGACCTGGTAAACCCCCCAAGTCCTGAAGATGTTCTGGACTACCTCAGTGTGGATCATCCACTAGTTAGGGTGGACTACAGAGCAGCTGAGTGTGCCGACTGTTGTGTTGTCCTCCCCGGGCCAAATGTGGCACCAAGAGTGTCACCCCGTCGTTCAAGCACCAATTGGAAGCAATGCGTCAACTTGACAGAGGGACCCAGGAAGGAGGGTCCCACCCTGTTTGTTGACTTACCGGACCCTTGTCATATTGTCTGTCTGCAGACACACTGACTTACCCTGCACCGAGTCTGAAAGTGGAGATGTCCTATTATACCGTTCAGACCCCGAGCCTGTTGAAATGCCAAGTGAAATCACTGGCCGAGAAGACCATTCATCCTGAATGTGGCTCCCACCCATATGTCAAAGCATTCAGCTGATGGCTGTAGCAGCAATGTATGGAGAACACTGTGCTCCCAGGACCACCAGCTCTAGTTCAGATGCTGCGACAAAGGAGACCTGTGGATACATTACTGGCAGAGTGATGGTCATCCAGAAGGCTCAACTGGAGAAATACCCCCAACAGTTGAGCCTTCTGGATGACGATCACTCGCTCTCAGTGTGGATGGTAGAAGACCTGCCAGTATGCCCACTAGTAGATGGTTCCTCTGATGGACAAACCAAACATCCAGAGTGATCCACTTCCACAGGGAAGTACTGGAAATAGCCCACCCACACAACTCTGAGGTGGGCTATCCAGGCATGATCACTGCTGGGGGAGGTGGAGCTGGACAGGGTCTCGAGTGTTACTTGTGAGCTACCTGCATTCCAGGTCCTAATCTGGAATGGCGGGCTAGCAAGATACAAAGGACATTGTGCTCCGGATAAGGCCTTGAATAGGCTGGTGGGGGTGAATGGATTGGTGGTGGTGAGTGGATGGTGGTGGTGAATGGATTGGTGATGGTGAGTGGACTGGTGTTGGTGAGTGGATGGTGGTGGTGAATGGATTGGTGATGGTGAGTGGACTGGTGTTGGCGAGTGGAAGGGGCCTATAGATGGGGTGGGCTAAGCTACAAAGTGAGCAGTGCCCTCCCACCCTTGTGTGTCAATTCGGGAATGCCTGAAGGTTCTGCTACAGCAGATCCTCCACTTGCTCGCCAAAGAAACCCTCAGCACCAATGGGCATCTGCAGAACCTGAAGGATCCCCAAGGTGTGAGGACAAACTAAGTGGCGATGCAAGATCCACTGGATGATAGATCCTGCTCCTACATTGAGAGCACCCACACAGTCTGCTGCTGCAGCAGATACTCTCTGAAGGTGGTCCTCTCTGGCAGGGATTGCTCCCTCAACTCACCTACTGGTCAGTGAAGCCAGCCCCAGTGGATTTGATGGCAGGGAATTCGGGATATGCGCCGAACACTGCAGGAAGGTCCGCCAGACCCACATGTCCCACCATTTGGATTCTGGTGGGTGGAACAGGACTAGTTTCCTGGGCAGTTCCCTTCCTTCTGAGGCTTTCACGACTGAAGTTCACCAGCTGTACCAGCGAACCTTAAGTTGTGAGGCAGAGTGGCGGGGCTGTCAACCTTGGCCATAACTGGGGCGCGCCTATCAAGTCTGCCCAAACCGCCTTGGAAATTGGGAGGGGGAATCCAACAAAGGTCGATGCCTGAGGCCTTTGCAAGACCCCAGGTAAAGACTCAACCCCCACAAGTGATGGGACTTCCAGAACTCACAGTTTCAGACTCGAAGTCACCCTTGTTTTGAATACATGGAAAAACCTCAACGCACGGAAGCTGTGGTCAACTCAGGCTCCCAGTTTGGTTTCTGGAGCGCACGCACCCTCCCTGGGAGTGCCTCTCGAGTGTCGTAGGGAGTGGCTGAAGGTGGGTCCACAGTGGTGGGTGGGAGCTACAGATCTATAAATAGAGATCTGCAGCTGCACTCACCAAAGTGGACGTCACCCACAGCATAGGTGACCCTGTGTAGGGTCGAGTCCACCGAGGGTGGTGCCCCCAAATGAGCTGGCGCCAACTGGAGACAATGTCCCGGGGCTGCGTTGGTGTCACCAGAGGGGACGGATGCCTCTGGGGAAGGACACACCAACAGTAGCTGGTGGCGCTTGGGGGAACCAGCCTGATTCTGGCACCAGTAGGCACGGACACCTCCGAACCAGCTGGTGCCAGAGGAGGACTCTTCCTCTATCCTGGGAGGCCTCAGTACAAATGGTACCGGGGTTTCACCCGATGTAGTTGACTGGGATGGATTGGCTTTAACCAGCTCATCCCATTCCACACCATCGAGGCAACAACCGGAGCGTCCACCCTTGAGACTTTCCTGTTCAGTCCCAACACTTGGACCACCGGTCGACATCGGTCGGAGATGACTGTATGGACTGGGCCCTATCCAGTGCCAGTGCAGTTAACCCCGAGCAATGCCGAACTGAGCCTGGAGTTGGAGCAGGGTTGGTGCTTGATGCCGATGCGGGGACCTGAGTGCTGGACGTGAAGGTCCAGCCCAGGGGAGAACTAGGGAGGAGGGAGAGGGGTGTGGGAAATTTTTAAAAATGGGAAAGAAACGTGCCAGAAGGGAAAGAGTTGGTTTAACACCATCTCCAATCATTGGCTGCGAGTTTAAATGGATCTGTTATTGGCCGTCAAATAAAGAAATTAAAAGATGTACAGTTGACACTAAAGAAATGGATGGGTTGAGGGGTATTTCAGTGTTGCTGTTTCCTCCTTTGTGGTATCTCTGCTGGCATTGATGTGATGTCAGGATGTGTGATCCAGGTGTCTTTGTGGTTTTGTTACTGACAACTTTAGTCTGTTGGTAGTTTGATGAAACCGTCCATTTCCTCTCACTCGTCCTGACACCAACCTGTACCTGTGGCAGAAGAAGAAATGACAAAAATCACTGGATTGCAACAAGGACAACGACAGGCATTTTATCGCTCCCCTCGTATAGTAAACCATATAACCTGTAAAAGGATTTATCAAATTCCCTTTAAAAAGTCAACACCTGGGCCAGCGTCGAGCTGTGTGGGCAGGTACCAAGCTCGGTCAAGGCAGCTCCAGTGGCATTACTGCCCAGGAGTACATTCTTCGAGTCTTAACCCTGAGCTCTCAGTACTGGTGAACACTTTGAGAAACTGATTATTCAGTTGTTCACTCTCCCTGTCAGCCTCTCCTCTTATTTAGAGCCGTTCATTCAACACCAATCAGCGGTTTCAAGAGGGACGCTCTTGACTTTTTAAATGGTCGGGCTGAGCTGTCCCACAGACTATCCCCGTGTCCAGGACAAGTTGATCAGAACAACCAGCATGAACTGACCTGCTTTCAGTTTCCAGGATTTGAGCCTTTATATCTGCACGGATTTTGCTGTAACTGACTCTGACTTTCACGGGGAATGATACAAGCTGGAAGTACAGCTCCAAACACAGTTAGTCACAGTCAGTAAATAGTTGTCTACATTTACAGATCAGGGAGTG
Organism: Somniosus microcephalus; assembly: GCF_052327205.1. Taxonomy (NCBI): domain Eukaryota; kingdom Metazoa; phylum Chordata; class Chondrichthyes; order Squaliformes; family Somniosidae; genus Somniosus; species Somniosus microcephalus. The sequence goes on from NW_028225184.1 coordinate 3,107,911, forward strand.
AGCATTAAACTCCAGGACTGGGAGGAGACGGTCAGTGAGGAGTGGGGCTCAGTAACCATCAGTAACCAGGCTCCGGGACTCAGACTACCTATGAGCAACGCTATGGAAGAACTACCAATAACAAACTGAACTATTCCACCTGACTGTGCATCAATATTACTGTATCTGATAAACTGTTCATATTGCTCATTATGACTTTCACTAATAATACAAGATAAACAGGTTAAGACATAGGAACATAGAAACATAGAAGATAGGAGCAGGAGTAGGCCATTCGGCCCCTCGAGCCTGCTCCGCCATTCAATGAGATCATGGCTGATCATCCAAATTCAGTACCCTGTCCCTGCTTTCTCCCCATATCCCTTGATCCCTTTAGCCTCAAGACATATATCCAACTCCTTGAATATATTTAATGAATTGGCCTCAACTGCCTTCTGTGGTAGAGAATTCCACAGGTTCACCACTCTCTGGGTGAAGAAATTCCTTCTCATCTCTGTCCTAAATGGCTTACCCCTTATCCTTAGATGGTGACCCCTGGTTCTGGACTCCCCAACCATCGGGAACATCCTTCCTGCATCTAGTCTGTCTAGTCCTGTTAGAATTTTATAAGTTTCAATGAGATCCCCTCATTCTTCTAAACTCCAGTGAATATAAGCCCAATCAACCCAATCTCTCCTCATACGTCCATTCCTGAAATCCCAGAAAGACAAACCTTTCAAAGTTCACGAATTCTGTCCAAGCCGCTGGTTGATGATGTTTCAATTGTTCGTGTTGTCTTCACAGAGCAAAGCTGTTCAGATGTTCGAGCCGACCGCATTCACAAACTGTTGTTATCTCATCCTGGCTAATATTTATCTACTTTACAAAGCTATTGTGATGTCTCATCTCAGTGTGATGCGCAGTGTGAGGGTGGGGCTTACTCTGTGATGTCACGGTTTGACCTCACCTTGAAACCATATATGGGAAAACCTTTGGGCTTTACTTAAGTTAAACTGACTTGTTTCGCTAGAAAGCAATAACGGGTTTCCATGTGGTTATGACCCATAGCACAGGGTGCGTGGGCGATGGGCAGTGATGGGATTGTTTGCCTTCTACCAATTATGTTAAGTAATTGCATACATTTAAAGCAACAGGAGTCGGCCATTCAGCCCCTCGAGCCTGCTCCAGCATTCAATTAGACCATGGCTGCTCTGCACCTTAAATCCATTTACCTGTCTTTGATTGATATCTCTTGATCAACTTAGTAACAGGAGGAGGCCTTTCAGCCCCTCGAGTCTGTTCTGCCAAAGCATGGCTGACCTGTATGTTAACTCCATTTCCCCGCCTTGGTTCCACATCCCTTAAAACTCTTGCCTAACAAAAATCTATCAATCTCATTTTTGAAGTTTTCAATTGACCCCCAGCCTCAATAGATATGGGGGGAGAGAGTTCCACAATTCCGCTAGCCTTTGGGAGAAGAAGTGCTTCCTGACATCACATCCCTGACCAGGCTAACTCTAATTTTAAGCTCATGCCCCTTTGTTCTGGATTTCCCCGCCAGAGGAAATCGTTTTTATCGATCTACCCTACCAACACTTTGAACATCTTAAACACCTCAATTATATCACCGTTTAATATTCTATACTAGAGGGAATACAAGCCCAGTCTGTGCAACCTGTCCTCATAATTTAACCCTCTGGAAGTCCACACATACAAGATCCAGAGACACTCCCTTGTCCATGTTACTGACCTCCTCCGAAAGGTTATTAGGTCAGTCAGACATGACCGGCCCTTCACAAATCCATGCTGACACTCATTGACTACCTATGAGCAATGGCATGGGAGGTCTACCAATGATAAATGGTTGTCTACATTTGCAGATCAGGGAGTGAGCACCAAAATCAAGGGCTGGGAGGAGCCGGTCAACAGTGAGGAGCTGAGAGTGGGGCTCAGTAACCAAGCTCTCGGCCCCAGACTGCCTGTGAGCAACGCCATGGAAGATCTACCAATAACAATGAACTATTCCACCCGACTGTGCACCAATATTACTGTATCTGTTAAACTGCTCATATTGCTCACTGCGACTTTCACTAATAATACATGATCAACAGGTTAAGACAAACCTTTCCAAGTTCACCAGCTTCTGTCCAATCAGCTGGTTGATGATGTTTTCATTGTTCATGTTCCCTTCACAAAGCAAAGAACATAAGAACATAAGACGTAGGAGCAGGGGTAGGCCATTCAGCCCCTCGAGCCTGCTCCGCCATTCAATAAGATCAAGGCTGATCTAATCTTGGCCTTAACTCCACTTCCCTGCCCATACCCCATAACCCTTGACTCCCTTACAATTCAAAAATCTGTCTATCTCCACCTTAAATATATTCAATGACCCAGCCTCCACAGCTCTCTGGGGAAGAGAATTCCAAAGATTCACGACCCTCAGAGAGAAGATATTCCTCCTCATTTCTGATTTAAAAGGGTGCCCCCTTATTCTGAAATTATGCCCCCTAGTTCTAGATTCCTCCATGAGGGGAAACATCCGCTCTGCATCTACCCTGTCAAGCCCCCTCAGAATCTTATGTTTCAATAAGATTCCGTCTCATTCTTCTAAACTCCAATGAGTATAGGTACAACCTGCTCAACCTTTCTTCATAAGACACACCCTCCTTCATAGAAACATAGAAACATAGAAGATAGGAGCAGAAGTAGGCCATTCGGCCCCTCGAGCCTGCTCCACCATTCAATGAAATCATGGCAGATCATCCAAATTCAGTACCCTGTCCCTGCCTTCTCCCCGTATCCCTTGATCCCTTTAGCCTTAAGAAATATATCCAACTCCTTCTTGAATATATTTAATGAATTGACCTCTACTGCCATCTGTGGTAGAGAATTCCACAGGTTCACCACTCTCTGGGTGAAGAAATTCCTCCTCATTTCTGTCCTAAATGGTTTAGCCCTTATCCTTAGACTGTGACCCCTGGTTCTGGACTCCCCGACCATCGGGAACACCCTTCCTGCATCTAGTCTGTCCAGTCCTGTCAGCATTTTATAAGTTTCAATGAGATCCCCTCTCATTCTTCTAAACTCCAGCGAGTATAAGCCCAATCGGCCCAATCTCTCCTCATACGTCATTCCTGGTATCCCAGGTATCAGCCTGGTGAATCTTCGCTGAACTCCTTCCATGGCAAGAACATCCTTCCTCAGATAAGGCGACCAAAACTGCACACAATACTCCAGGTGTGGTCTCACCAAGGCCCTGTACAACTGCAGCAAGACATCCTTGTTCCTGTACTCAAACCCTCTCGCTACAAATGCCAACATACCATTTGCCTTCTTAACCGGCTGCTGCACCTGCATGCTTACCTTCAGCGACTGGTGCACAAGGACACCCAGGTCTCGTTGCACTTCCCCTTCTCCCAATCTATTGCCATTCAGATAATAATCTGCCTTCCTGTTTTTGACACCAAAGTGGATAACCTCGCATTTATCCACGTTATATTGCATCTGCCATGCTTCTGCCCAATCACCCAACCTGTCCAAATCATCCTGGAGTTTCTTGGCATCCTCCTCACAGCACACACGCCCACCCAGCTTTGTGTCATCTGCAAACTTGGAGATATTACATCTAGTTCCCTTGTCCAGATCATTAATATATATTGTGAATAGCTGGGGTCGAAGGACCGATCCCTGCGGTACCCCACTAGTCACTGCCTGCCACTCGGAAAAAGAATCGTGTAAAGTTAAGGCACATGGGATTGGGGGCAAGGTACTGACTTCGATAGAGAACTGGTTGGCATACAGGAAGCAATGTGTTGGAATAAACAATTCTTTTTCCGAGTGGCAGGCAGTGACTAGTGGGGTACCGCAGGGATCGGTCCTAGGACCCCAGCTATTCACAATATATAGTAATGATCTAGACGAGGGAACTAGATATAATATCACCAAGTTTGCAGACAAAGCTGAGTGGGTGTGTGTGCTGTGAGGAGGATGCCGAGAAACTACAGGATGATTTGGACAGGTTGGGTGATTGGGCAGAAGCATGGCAGTTGCAGTATAATGTGGATAAATGCAAGGTTATCCACTTTGGTGGCAAAAACAGGAAGGCAGATTATTATCTGAACGGCAATAGATTGGGAGAAGGGGAAGTGCAACAAGACCTGGGTGCCCTTGTGCACCAGTCGCTGAAGATATGCATGCAGGTGTAGCAGGCGGTTAAGAAGGCAAATGGTATGTTGGCCTTCGTAGCGAGAGGGTTCGAGTACAGGAACAAGGATATCTTGCTGCAGTTGTACAGGGCCTTGGTGAGACCACACCTTGAGTATTGTGTGCAGTTTTGGTCGCCTTATCTGAGGAAGGATGTTCTTGCCATGGAGGGAGTGCAGCGAAGATTCACCACTGATACCTGGGATGGCAGGAATGACGTATGAGGAGAGATTGGGTTGATTGGGCTTATACTCGCTGGAGTTTAGAAGAATGAGAGGGGATCTCATTGAAACTTATAAAATTCTAACAGGACTAGACAGACTAGATGCAGGAAGGATGTTCCCGATGGCGGGGGAGTCTAGAACCAGGTGTCACAGTCTAAGGGGTAAGCCATTTAGGACAGAGATGAGGAGGAATTTCTTCACCCAGAGAGTGGTGAACCTCTGGAATTCTCTACCACAGAAGGCAGTTGAGGACAATTCATTAAATATATTCAAGAAGGAGTTAAATATATTTCTTAAGGCTAAAGGGATCAAGGGATATGGGGAGAAAGCAGGGACCGGGTACTGAGTTTGGTTGATCAGCCATGATCTCATTGAATGGTGGAGCAGGCTCGAGGGGCCGAATGGCCTACTCCTGCTCCTATCTTCTATGTTTCCATGTTTCATTCAGCCCCTCGAGCCTGCTCCGCCATTCACTGAGATCATGGCTGATCTGCGACCTAACACCATCTACCCACTTTGCCCCATATCCCTTTATACCTTTGGTTAACAGAAAGATAATCTCCGATTTAAAATTAACAATTGATCGAGCATCAATTGCCGTTTGCGGAAGAGAGTTCCAAACTTTTACCACCGTTTGTGTGTAGAAGTGTTTCCTAACTTCACTCTTGAAATTGTGAGATTAAGACAAGAGTACACTAGTAATTGGGAAACTTAGGACTGGTAGTACGAAGATCCTCACATAAGAGTGAACAACACATGGGATGAAGACCCAGATCGGGTAGTGGAGGCAAAATCGGTGAAATTATTTAAGTGGCAATGGAATGCTGCGAGCGGGGGACATTAAAGTTTCTGCATGGATCCATAACTCATCCATAACTATCTTGTGATCTTGTAACCCCCAGTGAAAGAGAATCACTCTTTCAAAATCCCGTTTCAGGAACTTTCCCTCATCCAAATCCCCTCATCTGGTCTGCGTGGTGAGCCCTCACGTACAGCACAGCCCAATTTAAAGCAAAGTCATCGCTCACGATATTCACCCGCAATGGACCAGGTACATAAAGATTTAATGATTATTAGTTAATGTTAACTCACCAAAACAAACAAATATACTCTAGTATATATTAGGGAACTCATGACAGCCACCTGTCTTGCGGTTGCTGAATCCTACATAATAGACAAACTATGCTGCAGTTGTACAGGGCCTTGGTGAGACCACACCTTGAGTATTGTGTGCAGCTTTGGTCGCCTTATCTGAGGTGAAGGTGCTCCCACAGTGCCGTTAGGGAGGAAGTTCCAGGATTTTGACCCAGCGACGGTGAAGGAACGGCCGATGTATTTCTAAGACAGGATGGTGTGTGACCTGGAGGGGAACTTGGAGGTGATGGTGTTCCCATGCACCTTCTGCCCTTGTCCTTCTAGGTGGTAGAAGCCGCGGGTTAGGGACAATTACCATTCTCCTCCAATCACTGCAGCACACTTTACTCCACTTCCTTCTGCTCCAACTGCAGCACTCTACATCTGCTACTCTCCTCACTCTTACTTCCTTCACCTGCTCACACCTCTGCCACCTTTCACACTCTATTCTACCCTGACATTCATGTCCTCAAAGCAAAACCTGAAGGAGAGCATGGATAGATGCTTCAAGAGCCTCCCAGCACACCTGCACTCTCTTCTTGCGCAGAGCAGTGATAGTGCTGAGGCTCAACAGCTTATGAATAGCATTGGCTCCATGGGAGAGGCACCTGCTGTCCTCTCTCAGGAGGACAACACGCCTGCTCCCCACAGGCCTTTCAACCGGTGCCCTTGTTGGTGCCAGACAGCCACCTGGGACAGCTGAAGCCGAGTCCCAGCAGTCACCACCGGTCACAGCTCCTTGAGGTGGTCCACTATGGCCATCTCAAGGACTCTCACTGGAGATTCAGCAACCTTCCACCTCCCAAGCTGTAGCCACTGGGGAGCCACCTCTAGTAGCACTAGAACAGGTAACTGATGCCTGTGTTTGTTGCTGGTGACCACCAAGGATACCTTTTGAGCACCCAAACCAATATGATGTCAGGCGCGCTTCCAGCAAGGAACGTCGAGCTGCAGAATTCAACTTTGTGGCGCCCACTTTGGATCCAGCGAAGTAATTTCTATCCCCATTTGTCCTCTCTTTGCCTGCAGCAGTTTTGATGAATGTTTCTTTTTCAGACGGGTTGTTAACTACTTTGAAGATGGTTGCCTAGGCCCTAAGCTCTGGAATTCCCTGCCTAAACCTCTCCACCTCTCTACCTCTCTTTCCTCCTTTAAGACGCTCCTTAAAACCGACCTCTTTGACCAAGCTTTTGGTCACCTGCCCTAATTTCTCCTTATGTGGCTCGGTGTCAAATTCTTTGTCTTATAATACTCCTGTGCAGCGCCTTGGGACGTCTTACTACGTTAAAGGTGCTATATAAATACACGTTGTTGTTGCTGAATCATTAAACAGACATTGTGAAGGAAAATTGGCCATAGATTGATAGTAAAATCATAGACACATTCTTCTTAAAGCTATTCTCCATTTCACTGTCAACAGCAGACAGAGGTAGTCATTTCCCATTATAGGGGAATAAGTAAAGCGGAAAGATAGAACACACATTTATATAGCACCTCAGAACGTCCCAAGCGATTTACAGCCAATAAAGTACAATTTGAAGTGTGGTCAATGTTGTAATGTCGGGAATTCGTGGCAGCCAACCTGTGCACAGCAAGATTCCAGAGACAGCAATGAGATAAATGGCCAGTGCTGTTGGTTGAGAGATAAATATTGGCCAGGACACTGGGGAAAACTCCCCTGCTCTTCTTCAAGCAGTGCCATGGGGATCTTTTACATCCACCTGAGGGGTCAGACGGAGCCTTGTTTTAATGTCTCAGCCGAAAAACAGCACCTCCGACAGTGCAGCGCTCCCTCAGCACTGCACTGGAGTGTCAGCTTAGATTGTTGTGCTCAAGTTTCTAGAGTGGGATTTAGAACCCACAACCTTCTGACTCAGAGGCGAGAATGCTGCCCACTGAGCCATGGCTGACACTTAACTTAAAGCAGTGGAATAATACTGTATAGGCCTTGGATCCTTGATTCCTGGGGAAATGGTTGAGATAGTATTGAGGTTATGATAAAAAAAATGAAGCATTTTTACCTAGTTTTTAGTATAGGCTTCTTTAATTCTGTCCAGTACATAAGAGGTTTAAAACCAGCTTCACTCTCAAAAATCAGGCCCTAGCTGATACCACTGTTACAGGTGTCAGCTGATTATGCTGTGTGAACTGTGAGTATTTAATGGAACATTGCAGAGGGACCTTACTCTGAATGACCAAACATTTTGAATTCAAATGCAGACATCTTTTGGGATTTGTTCAAATGTGTTTAATTTAACTGGAACTTACTTGGACCAGCCTCATAAATAAAGTGGCAACCAGCAAAGGTCAGAGGCTGGGTATTCTGCGGTGAGTGCCTCACCTCCTGACTCCCCAAAGCCTTTCCACCATCTACAAGGCACAAGTCAGGAGTGTGATGGAATACTCTCCACTTGCCTGGATGAGTGCAGCCCCAGCAACACTCAAGAAGCTCGACACCATCCAGGACAAAGCAGCCCGCTTGATTGGCACCCCATCCACCACCTTAAACATTCACTCCCTCCACCACCGGCGCACCGTGGCTGCAGTGTGTACCATCTACAAGATGCACTGCAGCAACTCGCCTGAACTTCTTCGGCAGCACCTCCCAAACCCGTGACCTCTACCACCTAGAAGGACAAGGGCAGCAGGTGCATGGGAACAAGTTCCCCTCCAAGTCACACAACATCCTGGCTTGGAAGTATATTGGCCGTTCCTTCATCGTCGCTGTGTCCAAATCCTGGAACTCCCTCCCTAACAGCACTGTGGGAGCACCTTCACCACACGGACTGCAGCGGTTCAAGAAGGCGGCTCACCACCACCTTCTCAAGGGCAACTAGGGATGGGCAACAAATGCCGGCCTTGCCAGTGACGCCCACATCCCGGGAACAAATAAAAAAAATTGACAGCTCTTTGTGTATTTCACCAAGTTATTTAAATCAGTTTGCTACCGATCACTTTTTCTGAAGGCATTTACCAACCTGCCTTGTTCAAATTGCTGAGCCTGTTCGTAGTTTTTGATGACACAATGCAAGGCCAGACCGTCACTCATTCCAGAACACAACCTCCTCCGGCCCTAAAACCCTCCGAGATCTCTGCGCTCCTCCAATTCTGGCCACTTGCGCATTCCCCATTTTAATCGCTCCACCATTGGCGGCCGTGTCTTCAGCTGCCCGGGCCCTAAGCTCTGGAATTCCCTCCCTAAACCTCTCCTCCTTTAAGACGCGCCTTAAAACTGACCTCTTTGACCAAGCTTTTGGTCACCTGCCCTAATATCTACTTATGTGGCTTGCTGTCAAATTTTATTTGATAATCGTCTCTGGTTTACTAGAAGGCAGAAATTTGTCAGCTTTGAAAGGGCTTCTAGAAGACTGCTGTTAATGACCACTGATAGGTCAGTAGGTTGGAATCAGAGATTAAAGGCATATATGGTAGCCAACAGAAGGTGTATTGCTCTGGTCGCGATGTGCAATGACGTAAATGCCGTGATAAAGATTTCCTCTGGCAGGCATTTCAGCAAAGTTTCAAATGCAAAAGAACTTGTTTGTGATTTCACGAATAGCATCAATCGGCGTATTTCTTCTTCGCGCATGCGCAAAGCGCGTGTGCCGAGATTTAGGCGTTCCATCGCGAGTGATGCTTTCTTTCTGACACAAGAACATAAGAAATAGGAGCAGGAGCAGGTGGATCGGTGGCCACGCTGTCACCTCGCCAGCAGGGGGAGTCCAGAACCAGGGGTCACAGTCTAAGGATAAGGGGTAAGCCATTTACGACAGAAATGAGGAAGAATTTCTTCACCCAGAGAGTGGTGAACCTGTGGAATTCTCTACCACAGAAGGCAGTGGAGGCCAATTCATTAAATATATTCAAGAAGGAGTTAGATATAATTCTTAAGGCTAAAGGGATCAAGAGATATGGGGAGAAGGCAGGGACCGGGTACTGAATTTGGATGATCAGCCATGATCGCATTGAATGGCGGAGCAGGCTCGAGGGGCCGAATGGCCTACTTCTGCTCCTATCTTCTATGTTTCACTCCGAAACCGCGTCTCTCACGATGGATTCGCGAGAGTTGGCAATACTGACACCTGCTGTGGAAAACCTAGTTCCACATAACTCGATGAATCAATAAGAAAAATGGCGCAAGGCCTGAAGTCACATGGCTTTGCCTAATCACCCGCTTGGTTGCCAAGAAGGGTTGTTGTTTTGTTCCTCAGCTGATTACACTGAAAACCTCGCTCATTATTAAATCCCACATCACCATCTTGTGGCCTGGCATGGTCATAACACACAACTTTGCACTGAGCTGCGTAGACTGGCAATATCCTTCCTGACAGAAGTTTGAAAGCTGAGCTGTATTGTTTTTGTCATCCCATCAAGAAAGGATATTTTGAATCTAAATGATTCAAACTTTCCTCTCTTGCCTCCTTAATATGTTAAGAGGTGCCCACCGTCTTGTTTATCTCACAAGGTAATTTATCTGTGCTGTCAGCCCAGTATTCTTCAAACCAGGCTGGAGCAGTGGAAACCTGGCAGAGACACCAGTACAAGGGGCAAAGTGAAGGATAATGAAATGTTGTGTGGAATATGATGGGATTGTGGAATTTTCACGTCAGCATTAAGAATGGAGGATGTGAGGTTGCATTGAATATTCTAGAGCTTTGATTCATTAACATTTTGGACAGAGAGAATTGCAGTTCTTCCCCTCAGGAGATTAAACGGGTGGGTCGAGTCCATGGGCTGAGTTTTGCCGGCGCTCAGAGGGTGTGTTTGGAGGCGGGTCTGCTGTCAAAATCGAAATGATTGACAGCGGGTTGGGAACCCACCTCCATGTAAGTTTCCAAAGTGTCAGGTCTGTGATTTCAGGGCAGCACAGTGGCATAGTGGTTAGCACTGTTGCCTCACAGCGCCAGGGACCCGGGTTCAAATCCGGCCTCGGGTGACTGTGGAGTTTGCACATTCTCCCCGTGTTTGCGTGGGTTTCCTCCGGGTGCTCCGGTTTCCTCCCACAGTCCAAAGATTTGCGGGTTAGGTTGATTGGCCATGATAAAAATTGGCCCTTAATGTTTGGGGGGATTAAATACGCGGGGTTACGGGGATAGGGCTTGGGTGGGATGGCTGTCGGTGTAGGGACCGGGTGCTAGGGTTTGGATGATCAGCCATGATCTCGTTGAATGGTGGAGCAGGCTCGAAGGGCCGAATGGCCTACTCCATCTTCTATGTCTATGTCTATGACCAGACACCAAGCGGCAGGGGAGGCATTTAAGATATTTAACTGCTTGTTAAGTGCTTGTTAACTACTATTTTGCAAGCCTATTTCTATTTAACCACATTTTTTACGGGGTTCACGTCGTTCGGAGATCACGTCAGGTAAGTAGGTCGGGTTCTCTGTGTCTCCCCTTTGCTGTGAATAGGTGAGGGCTGCAAAAGTGGCCTGAAAGCTACCATTTCACAGCTGGTCACTTTCCAGTGTCAGAAGCTTGAGCCGTCAGGGCTTGGAGGACACTTTTGAGCTGTGTGCAGTTTGGAAGTGTTTGGAGTAAACTCTCTATCCACTGTCACCTCCTTGGATCAAGCTCTCTTACCATTGACAGATCGCTTCTGTCATCTCAACTTCAGCTGCCATCTATTCCAGCAACATCGGTGCCCTTGAAAAAATCTCACCTTGGTCCTCTGAATCCCTCCACGATCAGCCCCAGCACCAACTTCACCAGGCACACCAACATCACCAACAACAATACCAACCTTCTCCACAATCATCTGATGCTGCACAGGACACAGGGCATCAGCACTCGACCACATTGCTGCCCGGGAGGCCAGCAATGGCCTTACCATGGCCAGATTTACTTCACTTGACGCTGTACACCCTGGCTGCCACATGATGCACCAGATTAACACCACCCCACACCATCACCATAAAGCATTCCTGCAATGACCAAGCCGTTCCTTTCATACTCATCACCATTGCGGGGGATACCGTTATGTCTCACCATTCACTGCAACTCACTAAGACACTTCCAAAGGCAAGCACAGATCTGTCCAATAAGGCAAAGTGCTGAAAATAAAGATTTCAATGTTTGACAACACATTAACCGAAAATTTACATGAACACTGCATAAAACACCCACGTGCCTACCCTTCTGTGTTGTTAGTTGGTATGATTGGACTAGGATGAGGGTGAGTGTGAGGGATGGCTAGTGAGATGGGGATGTGATAATGTAGGTAGAGAGGCATGGGTGGAGGTACAAGGTAAGTTGGTGTGAGTAAGGATGTGCAGGAGTAGGGTAGGGAAGGCAGAGTGATGGGGATGTGATGAGTGGCAAAGCAGGATGAGGTTGAGTGTGGCTTTGTACGAACGTATCGTGATCTACTGAGATCATTGAAAGGTTTGCACCACTGCAGCCTGGTCCTCCTGACCACATCCCTGCTTGTGTACTCCTATGCAATCTGCAACCAGGCTGCGTTGGTCTCCTGGGCCGGTCTCTTCCACCCATTGGGAGGGAAGAGAACCTCCCTGCGTGCTGTGACTCCCTCCATAAGCATATGGAGGGAGTCATGAGAGAGCCTGGGTGCAGCCGCGCACCTCTGTGCAGTGATTGTCAGTGTTTGCAGCACCTGAATGCTGCAGAACACTGACAGCACAACTGTCAAAATCAAAGTGGCCGTGGCCCCTTTAAGGAAACCGGCTGATGATGAGTCATAGAGTCATAGAGTTTTACAGCACAGAAAGAGGCCCTTCGGCCCATCGTGTCCGCGCCGCCCATCCATCCCTGTCCTGTCTAATCCCATTTTCCAGCATTTGGTCCATAGCCTTGTATGCAATGGCATTTCAAGTGCTCATCCAAATGCTTCTTGAATGTTGTGAGGGTTCCTGCCTCTACCATCCTTTCAGGCAGTGAGTTCCAGATTCCAACCACCCTCTGGGTGAAAAAGTTCCTCCTCAAATCCCCTCTAAATCTCCTGCCCCTTACCCTGAATCTATGCCCCCTTGTTATTGACCCCCCTACTAAGGGGAAAAGTTCCTCTTTATCTACCCTATCTATGCCCCTCATCATTTTGTACACCTCAATCAGGTCCCCCCTCAGCCTTCTTTGCTCCAAGGAAAACAACCCCAGCCTGTTTAGTCTTTCTTCATAGCTGAGGCGCTCCATCCCAGGTAACATCCTGGTGAATCTTCTCTGCACCCTCTCCAAAGCAATCACATCCTTCCTATAGTGAGGCGACCAGAACTGCACACAGTACTCCAGCTGTGGCCTTACCAGCGTTTTGTACAGCTCCATCATAACCTCCCTGCTCTTATATTCTATGCCTCGGCTAATGAAGGCAAGTATCCCATATGCCTTTTTAACCACCTTATCTACCTGTTCCGCTGCCTTCAGAGATCTATGTACATGTACACCAAGGTCCCTCTGACCCTCTGTACTTCCTCGGGTCCTACCACTCATTGTGTATTCCCTTGCCTTATTTGTCCGTCCAAAATGCATCACCTCGCACTTTTCAGGGTTAAATTCCATTTGCCACTTTTCCGCCCATCTGACCAACCCGTTTATATCGTCCTGTAGCCTGAGGCTTTCCTCCTCGCAATTTACCACCCCACCAATTTTCGTGTCATCTGCGACATCATCAGACACGCTTCCTTTTAATTGTCCGGGAACCCCCAAGGGCGGGTTTAACAAGTTCTATTAACGGAAAATCCTTTTTACAGAACGGATGCAGCCAGGAGTGGGACCGGAACCCGCCAATCAGCACTCCCACCGCGACTCCACCTCCACTGGCAAAATCACGGCCAAAGATAGAGGAGAGTGTACATGGGCTGTGGGAGGAGATTAAATGGGTGGGTAGAGTCTGTGATAGGGGAGAGTGTACATGGGCTGTGGGAGGAGATTAAATGGGTGGGTAGAGTCTGTGATAGGGGAGAGTGTAAATGGGCTGTGGGAGGAGATTAAATGGGTGGGTAGTGTCTGTGATAGGGGAGAGTGTACATGGGCTGTGGGAGGAGATTAAATGGGTGGGTAGAGTCTGTGATAGGGGAGAGTGTAAATGGGCTGTGGGAGGAGATTAAATGGGTGGGTAGAGTCCGTGATAGGGGAGAGTGTGCATGGGCTGTGGGAGGAGATTAAATGGGTGGGTAGAGTCTGTGATAGGGGAGAGTGTACATGGGCTGTGGGAGGAGATTAAATGGGTGGGTAGAGTCCGTGATAGGGGAGAGTGTGCATGGGCTGTGGGAGGAGATTAAATGGGTGGGTAGAGTCTGTGATAGGGGAGAGTGTACATGGGCTGTGGGAGGAGATTAAATGGGTGGGTAGAGTCCGTGATAGGGGAGAGTGTACATGGGCTGTGGGAGGAGATTAAATGGGTGGGTAGTGTAGTGTATGTGCTTTAAGTCAGAACTACTTTTTACAGCTCCTGTATACTGTAGTACCGGCAGTAACCACACCGGTATATAAGCTGTGTGCATGCCTCTGTACTCCAGTCTAGAGATGACCCTCCTCCAGTAAAGACCTGTTATTTGTTTATGTACAGCATCCGTGTAATTATTTATCCACTGAACCACGGATCTAACAGTGGCGACGAGTGTTGATGCGAATCTACCTGCAACATTAAACAAACAAAAAAAAAAAATAGTCGAGTCCAGGAACACGGGCGTCGACCGCGAGCAACCGCCCAGCAGTCAGGCAGAGATCCAACTTCACTGGGGAGGCTGTGGAGAGCCGGGCTTGGTTCCCCAGCCACAACGAGCAGTAAGAGACCGACGACAGGTCCAGAGCAGACCCTTCCTGAGCAGCGGCGGTTGGAGCCGACCGACGGCAGAGAGAGAGAGCTGGGCAGCGTCGACGGGGTAAGAAAAAGGGTGAAGAGAGCAGGGCGCAGCTGGGGGTTGATCACCGAGCGGCGTCAAAGAAAAATACTGCAAAACCGGAGAGAGAGAGGGTAAGAAACAGCCGGGTTCTAGACTGAGTGGCATCGACAAATATCAAGAGAAGAATGCGCAGAGCACAGCCAGGGATCACGGGCTGATCAGGGTCCGTGGGGCGAAGCAAGGGGAGACGTCATTGAGCCGCAGAGAAGCAGGCAGAGCGCGGGAGACGCCATTGAGCCGCGGAGAAGCAGGGAGAGCGCGGGAGGCGCCATTGAGCCGCAGAGAAGAAGAGCGCGGGAGACGCCATTTTGCGAAGCCGCAGCGGAGAAGACGGGCGAGCGCGGGAAGGAAGGAAAGCGCGGGAGATGCCATTTTGTGCCAGCGGAGAAGAAGGGGAAGCGCGGGAGGCGCCATTGGTGATAGTTAACGCACAACCAAGGATGCCGAAGAGTGGCAGTATCTCTACGTTCGACAATGAAGTCGAAGATTGGGCGACATATGTGGAACGTATTGAGGTGTACTGCAGGGCGAATGAAGTGCCAGATGCTAATAAAGCACTGGTTCTGTTAAATTCCATGGGTGCAAAAACTTATGGGTTACTGCGAAATCTAATAACCCCAGAGAAGCCGGTAAACAAGAATTTTGAAAGCATAGTAGAAATCCTACAGGACCACTTAAACCCCACACCGCTGCTGATAGCAGAACGATTTAAGTTCCATAAAAGGAACCAACACAAAGACGAAAGCAATGCTGAGTACCTAACGGAACTGCGCAAGCCATCGAAATACTGCCAGTTTGGAGCGGGACTAGCAGACACGTTAAGGGACAAGTTTGTATGTGGGCTACAAAGTGAAGGAACCCAGAAACGGCTTCTATCAGAAAAGGACCTTACGCTGGACAAAGCTTTCAGTATGGCAGTATCACACGAAGCAGCCGCAAGGGGCGCTGCAGAGATACAACGGAGACCGCAAGAATATGGCACCAACGAAATGACCTATGGAACAGGTAATTGCTATTGCTGCGGCAGAACAACACATGACCAGAAAGATTGTTGGTTCAAGGACCAAGTGTGCAGACAGTGTGGGAAAGCAGGACACATAGCAAGAGTCTGCAGGTCTGGGAAGAAAACCAACAGTAAGAAATCTCCACAGGAGAAGTACAAAAAAGGTACACCAGGTGATGGACAGTGGTTCAGATGAACAGAAAAGTGACACAGACTCCGGAAGCAAGGAGCTGGGTTGTCTGAAACTACATAATGTAACCAAAATGGAGGATCACCAGACTATCTGGGTTACACTCAAGATAGACGGAGTCCAAGTGGAAATGGAATTGGACACAGGGTCAGCTCTAACAGTCATAAATCAAAGAGACTACAAGCGGCTATTTTCACACATACCCTTGAAAGCTACAGAGAATGTCTTGAAGACGTATACGGGGCAAAAGGTCTACCCCAAAGGAAAAATAAGGGTGAAAGTGACATATAAAGGTCAGGAAATACCTAAAATGGATATATGTGTATTGCCAAATGGAGGACCACCACTGCTAGGACGTGAATGGATCTGGAAGATACATTTAGATTGGCATTCCATACAGGCACTGAAGGTGGAGGCCAAAAAGGATGATGACGTCACACCTGGACGACTGTCAAAAATGCTAACTGACGCAAAAGAAGTGTTCCAGGAGGGACTAGGAACACTAAAAGGAATAACAGCAACAATTAAAATAGAGGATAATGCAAGCCCAAAGTTTCTGAAGGCCAGACCAGTGCCTTATGTGATCAGACCAGCGGTTGAAGCAGAGCTGGAAGGGTTGGAATGTTCAGGAGTACTGTCCAAAGTGGACTGGAGCGAGTGGGCTACACCCATCATTCCTGTAATGAAGAGGTCGTTGAGTAATACGCCTGGGGAACCAAAGAAGGTCCGCATCTGTGGGGATTTTAAGGTGACAGTGAACCCAGTCCTTCACACGGTGCAATATCTGCTTCCACGAATTGAGGATATTTTCACCTCGTTATCTGGTGGTAAACGCTTCACAAAAATTGATCTAGCCCAGGCATACTTGCAAATGGAGGTAGAAGAAGCTTCGAAACATTACCTTACGATCAACACCCATAAAGGTCTCTATCAATACAACCGGCTGGTGTTTGGAGTAACCTCGGCTCCGGCTATCTGGCAAAGGGTGATGGATCAGGTCCTGCAAGGGATTCCAGGGACCCAGTGTTATTTGGACGACATCTTGGTCACGGGCGAAAATAACGGTGATCACCTCGCTAACTTGGAGAAGGTGCTCGCCAGATTAAAGGAATATGGGCTACGAGCTAATCGCCACAAGTGCGAGTTTTTCCAGAAACAGATCTCGTTTTGCGGCCACGTCATCGATGAAGAGGGGTTACATAAGTCCCCTGACAAGATTGAGGCAGTAGTCAAGGCTCCAGCACCGGAAAATGTGTCACAACTGAGGTCGTTCCTCGGGCTGGTAAACTATTACCACAAGTTCTTACCAAATTTGTCTACGGTACTACACCCGCTGAACACCCTACTGCAATCAGGGGTACCATGGAAGTGGGATGACGAACGTAGACCAGCTTTCCAGAAGTCTAAAGAATTGATCACATCAAAAGAGGTGTTGGCCCATTTCAACCCAACACTACCAATTCGTTTGGCATGTGATGCATCACCCTACGGCATTGGAGCAGTGCTGTCGCACAAATTCCCGGACGGTTTGGAGAGGCCAGTAGCCTTTGCGTCTCGGTCACTAACCTCAGCCGAGCGCAACTATGCCCAGATTGACAGGGAGGCCCTCAGCCTAGTATGGGGAGTAAAAAAATTCAACCACTATCTGCATGGACAGAAGTTCACCTTGCTGACTGACCACCAACCACTTGTCTCCATCTTTAATCCTAAGAAGGGCGTGCCAGTAATGACTGCACAGCGGTTACAAAGATGGTCCTTGTTTCTAGGGGCGAATCAATATGAAATAGAATATAAAGGCACGAAACAGCATGGGAACGCTGATGGGCTATCTGCCACTGCCTACGGTGGAGGAAGCACCAGCAGTGGACCCTATCGAGATATTTTATTCGTCGATAATTGAACGATTGCCAGTAACAAACGCGGATATAGAGAAGGAGACCCGCAATGATCCGACGCTGTCACGGGTATATGAATTGACGGTGAGGGGATGGCCAGCACATGGCGACTCACTGTTGCCAGCATTCTCATCCAGAAGAGAACAGCTGTCAGTATGCCAGGGGACAGTGATGTGTGGATCCAGAGTGGTGATTCCACCCAAGTTAAGGGAGAGAGTGCTAAAGGAGCTACATGAAGGTCATCTGGGGGGGGGAGTGAAAATGAAAAGCCTTGCTAGGGCTTATATGTGGTGGCCGGGAATCGATCAACAAATCGAAGACCTAACTAAAAGCTGCTTAGGATGCCAGAAGGTCCAAAATGCACCACCACATGCCCCTCTACACCCATGGGAGTGGCCCTCCTCTCCATGGCAACGGGTGCACATTGATTTCGCTGGTCCATTCATGGACTCAATGTTCTTAATAGCAGTGGATGCTCATTCAAAGTGGCCTGAGGTGATAAAGATGTCTTCAACCACTACAGAGAAAACGATTGCAGTCCTACGGACCATATTTGCCAAAAACGGTTTGCCAGAGCAGATCTGCTCTGATAATGGACCACAGTTTGTGTCCGATGAATTCCAAAAATTCATGAAAAGGAATGGGGTAAGGCATTACACATCCGCCCCGTATCATCCAGCCACCAATGGATTGGCTGAGAGGTTCGTACAAACCTTTAAGAAGGCGATAAAGGCCATGTGCGACGATGAAATTCCACTACAGCATAAGGTGGACAATTTCTTATTCGCCTACCGAAACGCGACACATGCAGTTACCAACCAGACCCCGGCCATGATGTTCTTTAACCGAAGGTTGAGATCTCATCTGAACTTGCTCAGACCAAATGTGCGAAGAAATGTTGAGGACAAACAATTCCAGCACATCAACGAGAAGCCGACAAGGAGCTTCAATGTAGGGCAACCAGTCTTGGCCCGGGACTATCGAACAGAGAAGTGGCAACCCGGAACGATATGTACAAGGCAGGGGCCATTAATGTACACAGTGGATGTCGGGGAGAACATTGTGAGACGCCACGTCGATCAGATCTTAGCATCACAGGAATGCGTCAACCCCATGTCTCGAGTACCTGGGGATGAATCCGACATACCGGTAGTATCTACTTCAGACCCAGTAGCAGTGGAACCCGATGAACTACCCCATGAAAGGGGGTCAGAATCGCCTCTGCACCAAGAACAAGAACCTTCGGAAAGGCGCTATCCCGAAAGGGTCAGGAAGCCGCCCCAAAGACTGAATCTATAAATGGACTTTTGTTATTGAATGTACAAGTAAAAATGTAATTGTTATTTGAATATTAAGGGGGTATTATTAATCTAAAAAGGGAGGAATTGTAGTGTAGGTGCTTTAAGTCAGAACTACTTTTTACAGCTCCTGTATACTGTAGTACCGGCAGTAACCACACCGGTATATAAGCTGTGCGCATGCCTCTGTACTCCAGTCTAGAGATGACCCTCCTCCAATAAAGACCTGTTATTTGTTTATGTACAGCATCCGTGTAATTATTTATCCACTGAACCACGGATCTAACAGGTAGAGTCTGTGATAGGGGAGAGTGTACATGGGCTGTGGGGGGAGATTAAATGGGTGGGTAGAGTCCGTGATAGGGGAGAGTGTACATGGGGTGTGGGAGGAGATTAAATGGGTGGGTAGAGTCCATAATAGGGGAG
The DNA here is from genome assembly GCF_052327205.1 of Somniosus microcephalus. Taxonomy (NCBI): domain Eukaryota; kingdom Metazoa; phylum Chordata; class Chondrichthyes; order Squaliformes; family Somniosidae; genus Somniosus; species Somniosus microcephalus. The sequence goes on from NW_028225184.1 coordinate 3,127,117, forward strand.
AGTGTACATGGGCTGTGTGAGGAGATTCAATGGGTGGGTAGAGTCCATGATAGGGGAGAGTATACATGGGCTGTGGGAGGAGTTTAAATGGGTGGATGGAGTCCATGATAGGGGAGAGTGTACATGGACTGTGGGAGGTGATTAAATGGGTGGGTAGAGTCCACGATAGGGTAGAGTGTACATGGGCTGTGTGAGGAGATTAAATGAGTGGGTAGAGTCCATGATAGGGGAGGGGCATCGGCAGCGGGTGGAGGCGGAGCAGAGCGGCAGAGCGACTACAAAAGGCCCCAGAGGCTCAGGTAGGCCTCAGTGCGGCATCGGCAGCGGGTGGAGGCGGAGCAGAGCGACTACAAGAGGCCCCAAAGGCTCAGGTAGGTCTCAGTGCGGCATCGGCAGCGGGTGGAGGTGGAGCAGAGTGGCAGAGCGACTACAAAAGGCCCCAGAGGCTCAGGTAGGCCTCAGTGCGGCATCGGCAGCGGGTGGAGGCGGAGCAGAGCGGCAGAGCGACTACAAAAGGCCCCAGAGGCTCAGGTAGGCGTACCAATCTCCAATCTCAGGCAAGGAGAGGTGTAAAAAGTATTCGAGGTGTGACATCACCACAAAACAGGTAGGTGATTGGTTGGAGTATTTCTCTCGTTTTAAAACTTTAAGTCTGTGGTTTATAGTTTTTAAGGTTGCTGTGGTGTAGCGGGGACAGTTTGTAAACCAGGGCCCTTAAATATATCATTTAACTGTGGTGAAATTGGTGGGATTCATTTCATTTTAATTAATTAGTTAAAGGGTAAGTCATGGCAGGACAGCCCAGCCCCGTAGTGTGCTCCTCCTGCTCTATGTGGGAAATCAGGGACGCTTCCTGCATCCCTGACGACCATGTGTGCAGGAAGTGTGTCCAGCTGCAGCTACTGACAGACCGCATTGCGGCACTGGAGCTGCGGATGGATTCATTTTGGAGCATTTGCGATGCTGAGGACGTCGTGAATATCACATATAGCGAGTTGGTCACACCGCAGGTAAAGGGTGTACAGGCAGGAAGGGAATGGGTGACCAGCAGGCAGAGTAAGAGACGCAGGCAGGTAGTGCAGGAATCCCCTGCGGCCATCCCCCTCTCCAACAGATATACCACTTTGAATACTGTTGGGGGGATGACTCATCAGGGGAAGGCAGCAGCAGCCAACTTCCTGGCACCATGGGTGGCTCTGCTGCACAGGCTGGGAGGAAAAAGAGTGGAAGAGCTATAGTGATAGGGGACTCAATTGTAAGGGGAATAGATAGGCGTTTTTGCGGCCGCAATCGAGACTCCAGGATGGTGTGTTGCCTCCCTGGTGCAAGGGTCAAGGACGTCTCGGAGTGGCTGCAGAACATTTTGGAGGGGGAGGGTGAACAGCCAGTTGTCGTGGTGCACATAGGCACCAACGATATCGGTAAAAAACGGGATGAGGTCCTAAAAGCAGAATATAGGGAGTTAGGAGGTAAATTAAAAAATAGGACCTCAAAGGTAGTAATCTCAGGATTGCTACCAGTGCCACGTGCTAGTCAGAGTAGAAATAGGAGGATATTTCAAATGAATACATGGCTAGAGGAATGGTGCAAGGAGGAGGGATTCAAATTCCTTGGACATTGGAACCGGTTCTGGGAGAGGTGGGACCAGAACAAACGGGACGGTTTGCACCTGGGCAGGACCGGGACCGATGTCCTAGGGGGAGTGTTTGCTAGTGCTGTTCGGGGGGGTTTAAACTAAAATGGCAGGGGGTTGGAAACCTGAGCATGGAGACAGAGGAAAGGAAAACAGGGATAAAAGCAAAAGATAGGAAGGAGAAAAACAAAAGTGGCAGTCAGAGAAATCAACGGTTTAAATCAAACGTGGCCACAGTAAATAATAATTCTAATAGGTCTAAGAGCATTAAAAAAACAAGCCTGAAGGCTTTGTGTCTTAATGCGAGGAGCATTTGTAATAAGGTGGATGAATTGGCTGCGCAAATAGAAGTAAACAGATATGATTTGGTTGGGATTACGGAAACGTGGCTCAAGGATGGCCAAGACTGGGAACTCAACATCCAGGGGTATTCAATATTCAGGAAAGATAGGCAAAAAGGAAAGGGAGGTGGGGTAGCATTACTGGTTAAAGAAGGGATTAATACAATTGTAATGAAGGATATTAGCTCTGATGACGTGGAATCTGTATGGGTAGAATTGTGAAATACTAAGGGGAAAAAAACATTAGTGGGAGTGGTATATAGACCTCCAAACAGTAATGCGGAGGTTGGGGATGGCATTAAAAGGGAAATTAAAGAAGCGTGCAATAAGGGCACAGCAGTCATCATGGGTGACTTTAATCTACATATAGATTGGGCCAACCAAATTAGTAACAATACTGTGGAGGAGGAATTCCTGGAGTGTTTACGGGATGGTTTCCTGGACCAATATGTCGAGGAACCAACCAGAGATCAGGCCATCTTAGAATGGGTATTAGATAACGAGAAAGGATTAATTAGCAATCTTGTTGTACGAGGCCCCTTGGGTCGGAGCGATCATAATATGATCGAATTCTGCATTAAGATGGAGAATGAAGTAGTTGACTCAGAGACAAGGGTCCTCAATTTAAATAAAGGAAACTACGATGGTCTGAGGAGCGAGTTGGGTAGGATTGATTGGGGAATGGCACTCAAAGGGTTGATGGTGGATAGGCAATGGCAAACATTCAAAGACCGAATGGATGAGCTACAGAATTTGTTCATCCCAGTTTGGCATAAAAATAAAACAAAAAAGGTGACTCAACCGTGGCTAACAAGGGAAATTAGGGATAGCATAAGATCCAAGGAGAGGACATATAAATTGGCTGGAAAAAGCAATAATCCTGAGGATTGGGAGCAGTTTAGTAGTCAACAAAGGAGGACAAAGGGATTAATTAAGAAAGGGAAAATAGAATATGAGAGTAAGCTTGCAGTGAACATAAAAACTGACTGTAAAAGCTTTTATAGATATGTGAAGAGAAAAAGATTGGTGAAGTCAAGCGTAGGTCCCTTACAGTCAGAATCAGGGGAATTTATAATGGGAAACAAGGAAATGGCAGACCAACTAAATACATACTTTGGTTCTGTCTTCACAAAGGAGGACACAAATAACCTCCCAGAGATGTCGGGGAACATAGGGTCTGATGAAAGGGAGGAACTGAAAGAAATCAGTATTTGTAGGGAAATGGTGTTAGGAAAATTGATGGGACTGAAGGCTGATAAATCCCCAGGGACTGATGGTCTACATCCCAGGGTACTTAAGGAAGTGGCCCTAGAGATAGTAGATGCATTGCTGGTCATCTTCCAGAACTCGATAGACTCTGGAACGGTACCCATGGATTGGAGGATAGCTAATGTTATCCCACTATTCAAAAAAGGTGGTAGAGAAAAAGCGGGGAATTATAGACCGGTAAGCCTGACATCGGTAGTGGGGAAAATGCTGGAGTCTATTATAAAAGATGTAATAGCAGAGCACTTGGAAAGCAGTGACAGGATCGGACAAAGTCAACATGGATTTACAAAAGGTAAATCATGCTTGACTAATCTGCTGGAATTTTTTGAGGATGTAACTGGTAAAATAGATAAGGGAGAACCAGTGGATGTGGTGTATTTGGACTTTCAGAAGGCTTTCGATAAGGTCCCACATAAGAGATTAGTGTGCAAAATTAAGGCACATGGGATTGGGGGCAAGGTATTGACTTGGATAGAGAACTGGTTGGCGGACAGAAAGCAAAGAGTTGGAATAAACGGGTCGTTTTCCGAGTGGCAGGCAGTGACTAGTGGGGTACCACAAGGATCGGTCCTAGGACCCCAGCTGTTCACAATATATATTAATGATCTGGACGAGGTAATTGAATGTAATATCTCCAAATTTGCAGACGACACAAAGCTGGGTGGGAGGGTAAGCTGCGAGGAGGATGTCGTGAAACTCCAGTACGATTTGGACAGGTTGGGTGATTCGGCAGAAACATGGCAAATGCACTATAATGTGGATAAATGTGAGGTTATCCACTTTGGTGGCAAAAACAGGAAGGCAGATTATTATTTCAATGGCAATAGATTGGGAGAAGGGGAAGTGCAAAGAGACATGGGTGTTATTGTGCAACAGTCGCTGAAGGTAAGCATGCAGGTGCAGCAGGCAGTTAAGAAGGCAAATGGTATGCTGGCCTTCGTAGCAAAAGGGTTCGAGTACAGGAACAAGGATGTCTTGCTACAGTTGTACAGGGCCTTGGTGAGACCGCACCTTGAGTATTGTGTGCAGTTTTGGTCACCTTACCTGAGGAAGGACGTTCTTGCCATGGAGGGAGTGCAGCGAAGATTCACCAGGCTGATACCTGGGATGGCAGGAATGACGTATGAGGAGAGATTGTGTTGATTGGGCTTATACTCACTGGAGTTTAGAAGATTGAGAGGGGATCTCATCGAAACGCATAAAATTCTGTCAGGTCTGGACAGACTAGATGCAGGAAGGATGTTTCGGATGGCTGGGGAGTCCAGAACCAGGGATCATAATCTAAGGATAAGGGGTAAACCATTTAGGACTGAAATGAGGAGGAACTTCTTCACCCAGAGAGTGGTGAACCTGTGGAATTCTCTGCCACAGAGGGCAGTGGAGGCCAGTTTATTAAATATATTCAAGAAAGAGTTGGATATATTACTTGAGGCTAAAGGGATCAAGGGATATGGGGAGAAGGCAGGGACATTGTACTGAATTTGGATGATCAGCCATGATCTCATTGAATGGCGGAGCAGGCTCGAAGGGCCGAATGGCCTACTCCTGCTCCTATCTTCTATGTTTCTATCTATCTATATATATAAAATCGGTACTTCTGTCTGTCTGTCTGTCATCGCGTGTGCGTCTGTCGGGTATGCGCTCGAAAGTTACAGGGCGTACCTATGCGCGCATTACCTCCAAAGAAAGCTTACGCTTCCGAGACGGTTTTAAGCATATTTACGTTTTGGCCGGGCTAAAATCGCGCCCGCGGTATCCCAAAAACCTTAACATTCCGCTCATTAGCATCTCACTATCCGCTCATTAGCTACAGAGTGACCTCGAGCTCGACCAATCGTACGCCGGGTTGCTGGCGTGTGCCGCCGGGCCAATCGGTGCGTGTGTGGCCAGGCCTTATCCTTCTGAACCGAGGTGAGTCGCCGCCATCTTGATTCCAAACTTTTCCTTTCTTTTTCCCGCTTTCTGCGTCTTAAAAAAAAACGTTGCTTTTAAAACATATATTGTTTTTAAGAAAAATGATTCAGAAAGTAATTAACTTATCTAATCTCATTAATTTTCCTACCTTTCCCCGTTTTTCCAGGTAGGCCTAGAAGCCTCGGCGTCTCCTCCGCACCCACGCCCGAGCAAGGCACCTCCCAGACCCACTCGAAGGATGGAGGGCCGAGCCTCAGCCCATCGCCGCTAGGGTGCGCGCGCAGCAGGAGCTGAGACGCGGCGTCTCTCTCTGGCTCGGCCGGGAGGCGGGGCTTGCTGAGCATCAAGCATTACCCTGGCAACCGGGCCCGCCGGCCGTCTCGCACAGCCGCAATTGGCGGTCTTCACCTCGGGGGGGGGGCGCGACCCTCGGGGGGGGGGGCGCGATCCTCGGGGGGGGCCGCGGCCCTCGGGGGGGGGCCGCGACCCTTGGGGGGGGGAGGCCGCGCGCGCAGCAGGAGCAGCTGAGACGCGGCGTCTCTCTCTCTGGCTCGGCCGGGGGGCGGGGCTTGGTCAGCGTCACGGTTACCCTGGCAACCGGGCCCTCCGGCCGTCTCGCACAACCGCAATGTTGAAGCCAGCTCGGGAGGCCGGTGCTCGGAAGATCGCGCCTCCGGAGTTCAGTGCTTGGTTGGCGGGGGGGGGGGGCGAGCCTCGGGGGTGGGTGGGTGGTGGGCGAGCCTCGGGGGTGGGGGTGGGTGGTGGGCGAGCCTCGGGGGTGGGGGTGGGTGGTGGGCGAGCCTCGGGGGTGGGGGTGCGAGTCTCGGGGGGGCCAACCTCTGGAGTTCGGGGGGTGGGGATCAGGGGGCTCGGGAGTTTGGGGGGGCGGGGATCAGGGGGCTCGTGGACTCTCCCCCTTCTCCTCCTCCCCCCCTCCTCCCCTCTCTCCCCCGCCCCTTCTTCCCCCCCTCCTCTCTCCTCCTCCCCTCCCTCCCTCCCCCCCGCCCTGCCCCCCTCCCCTCCCCTCCCTCTCTTCCCCCCAGTCGCTCTCTCTCTTCCCCCCAGTCGCTCTCTCTCTTCCCCCCAGTCGCTCTCTCTCTTCCCCCCAGTCGCTCTCTCTCTCTCTTCCAACAACAACATGCCCTCGAAAAAGCCTCGGCACCGCCAGGCACTTCAGCTAGTGTTTCTATAAATGGGTGGGTAGAGCCCATGATAGGGGAGCGTGTACATGGGCTGTGGGAGGAGATTAAATGGGTGGGTAGATTCCATGATAGGGGAGACTGTGGGCTGTGGGAGGATATTAAATGTGTGGGTAGAGTCCGTGATAGGGGAGAGTGTCCATGGGGTGTGGGAGCAGATTAAATGGGTGGGTAGAGTCCATGATAGGGGAGAGTGTACCTGGGCTGTGGGAGGAGATTAAATGGGTGGGTAGAGTCTGTAATAGGGGAGAGTGTACCTGGGCTGTGGGAGGCGATTAAATGGATGGGTAGAGTCCATGATAGGGAGAGTGTACATGGGCTGTGGGAGGAGATTAAATGGGTGGGTAGAGTCCATGATAGGGAGAGTGTACATGGGCTATGGGAGGAGATTAAATGGGTGGGTGGAGTCCATGATAGGGGAGAGTGTACCTGGGCTGTGGGAGGAGATTAAATGGGTGGGTGGAGTCCATGATAGGGGAGAGTGTACATGGGCTGTGGGAGGAGATTATATGGGTGGGTAGAATCTGTGATAGGGGAGAGTGTACATGGGCTGTGGGAGGAGATTATATGGGTGGGTAGAGTCCATGATAGGGGAGAGTGTACATGGGCTGTGGGAGGAGATTATATGGGTGGGTAGAGCCCATGATAGGGGAGAGTGTCCATGGGCTGTGGGAGGAGATTAAATGGGTGGGTAGAGTCCATGATAGGGAGAGTGTACATGGACTCTGGGAGGAGATTAAATGGATGGGTGGAGTCCATGATAGGGGAGAGTGTCCATGGGCTGTGGGAGGAGATTAAATGGGTGGGTAGAGTCCATGATAGGGGAGAGTGTACATGGTCTCTGGGAGGAGATTAAATGGGTGGGTAGAGTCCATGATAGGGGAGAGTGTACATGGGCTGTGGGAGGAGATTAAATGGGTGGGTAGAGTCCATGATAGGGGAGAGTGTACATGGGCTGTGGGAGGAGATTAAATGGGTGGGTAGAGTCCATGATAGGGGAGAGTGTACATGGGCTGTGGGAGGAGATTAAATGGGTGGGTAGAGTCCATGATAGGGGAGAGTGTACATGGGCTGTGGGAGGAGATTAAATGGGTGGGTAGAGTCCATGATAGGGGAGAGTGTACCTGGGCTGTGGGAGGAGATTAAATAGGTGGGTAGAGTCCATGATAGGGGAGAGTGTACCTGGGCTGTGGGAGGAGATTAAATGGGTGGGTAGATGCCAGAAGCAAGTCTCTAAAACCAACCCAAAATGTTGCCAGGAAAATCAGATACAGAGAGCTTCTTACACTCGAGATCCAACTAGTTTCTCGACACATGTTGGCAGAGTACAAAGCTCTGCTGATGGAACGCAGCCTTTGAAAATAAGGCTGTGTGCCTAAATGCAGGAATGTTTGTCTCCTCCAAAGAGTGGTACAGTCTTTCCAGGGGATCCCTCCTCTAAGTTAATCCTTTTTCTGCTCTTCTTGTTTTTGTGTTCCCTCTCAGATAAACATGAATTAATAACACAATCGATACCATCAATGAGAGACTCAACCGCTCCAACCATATATTTCAGAATAAACAAAGAATGCAAAACTTCAAATGCAGACTTTCACTTGTCATCACGGGACACGGGCATGATGTTGAAAGTGCCAAGACCATGCTGGGCACAGACTCGGAAGCTAGATACAAAGAGGGTGGAGAGAGGATGGGCAAAGAGGAGAAAGGGAAATTTGTCAGAGGACCTGGCACAGGGAGAAAAGGAAATCCAAATTCTGTTCTCTCAGACACTGGTCAATAAACAACCCAAATATCACACAAGTATCAAACGTAAAAAATTGGAAAAGAAGGTTGAAGAGGTGTTTCCTTTCACAGTTCATTTTAATGAAGACATTTCACTGGATAAATTCAAACAGAAATGTTCATAAGCTGGAAGAGTAGATTCTGAAGACAGTGTAAAATCTGCGGGGCGGGGGGGGGGGGGGAGGTGGTGAAGAGCACCACAGCACAATTAATATGCACTGCACGTTTTTTGTGATTTGATGGATTCTCCTATTTTGTCCCGTTGTCACTGGGTCACGGACGGGGCTATGGACGCAGGCATTCTCCTGGGACCAAGGTAATTACGCTCTGTCCTATTTTATTGTGTCCTTAGGTAGAGATGTCCGGCCTCCACCCGTGGCCTGATTCTTTCCTAGAGCCTTACTGCATAGTGGGAAACAAAGGGAGGGGAAAATCAAGCCTGTTCCCCTCCACTCCATGGCACCCATGTATTGATGCATTGTATTGGCTCCACCCTGCAAATAAATACTGCTCAAGGGAACAGTTCAGAATGGCAGCTAAAAACACACCAGAAATATTTATCGATACTACTTCATAATCCAGCATAGAAGGAAAATCAACATAGATGCACAAGACTGATTGATGACCAGTGCATCAGCGAAGTACATCATCTCGCCAGTATCCATCCACCTCCTTGAGATATAGTGCAGTGTCATGAGCAGTTTGTCCTGACAGAGGTGGGAGATTCAGGCTAGCTGAGCTGCTTAGGTCTAACGTCATTCCCCATTGATGGTCTCCTTCTCCGTCAAGTCCCAGCTATCACTCAAATGGTTCACAATCTCCCAACTTCCCGAAGAATCCATTTGATGCCTTCGAGAAACCCGACAAGAGACTCTGCATCAGTATCATGTGCCTAATCAAATAAATAACCGGAAATGGAGGGAGCTGTTAGTTCACACACACTGACGACAAAGGTACACTCATCTAACCTGTTGACAATCTGCATTATTTGGAGCTTGCCGGTGATAACTAGCTTTCTCCCCAGGTAACAGGTGCAGCAGGCGGTTAAGAAGGCAAATGGTATGTTGGCCTTCATAGCAAGAAGGTTCGAGTACAGGAACAAGGATATCTTGCTGCAGTTGTACAGGGCCTTGGTGAGACCACATCTTGAGTATTGTGTGCAGTTTTGGTCACCTTATCTGAGGAAGGATGTTCTTGTCATGGAGGGAGTTCAGCGAAGATTCACCAGGCTGATACCTGGGATGGCAGGAATGACGTATGAGGAGAGATTAGGTCGATTGGGCTTATACTCGCTGGAGTTTAGAAGAATGAGAGGGGATCTCATTGAAACTTATAAAATTCTGACAGGACTGGACAGACTAGATGCAGGAAGGATGTTCCCGAAGGCTGGGGAGTCCAAAAGGAAGGAATCACTGTAATACAGAGAAATGATATTGGGTCAAAAGATCAGGATAATGAAACAGTTTGGGTGGAGGTAAGGAATAATAAGGGGGAAAAAACACTAGTGGGCGTAGTCTATAGGCCTCCGAACAGTGGCAACTCTGTTGGACGGAGTATCAATCAGGAAATAGTTGAGGCTTGTAATAAGGGAACATCTATAATTATGGGGGATTTTAACTATCATATTAATTGGACAAATCAAATTGGGCAGGGCTGCCTTGAGGATGAGTTAATTGAGTGTATTAGGGATGGATTTCTTGAGCAGTATGTAACTGAACCGGCCAGGGGGCAAGCAACCTTAGATCTGGTCCTGTGTAACGAGACAGGATTAATTAAAAATGTCCTAGTAAAGGATCCCCTTGGACATAACATGGTTGAATTCCATATTCAATTCGAGGGTGAGAAGGTTGGATCTCAAACAAGCGTGCTAAGCTTGAATAAAGGAGACTATGAAGGTATGAGAGCGGAATTGAGTAGAGTGGATTGGGAAAATAGATTAAAGGGTAAGACGATACATGATCAGTGGTGTACATTTAAGGAGTTATTTTACAACTTCCAAAAAAAATATATTCCACTGAGAAGAAAAGGGTGTAAAAGAAAAGACAGCCATCCGTGGCTAAGTAAAGAAATTAAGGATAGTATTCGACTAAAAACAAGGGCATATAAGGTAGCCAAATCTAGTGGGAGGATAGAGGATTGGGAAAACTTTAAAAAAGAGCAAAAAATGACAAAAAGATTAAGAAAGGGAAGATAGATTATGAAAGTAAATTAGCAAAAAATATAAAAACAGATAGTAAGAGTTTTTATAGTTATATAAAAAGAAAAAGGGTGGCTAAAGTAAATGTTGGTCCCTTAGAGGATGAGACCAGGAAATTAATGGTGGGAAATATGGAGATGGCAAAAACACTGAATGAATATTTTATATCACTCTTTACAGTAGAAGACACTAAGAATATCCCAACACTGGACAAACAGGGGGCTAAAGGGGGGGAGGAGCTAAACACGATCAAAATCACTAAGGAAGTGGTACTCGGTAAAATAATGGGACTCAAGCCGGATAAATCACCTGGACCTGATGGCTTACATCCTAGGGTCTTGAGGGAAGTGGCAGTAGGGATTGTGGATGCATTGGTAATAATTTTCCAAAACTCCCTGGACTCGGCAAAGGTCCCGGCAGACTGGAAAACTGCGAATGTAACACCCTTATTTAAAAAAGGCAGTAGACAGAAGGCTGGAAACTATAGACCGGTTAGCCTAACATCTGTGGCAGGTAAAATTTTGGAGTCCATTATTAAGGAGGCAGTAACAGGACATTTGGATAATCATAATTTAATAAGACAAAGTCAGCATGGTTTTATGAAGGGGAAGTCATGTTTGACAAATTTGCTGGAGTTCTTTGAGGAAGTAACATATAGGGTGGATAAAGGGGAACCAGTGGACGTAGTGTATTTAGACTTCCAAAAGGCATTTGATAAGGTGCCACGCAAAAGATTATTGCTTAAGATAAAAAATCATGGGATTGGGGGTAATATTCTGGCATGGATAGAGGATTGGCTATCTAACAGAAGGCAGAGAGTTGGGATAAATGGTTCATTCTCAGACTGGCAATCAGTAACTAGTGGTGTTCCGCAGGGGTCAGTGCTGGGTCCCCAACTCTTTACAATCTATATTAACGATTTGGAGGAGGGGACCGAGTGTAACATATCAAAGTTTGCAGATGATATTAAGATGGGAGGGAAAGTAGTGAGTGAGGAGGACATAAAAAACCTGCAAGGGGACATAGACAGGCTAAGTAAGTAGGCAGAGATTTGGCAGATGGAATACAATACTGGAAAGTGTGAGGTTATGCACTTTGGCAGGAAAAATCATAGAGCAAGTTATTATCTTAATGGCAAGAAACTGGAAAGTACTGAAGTACAAAGGGATCTGGGGGTCCTGGTGCACGAAACTCAAAAGGTTAGTATGCAGGTGCAGCAGGTGATCAAGAAGGCCAATGGAATGTTGGCTTTTATTGCTAGGGGGATAGAATATAAAAACAGGGAGGTATTGCTGCAGTTATACAAGGTATTGGTGAGACCGCACCTGGAATACTGCATACAGTTTTGGTGTCCATACTTAAGAAAAGACATACTTGCTCTCGAGGCAGGACAAAGAAGGTTCACTCGGTTAATCCCGGGGATGAGGGGGTGGACATATGAGGAGAGGTTGAGTAGATTGGGACTCTACTCATTGGAGTTCAGAAGAATGAGAGGCGATCTTATTGAAACATATAAGATTGTGAAGGGGCTTGATCGGGTGGATGCGGTGAGGATGTTTCCAATGATGGGTGAAACTAGAACTGGGGGCATAATCTTAGAATAAGGGGCTGCTCTTTCATAACTGAGATGAGGAGAAACATCTTCACTCACAGGGTAGTAGATCTGTGGAATTTGCTGCCCCAGAAAGCTGTGGAAGCTACATCATTAAATACATTTAAAACAGAAATAGACAGTTTCCTAGAAGTAAAGGGAATAAAGGGTTACGGGGAGCGGGCAGGAAATTGGACATGAGTCTAGGTTCGGAATGGTCATGGCCCTGTGGGTGGCGGAGCGGGCCAGGGGCCGTGTAGCCTGGTTCTGCTCCTACTTCTTGTATTCTAATTCTGTGTTAGTCCTTCAAGAGTAAATTGGGCCTGTTCCTGACTTGGGTGGAGATCACCTTTTACAGAAGGTAAGTACTGCAGGAAATACAGGGACAGAGTGATCTCCTGGACGAGTTTCGATCGCCTAGATGGGTCGGAGAGGAATTTCCCAGATTTTTTCTCCCAAATTGGCCACTGGTTTTTTTTATCTGGTTTTTCGCCTCTCCCGGGAGATCACATGGGTTCGGGTGGGATGGAGAGTGGAAGTAGATTTGAGGTTAGGATCAGATCAGCCATGATCTTATTGAATGGCGGAGCAGGCTCGAGGGGCCGACTGGCCTACTCCTGCTCCTATTTCTTATGTTCTGTTACTGGGGACATGGTTATAGAGGTCGGGAGTCCTGTTACTGGGGACATGGTTATAGGGGACGGGAGTCCTGTTACTGGGGACACGGTTATAGAGGACGGGAGTCCTGTTACTGGGGACATGGTTATAGAGGACGGGAGTCCTGTTACTGGGGACATGGTTATAGAGGACGGGAGTTCTGTTACTAGGGACATGGTTATAGAGGACGGGAGTCCTGTTATTTGGGACATGGTTATAGAGGAGGAGTGAACAGCCATTTAAAGTCAAGATTTAAAATCCCATCACGCCAGGGTGAATTCAGTGTCTGATAAATTGTGGGCAGGTAGCAGCAAATGCAACGAAGACCTTTGTTCAATTTGGGTTGCACCAGAATCATTCGGCTCCTTTTCTCACCAGATCCTTGATTTACACCTGACACAAGTCACAGGAGAGGTGAAAGTAGCTTCCGTCCACAGGCAGCTGTCGGACGAGTGAGCACCAAGGAACCCGAGCAGCGCTGGGCTCAACAGAGGTCAAAAGGAGCAACAAAAAACGGAATTTGATGCGGACGCATCCATCAGTACACTAAATACCGCGCACAGGAAAATATCAACCAATTGTAACATCACTCCCCATTCATGAAAGACAATTAATACATGTTATATCACACTGCAAACATCACCTAGCCCGAGTCTGTACCCCTGGGTCAGTATCTACAGTCAGCCCCAGTCTGTACCCCTGGGTCAGTATCTACAGTCAGCTCCAGTCTGTACCCCTGGGTCAGTATCTACAGTCAGCACCAGCCTGTACCCCTGGGTCAGTATCTACAGTCAGCCCCAGTCTGTACCCCTGGGTCAGTATCTACAGTCAGCACCAGCCTGTACCCCTGGGTCAGTATCTACAGTCAGCCCCAGCCTGTACCCCATGGTCAGTATCTACAGTCAGCCCCAGTCTGTACCCCTTGGTCAGAATCTACAGTCAGCCCCAGCCTGTACCCCTGGGTCAGTATCTACAATCAGCCCGAGTCTGTACCCCTGGGTCAGTATCTACAGTCAGCCCCAGTCTGTACCCCTGGGTCAGTATCTACAGTCAGCCCCAGTCTGTACCCCTGGGTCAGTAACTACAGTCAGTCCGAGTCTGTACCCCTGGGTCAGTATCTACAGTCAGCACCAGCCTGTACCCCTGGGTCAGTATCTACAGTCAGCCCCAGCCTGTACCCCTGGGTCAGTATCTACAGTCAGACCCAGCCTGTACCCCTGGGTCAGTATCTACAGTCAGCCCCAGTCTGTACCCTTGGGTAAGTATCTACAGTCAGCCCCAGTCTGTACCCCTGGGTCAGTATCTACAGTCAGCCCCAGCCTGTACCACTGGGTCAGTATCTACAGTCAGCCCCAGTCTGTACCCCTGGGTCAGTATCTACAGTCAGCCCCAGCCTGTACCCCTGGGTCAGTATCTACAGTCAGCCCCAGCCTGTACCCCTGGGTCAGTATCTACAGTCAGCCCCAGTCTGTACCCCTGGGTCAGTATCTACAATCAGCCCCAGCCTGTACCCCCGGGGTCAGTATCTACAGTCAGCCCCAGTCTGTACCTCTGGGTCAGTATCTACAGTCAGCCCCAGTCTGTACCCCGGGTCAGTATCTACAATCAGCCCCAGCCTGTACCCCTGGGTCAGTATCTACAGTCAGCCCCAGTCTGTACCCCTGGGTCAGCATCTACAGTCAGCCCCAGCCTGTACCCCTGGGTCAGTATCTACAGTCAGCCCCAGTCTGTACACCTGGGTCAGTGTCTACAGTCAGCCCCAGTCTGTACCCCTGGGTCAGTAACTACAGTCAGCCCCAGTCTGAACCCCTGGGTCAGTATTTACAGTCAGCCCCAGTCTGTACCCCTGGGTCAGTATCTACAGTCAGCTCCAGCCTGTACCCCTGGGTCAATATCTACAGTCAGCTCCAGTCTGTACCCCTGGGTCAGTATCTACAGTCAGCCCCAGCCTGTACCCCTGGGTCAGTAACTACAGTCAGCCCCAGTCTGTACCCCTGGGTCAGTATCTACAGTCAGCCCCAGCCTGTACCCCTGGGTCAGTATCTACAGTCAGCCCCAACCTGTACCCCTGGGTCAGTATCTACAGTCAGCCCCAGTCTGTACCCCTGGGTCAGTATCTACAGCCAGCTCCAGCCTGTACCCCTGGGTCAGTATCTACAGTCAGCCCCAGCCTGTACCCCTGGGTCAGTATCTACAGTCAGCCCCAGCCTGTACCCCTGGGTCAATATCTACAGTCAGCCCCAGTCTGTACCCCTGGGTCAGTATCTACAGTCAGCACCAGCCTGTACCCCTGGGTCAGTATCTACAGTCAGCTCCAGTCTGTACCCCTGGGTCAGTATCTACAGTCAGCCCCAGTCTGTACCCCTGGGTCAGTATCTACAGTCAGCCCCAGTCTGTACCCCTGCGTCAGTATCTACAGTCAGCTCCAGCCTGTAACCCTGGGTCAGTAACTACAGTCAGCCACAGTCTGTACCCCTGGGTCAGTATCGACAGTCAGCCCCAGCCTGTACCCCTGGGTCAGTATCTACAATCAGCCCCAGTCTGTACCCCTGGGTCAGTATCTACAGTCAGCCCCAGTCTGTACACCTGGGTCAGTATCTACAGTCAGCCCCAGTCTGTACCCCTGGGTCAGTATCTACAGTCAGCCCCAGTCTGTACCCGGGTCAGTATCTACAATCAGCCCCAGTCTGTACCCCTGGGTCAGTATCTACAGTCAGCCCCAGCCTGTACCCCTGGGTCAGTATCTACAGTCAGCACCAGCCTGTACCCCTGGGTCAGTATCTACAGTCAGCACCAGCCTGTACCCCTGGGTCAGTATCTACAGTCAGCCCCAGTCTGTACTCTGGGTCAGTATCTACAGTCAGCTCCAGCCTGTACCCCTGGGTCAGTATCTACAGTCAGCACCAGCCTGTACCCCTGGGTCAGTATCTACAGTCAGCCCCAGCCTGTACCCCTGGGTCAGTATCTACAGTCAGCCCCAGCCTGTACCCCTGGGTCAGTATCTACAGTCAGCCCCAGTCTGTACCCCTGGGTCAGTATCTGCAGTCAGCCCCAGCCTGTACCCCTGGGTCAGTATCTACAGTCAGCCCCAGTCTGTACCCCTGGGTCAGTGACTACAGTCAGCCCCAGTCTGTACCCCTGGGTCAGTATCTACAGTCAGCCCCAGTCTGTACCCCTGGGTCAGTGACTACAGTCAGCCCCAGTCTGTACCCCTGGGTCAATATCTACAGTCAGCCCCAGTCTGTACCCCTGGGGCAATATCTACAGTCAGCCCCAGTCTGTACCCCTGGGTCAGTAACTACAGTCAGCCCCAGTCTGTACCCCTGGGTCAGTATCTACAGTCAGCCCCAGTCTGTACCCTTGTGTCAGTATTTAAAGTCAGCCCCAGTCTGTACCCCCGGGTCAGTATCTACAGTCAGCACCAGCCTGTACCCCTGGGTCAGTATCTACAGTCAGCCCCAGTCTGTACCCCTGGGTCAGAATCTACAGTCAGCCCCAGTCTGTACCCCTGGGTCAGTATCTACAGTCAGCCCCAGTCTGTACCCCTGGGTCAGTATCTACAGTCAGCCCCAGTCTGTACCCCTGGGTCAGTATCTACAGTCAGCTCCAGCCTGTACCCCTGGGTCAGTATCTACAGTCAGCCCCAGTCTGTACCCCTGGGTCAGTATCTACAGTCAGCCCCAGCCTGTACCCCTGGGTCAGTATCTACAGTCAGCCCCAGTCTGTACCCCTGGGTCAGTATCTACAGTCAGCCCGAGTCTGTACCCCTGGGTCAGTATCTACAGTCAGCTCCAGTCTGTACCCCTGGGTCAGTATCTACAGTCAGACCCAGCCTGTACCCCTGGGTCAGTATCTAAAGTCAGCCCCAGTCTGTACCCCCGGGTCAGTATATACAGTCAGCCCCAGCCTGTACCCCTGGGTCAGTATCTACAGTCAGCCCCAGTCTGTACCCCTGGGTCAGTATCTACAGTGAGCTCCAGTCTGTACCCCTGGGTCAGTATCTACAGTCAGCCCCAGTCTGTACCCCTGGGTCAGTATCTACAGTCAGCCCCAGTCTGTACCCCTGGGTCAGTATCTACAGTCAGCCCCAGCCTGTACCCCTGGGTCAGTATCTACAGTCAGCCCCAGCCTGTACCCCTGGGTCAGTATCTACAGTCAGCCCCAGCCTGTACCCCTGGGTCAGTATCTACAGTCAGCCCCAGTCTGTACCCCTGGGTCAGTGACTACAGTCAGCCCCAGTCTGTACCCCTGGGTCAGTATCTACAGTCAGCCCCAGTCTGTACCCCTGGGTCAGTGACTACAGTCAGCCCCAGTCTGTACCCCTGGGTCAATATCTACAGTCAGCCCCAGTCTGTACCCCTGGGTCAATATCTACAGTCAGCCCCAGTCTGTACCCCTGGGTCAGTAACTACAGTCAGCCCCAGTCTGTACCCCTGGGTCAGTATCTACAGTCAGCCCCAGTCTGTACCCTTGGGTCAGTATCTAAAGTCAGCCCCAGTCTGTACCCCCGGGTCAGTATCTACAGTCAGCACCAGCCTGTACCCCTGGGTCAGTATCTACAGTCAGCCCCAGTCTGTACCCCTGGGTCAGAATCTACAGTCAGCCCCAGTGTGTACCCCTGGGTCAGTATCTACAGTCAGCCCCAGTCTGTACCCCTGGGTCAGTATCTACAGTCAGCCCCAGTCTGTACCCCTGGGTCAGTATCTACAGTCAGCTCCAGCCTGTACCCCTGGGTCAGTATCTACAGTCAGCCCCAGTCTGTACCCTTGGGTAAGTATCTACAGTCAGCCCCAGTCTGTACCCCTGGGTCAGTATCTACAGTCAGCCCCAGCCTGTACCACTGGGTCAGTATCTACAGTCAGCCCCACTCTGTACCCCTGGGTCAGTATCTATAGTCAGCCCCAGCCTGTACCCCTGGGTCAGTATCTACAGTCAGCCCCAGCCTGTACCCCTGGGTCAGTATCTACAGTCAGCCCCAGTCTGTACCCCTGGGTCAGTATCTACAATCAGCCCCAGCCTGTACCCCCGGGGTCAGTATCTACAGTCAGCCCCAGTCTGTACCTCTGGGTCAGTATCTACAGTCAGCCCCAATCTGTACCCCTGGGTCAGTATCTACAATCAGCCCCAGCCTGTACCCCTGGGTCAGTATCTACAGTCAGCCCCAGTCTGTACCCCTGGGTCAGTATCTACAGTCAGCCCCAGCCTGTACCCCTGGGTCAGTATCTACAGTCAGCCCCAGTCTGTACACCTGGGTCAGTGTCTACAGTCAGCCCCAGTCTGTACCCCTGGGTCAGTAACTACAGTCAGCCCCAGTCTGAACCCCTGGGTCAGTATTTACAGTCAGCCCCAGTCTGTACCCCTGGGTCAGTATCTACAGTCAGCTCCAGCCTGTACCCCTGGGTCAATATCTACAGTCAGCTCCAGTCTGTACCCCTGGGTCAGTATCTACAGTCAGCCCCAGCCTGTACCCCTGGGTCAGTAACTACAGTCAGCCCCAGTCTGTACCCCTGGGTCAGTATCTACAGTCAGCCCCAGCCTGTACCCCTGGGTCAGTATCTACAGTCAGCCCCAGCCTGTACCCCTGGGTCAGTATCTACAGTCAGCCCCAGTCTGTACCCCTGGGTCAGTATCTACAGTCAGCTCCAGCCTGTACCCCTGGGTCAGTATCTACAGTCAGCCCCAGCCTGTACCCCTGGGTCAATATCTACAGTCAGCCCCAGTCTGTACCCCTGGGTCAGTATCTACAGTCAGCACCAGCCTGTACCCCTGGGTCAGTATCTACAGTCAGCTCCAGTCTGTACCCCTGGGTCAGTATCTACAGTCAGCCCCAGTCTGTACCCCTGGGTCAGTATCTACAATAAGCCCCAGCCTGTACCCCTGGGTCAGTATCTACAGTCAGCCCCAGTCTGTACCCCTGGGTCAGTATCTACAGTCAGCCCCAGTCTGTACCCCTGGGTCAGTAACTACAGTCAGCCCCAGTCTGTACCCCTGGGTCAGTATCTACAGTCAGCCCCAGCCTGTACCCCTGGGTCAGTATCTACAATCAGCCCCAGTCTGTACCCCTGGGTCAGTATCTACAGTCAGCCCCAGTCTGTACCCCTGGGTCAGTATCAACAATCAGCCCCAGTCTGTACCCCTGGGTCAGTATCTACAATCAGCCCCAGCCTGTACCCCTGGGTCAGTATCTACAATCAGCCCCAGTCTGTACCCCTGCGTCAGTATCTACAGTCAGCTCCAGCCTGTACCCCTGGGTCAGTAACTACAGTCAGCCACAGTCTGTACCCCTGGGTCAGTATCGACAGTCAGCCCCAGCCTGTACCCCTGGGTCAGTATCTACAATCAGCCCCAGTCTGTACCCCTGGGTCAGTATCTACAGTCAGCCCAGTCTGTACCCCTGGGTCAGTATCTACAGTCAGCCCCAGTCTGTACCCCTGGGTCAGTATCTACAGTCAGCCCCAGTCTGTACCCGGGTCAGTATCTACAGTCAGCCCCAGTCTGTACCCCTGGGTCAGTATCTACAGTCAGCCCCAGCCTGTACCCCTGGGTCAGTATCTACAGTCAGCTCCAGCCTGTACCCCTGGGTCAGTATCTACAGTCAGCACCAGCCTGTACCCCTGGGTCAGTATCTACAGTCAGCCCCAGTCTGTACCCCGGGTCAGTATCTACAGTCAGCTCCAGCCTGTACCCCTGGGTCAGTATCTACAGTCAGCACCAGCCTGTACCCCTGGGTCAGTATCTACAGTCAGCCCCAGCCTGTACCCCTGGGTCAGTATCTACAGTCAGCCCCAGCCTGTACCCCTGGGTCAGTATCTACAGTCAGCCCCAGTCTGTACCCCTGGGTCAGTATCTGCAGTCAGCCCCAGCCTGTACCCCTGGGTCAGTATCTACAGTCAGCCCCATTCTGTACCCCTGGGTCAGTGACTACAGTCAGCCCCAGTCTGTACCCCTGGGTCAGTATCTACAGTCAGCCCCAGTCTGTACCCCTGGGTCAGTGACTACAGTCAGCCCAAGTCTGTACCCCTGGGTCAATATCTACAGTCAGCCCCAGTCTGTACCCCTGGGGCAATATCTACAGTCAGCCCCAGTCTGTACCCCTGGGTCAGTAACTACAGTCAGCCCCAGTCTGTACCCCTGGGTCAGTATCTACAGTCAGCCCCAGTCTGTACCCTTGTGTCAGTATCTAAAGTCAGCCCCAGTCTGTACCCCCGGGTCAGTATCTACAGTCAGCACCAGCCTGTACCCCTGGGTCAGTATCTACAGTCAGCCCCAGTCTGTACCCCTGGGTCAGAATCTACAGTCAGCCCCAGTCTGTACCCCTGGGTCAGTATCTACAGTCAGCCCCAGTCTGTACCCCTGGGTCAGTATCTACAGTCAGCCCCAGTCTGTACCCCTGGGTCTGTATCTACAGTCAGCTCCAGCCTGTACCCCTGGGTCAGTATCTACAGTCAGCCCCAGTCTGTACCCCTGGGTCAGTATCTACAGTCAGCCCCAGCCTGTACCCCTGGGTCAGTATCTACAGTCAGCCCCAGTCTGTACCCCTGGGTCAGTATCTACAGTCAGCCCGAGTCTGTACCCCTGGGTCAGTATCTACAGTCAGCTCCAGTCTGTACCCCTGGGTCAGTATCTACAGTCAGCCCCAGCCTGTACCCCTGGGTCAGTATCTAAAGTCAGCCCCAGTCTGTATCCCCGGGTCAGTATCTACAGTCAGCCCCAGCCTGTACCCCTGGGTCAGTATCTACAGTCAGCCCCAGTCTGTACCCCTGGGTTAGTATCTACAGTCAGCTCCAGTCTGTACCCCTGGGTCAGTATCTACAGTGAGCCCCAGTCTGTACCCCTGGGTCAGTATCTACAGTCAGCCCCAGTCTGTACCCCTGGGTCAGTATCTACAGTCAGCCCCAGCCTGTACCCCTGGGTCAGTATCTACAGTCAGCCCCAGCCTGTACCCCTGGGTCAGTATCTAAAGTCAGCCCCAGTCTGTACCCCCGGGTCAGTATCTACAGTCAGCCCCAGTCTGTACCCCTGGGTCAGTAACTACAGTCAGCCCAAGTCTGTACCCCTGGGTCAGTATCTACAGTCAGCCCCAGCCTGTACCCCTGGGCCAGTATCTACAATCAGCCCCAGTCTGTACCCCTGGGTCAGTATCTACAGTCAGCCCCAGTCTGTACCCCTGGGTCAGTATCTACAGTCAGCCCCAGTCTGTACCCCTGGGTCAGTATCTACAGTCAGCCCCAGTCTGTACCCGGGTCAGTATCTACAGTCAGCCCCAGTCTGTACCCCTGGGTCAGTATCTACAATCAGCCCCAGCCTGTACCCCTGGGTCAGTATCTGCAGTCAGCTCCAGCCTGTACCCCTGGGTCAGTATCTACAGTCAGCACCAGCCTGTACCCCTGGGTCAGTATCTACAGTCAGCCCCAGTCTGTACCCCGGGTCAGTATCTACAGTCAGCTCCAGCCTGTACCCCTGGGTCAGTATCTACAGTCAGCACCAGCCTGTACCCCTGGGTCAGTATCTACAGTCAGCCCCAGCCTGTACCCCTGGGTCAGTATCTACAGTCAGCCCCAGTCTGTACCCCTGGGTCAGTGACTACAGTCAGCCCCAGTCTGTACCCCTGGGTCAATATCTACAGTCAGCCCCAGTCTGTACCCCTGGGTCAATATCTACAGTCAGCCCCAGTCTGTACCCCTGGGTCAGTATCTACAGTCAGCCCCAGCCTGTACCCCTGGGTCAGTATCTACAGTCAGCTCCAGCCTGTACCCCTGGGTCAGTATCTACAATCAGCCCCAGTCTGTACCCCTGGGTCAGTATCTACAGTCAGCCCCAGTCTGTACCCCTGGGTCAGTATCTACAGTCAGCACCAGCCTGTACCCCTGGGTCAGTATCTACAGTCAGCTCCAGTCTGTACCCCTGGGTCAGTATCTACAGTCAGCACCAGCCTGTACCCCTGGGTCAGTATCTACAGCCAGCCCCAGCCTGTACCCCTGTGTCAGTATCTACAGTCATCCCCAGCCTGTACCCCTGGGTCAGTATCTACAATCAGCCCCAGTCTGTACCCCTGGGTCAGTATCTACAGTCAGCCCCAGTCTGTACCCCTGGGTCAGTATCTACAGTCAGCCCGAGTCTGTACCCCTGGGTCAGTATCTACAGTCAGCCCCAGTCTGTACCCCTGGGTCAATATCTACAATCAGCACCAGCCTGTACCCCCGGGTCAGTATCTACAGTCAGCACCAGTCTGTACCCCTGGGTCAGTATCTGCAGTCAGCCCCAGTCTGTACCCCTGGGTCAGTATCTACAGTCAGCACCAGCCTGTACCCCTGGGTCAGTATCTACAGTCAGCTCCAGTCTGTACCCCTGGGTCAGTATCTACAATCAGCCCCAGTCTGTACCCCTGGGTCAGTAGGGGACGGTCTACACCTGAACTGTGAGGGAGCCGATGTCCTCGGGGTAATATTTTCTAGGGCGGTTCGGGAGGATTTAAACTAATTTGGCAGGGGGATGGGAACCTAGGTAGTGGAAAAGAGGGAAGTCATATGAAGTCAGAAATAGATGGTAGAAAGGTGAGAAGCAATAAGCAAAGGAGAGAAACACAAAGGGCCAAACTAATTCACAATGAGAGTGTGAAAAAAGCAGGCCTGAAGGCTTTGTATCTTAATGCTAGAAGCATTAGGAACAAGGTGGATGAATTAGTTGTGGAAATAGAGGTAAACAAGTATGATTTGATTGGGATTACAGAAACGTGGCTGCAGGGTGGGCAAGGCTGGGAACTTAACATCCAGGGATATACAATATTTAGGAAGGATCGGCAAAAAGGTAGGGGAGGTGGGGTAGCATTGCTGGTAAAGGAGGGGATTAATGCAATGGAAAGGAAGGATATTAACTCGGATGAAACGGAATCTGTATGGGTAGAAATGAGAAATAGCAAGGGGAGGAAAACGTTAGTGGGTGTGATATATAGGCCTCCAAATAGTAATATGGAGGTGAGGGAAGGCATAAAAAGGGAAATTAGAGAAGCGTGCGATAAGAGCACAGCTGTCATCATGGGTGACTTTAATTTACATATTGATTGGACTACCCAAATTAGTAAAAATTCTGAGGAGGAGGAATTCCTGGAATGTTTTCGGGACGGTTATCTGGACCAATATGTCGAGGAGCCGACTCGAGATCAGGCCATTTTAGACTGGGTATTGTGCAATGAGAAGGGACTTATCAGCAATCTTCTTGTACGAGGCCCCTTGGGTCAGAGCGATCATAATATGATCAAGCTCTCAGTCGAGATGGAGAGTGAGGAAATTGAATCAGAGACTAAGGTCCAGAACTTAAATAAAGGGAATTACGAGGGTATGAGATGGGAATTGGGTAAGATTGATTGGGTGGTGTTTCTGGGGGGATTGACAGTGGATAGACAATGGCAAGCATTCAAAGATAGAATGGAAGAATTCCAGAACATGTTTATACCGGTTTGGCATAAAAATAAACCTAAAAAGGTGACTCAACCGTGGATAACGAGGGAAATTAGGGACAGCATAAAATCAAAAAAAAGGGCATATCAACTGGCAAAAAAAAGCACCAGACCGGAAGATTGGGGGCAGTACAGGATACAGCAAAAGAGGACAAAGGGATTAATCAGGAAGGGGAAAATAGAATACGAAAGTAAACTTGCAGCAAACATAAAGACAGACTGCAAAAGCTTTTATCGGTATATCAGGAGGAAAAGACTGGTAAAATCCCAAGTCGGTCCCTTGCAGTCCGATTCGGGAGAATATATAATGGAGAATAAGGAAATGGCAGACCAATTAAACTCATACTTTGGTTCTGTATTCACAAAGGAGGACACAAATAACCTCCCAGGAATATCGGCAAACATAGGGACTAATGAGAGGGAGGAGCTGACAGAAATTAGTATCTCTAGGGATATGGTGTTGGGTAAGTTGAGGGGACTGAAGGCCGACAAATCCCCGGGGCCTGATAAACTACATCCTAGGGTACTTAAGGAGGTGGCCCTGGAGATAGCAGATGCTCTAAGGATCATCTTCCGGAACTCCATTGACTCGGGAACAGTACCCGTGGATTGGAGGGTAGCTAATGTTACCCCAATATTTAAAAAGGGGGGTAGAGAGAAAGCAGGGAATTATAGACCAGTAAGCCTTACATCGGTTGTGGGCAAAATGCTAGAGTCCATTATTAAGGATAAAATAGCGGAGCACTTGACAAATGGGGAAAGGATCGGACAGAGTCAACATGGATTTACAAAGGGTAAATCGTGTTTGACTAATCTGCTGGAATTTTTTGAGGAAGTAACTGGTAAAATAGATGGGGGAGAGCCAGTGGATGTGGTGTACCTTGACTTCCAGAAAGCCTTCGATAAGGTCCCACACAAAAGATTATCATGCAAAATTAAGGCTCATGGGATTGGGGGCAAAGTATTAACGTGGATAGAGAACTGGCTGGCGGATAGAAAACAGAGAGTTGGAATAAACGGCTCGTTTTCGGAGTGGCAGGCAGTGACCAGCGGGGTGCCGCAAGGATCTGTCCTGGGACCCCAGCTGTTCACAATATATATAAATGATCTGGATCAGGGAATTGGATGCAATATTTCCAAATTTGCTGACGACACTAAACTAGGAGGAGGGGTGGGCTCTGATGAGGATGTCAGGAGGCTACAGTGCAATTTGGACAGGTTGGGGGAATGGGCGGATACGTGGCAGATGCACTATAATGTGGATAAATGCGAGGTTATCCACTTTGGGGGTAAAAACAGGAGGGTAGATTATTATCTAAATGGCAATAGATTGGGAGATGGGGAAGTGCAGAGGGACCTGGGTGTTCTTGTGCACCAGTCACTGAAGGAGAGCATGCAGGTGCAACAGGCGATTAAGAAGGCAAATGGTATGTTGGCCTTCATATCAAGGGGGTTCGAGTATAGGAATAGGGATACCTTACTACAGCTGTACAAGGTGCTGGTGAGACCGCATCTGGAGTATTGTGTACAGTTTTGGTCGCCCCATCTGCGGAAGGATGTTCTTGCCATGGAAAGAGTGCAACGGCGATTCACCAGGCTGATACCTGGAATGGCGGGAATGACCTACGAAGAGAGATTAAATAGTTTGGGCTTGTACTCACTGGAGTTTAGAAGATTGAGAGGGGATCTCATCGAAACATATAAAATTATGGCAGGCCTGGACAGGCTGAATTCAGAGAGAATGTTTCCAATGGCCGGGGAGCACAGAACCAGGGGCCACAGTCTAAAAATAGCGGGCAAATCATTTAAAACAGAGATGAGGAAAAATTTCTTCACTCAAAGAGTGGTGAGCCTGTGGAATTCCCTGCCACAGAGGGCTGTGAAGGCTAATTCAATAAATATTTTCAAGAGAGAATTGGATATATTTCTGAAGGCTAAGGGGATTAAGGGTTACGGAGAAAAGGCGGGGACGGGGTACTGAACTGGTAAGATCAGCTATGATCTCAGACGAAGATCAGCCATGATCTCATTGAATGGCGGAGCAGGCTCGAAGGGCCGAATGGCCGACTCCTGTTCCTATCTCTATGTTTCTATGTTTCTATGTTCTTATGTTCTTATGTTCTTTATAAAGCCTGTGTTTCTGGTACTGTCTCTTTACAAAGCCTGTGTGACTGATCCTGTCTCTTTATAAAGCCTGTGTGACTGATCCTGTCTCTTTATAAAACCTGTGTTTCTGGTCCAGTCTCTTTAAAAAGACTGTGTGACTGGTCCTGTCTCTATAAAAAGACTGTATGACTGGTCCTGTCTCTATAAAAAGACTGTGTGACTGGTCCTGTCTCTTTAGGAAGACTGTGTGTCTGGTCCTGTCTCTATAAAAAGACTGTGTGACTGGTCCTGTCTCTTTAGAAAGACTGTATGACTGGGCCTGTCTCTATAAAAAGACTGTGTGACTGGTCCTGTCTCTTTAGGAAGACTGTGTGTCTGGTCCTGTCTCTATAAAAAGTATGTGTGACTGGTCCTGTCTCTTTAGAAAGACTGTGTGACTGGTCCTGTCTCTTTATAAAGCCTGTGTGACTGGACCTGTCTCGTTATAAAGCCTGTGTGACTGGTCCTGTCTCTTTATAAAGCCTGTGTGACTGGTCCTGTCTCTTTATAAAGCCTGTGTTTCTGGTCCTGTCTCTTTAAAAATCCTGTGTGACTGGTCCTGTCTCTTTATAAAGCCTGTGTGACTGGTCCTGTCTCTTTATAAAGCCTGTGTTTCTGGTCCTGTCTCTTTATAAAGCCTGTGTTTCTGGTCCTGTCTCTTTAAAAATCCTGTGTGACTGGTCCTGTCTCTTTATAAAGCCTGTGTGACTGGTCCTGTCTCTTTAAAAAGCCAGTGTGACTGGTCCTGTCTCTTTATAAAGCCTGTGTAACTGGTGCTGTCTCTTTAAAAAGCCTGTGTGACTGGTCATGTCTCTATATAAAGCCTGTGTGACTGGTCCTGTCTCTATATAAAGCCTGTGTGACTGGTCCTGTCTCTTTAAAAAGCCTGTGTGACTGGTCCTGTCTCTTTAAAAAGACTGTGTGACTGGTCCTGTCTCTTTATAAAGCCTGTGTGACTGGTCCTGTCTCTATATAAAGCCAGCGTGACTGGTCCTGTCTCTTTAAAGAGACTGTGTGACTGGTCCTGTCTCTTTAAAAAGACTGTGTGACTGGTCCTGTCTCTTTATAAAGCCTGTGTTTCTGGTCCTGTCTCTATATAAAGCCTGTGTGACTGGTCCTGTCTCTTTATAAAGCCTGTGTGACTGGTCCTGTCTCTATATAAAGCCTGCGTGACTGGTCCTGTCTCTTTAAAGAGACTGTGTGACTGGTCCTGTCTCTTTAAAAAGACTGTGTGACTGGTCCTGTCTCTTTATAAAGCCTGTGTGACTGGTCCTGTCTCTTTAAAAAGCTTGTGTGACTGGTCCTGTCTCTTTATAAAGCCTGTGTGACTGGTCCTGTCTCTATAAAAAGACTGTGTGACTGGTCCTGTCTCTTTTAAAAGACTGTGTGACTGGTCCTGTCTCTTTAAAAAGACTGTGTGACTCGTCTGGCCTCTTTAAAAAGCTTGTGTGACTGGTCCTGTCTCTTTATAAAGCCTGTGTGACTGGTCCTGTCTCTTTAAAAAGCTTGTGTGACTGGTCCTGTCTCTTTAAAAAGACTGTGTGACTGGCCCTATCTCTTTAAAAAGACAGTGTGACTGGTCCTGTCTCTTTAAAAAGCCTGTGTGACTGGTCCTGTCTCTTTAAAAAGCCAGTGTGACTGGTCCTGTCTCTTTATAAAGCCTGTGTAACTGGTGCTGTCTCTTTAAAAAGCCTGTGTGACTGGTCATGTCTCTATATAAAGCCTGTGTGACTGGTCCTGTCTCTATATAAAGCCTGTGTGACTGGTCCTGTCTCTTTAAAAAGCCTGTGTGACTGGTCCTGTCTCTTTAAAAAGACTGTGTGACTGGTCCTGTCTCTTTATAAAGCCTGTGTGACTGGTCCTGTCTCTTTAAAAAGCCTGTGTGACTGGTCCTGTCTCTTTATAAAGCCTGTGTGACTGGTCCTGTCTCTATATAAAGCCAGCGTGACTGGTCCTGTCTCTTTAAAGAGACTGTGTGACTGGTCCTGTCTCTTTAAAAAGACTGTGTGACTGGTCCTGTCTCTTTATAAAGCCTGTGTTTCTGGTCCTGTCTCTATATTAAGCCTGTGTGACTGGTCCTGTCTCTTTATAAAGCCTGTGTGACTGGTCCTGTCTCTATATAAAGCCTGCGTGACTGGTCCTGTCTCTTTAAAGAGACTGTGTGACTGGTCCTGTCTCTTTAAAAAGACTGTGTGACTGGTCCTGTCTCTTTATAAAGCCTGTGTGACTGGTCCTGTCTCTTTAAAAAGCTTGTGTGACTGGTCCTGTCTCTTTATAAAGCCTATGTGACTGGTCCTGTCTCTATAAAAAGACTGTGTGACTGGTCCTGTCTCTTTTAAAAGACTGTGTGACTGGTTCTGTCTCTTTAAAAAGACTGTGTGACTCGTCTGGCCTCTTTAAAAAGCTTGTGTGACTGGTCCTGTCTCTTTATAAAGCCTGTGTGACTGGTCCTGTCTCTTTATAAAGCCTGTGTGACTGGTCCTGTCTCTATATAAAGCCTGTGTGACTGGTCCTGTCTCTTTAAAAAGACTGTGTGACTGGTCCTATCTCTTTAAAAAGACTGTGTGACTCGTCTGGCCTCTTTAAAAAGCTTGTGTGAGTATTTCTGTGTCAGTGGCTGTGACTCTGCCCTCTTGTTTGTGTGTTAATTGAATTTTATCTAATTAAGAATAACCAGATTCACCCCTGTGCTCGCTGACCTACATTGGCCCCCGGTCCGGGAATGCCTCGTTATTAATATTCTCCTCCACGTGTTCAGCCCCAACTCATTGCCAAGTGTTCAGTAAAAGTTTTGCCTCTAGTTTGTTTATGCTTCTGATTTAACTGTAAGTACGTTTCACCCCCAGGGCCACAGATGTTGTCTGCAATTGGCATCAAGGGGACAAGAGGCACAGAGGAAGGGTTAATATTCGACTCGGACTGTAGCACAAAACACCATCACCCCCAAGGCACACAGTATCCAGTCTTAGATTTGTTTTATGCATTCACGGGATGTTGGCACCGCTGGCAAGGCCATCATTTATTGTCCATCCCTAGTTACTTTGAGAAGGTGGTGGTGAGCCACCTCATACAACTGAGTGGTTTTCTAGGCCCTTTGAGAGGGCAGATACGAGTCAAACACATTGCAGTGAGTCTGGAGTCACATTTCGGTCAGACCGGGTAAGGACGGCAGATTTCCTTCCCTAAAGGCCATTAGTGAACCAGATGGATGTTTGCAATAGTCCAGTAGTTTCATGGTCACCATTACTGACACTAGCTTTTTATTCCAGATTTGTCTAAATAATTGAATTAAAATTCCCCAGCTGATGGGATTTGAGTTCTTGTTCTTTCGTCCTGGCATCTGGTTTACTAGCCAACAACATAACCACTATGCTACCAAACCCTTCAAATATATCACTGTTCCTTCATCATCACTGGGTCGAAGGCCTGAAATTCCTTCAGTAACAATATTGTGGGAGGATCTTCACTGCATGGACTGCAGCGGCTCAAGCTGGAGGCCCACCATTTTCTCATGGGTAACTAGGGATGGGCAAGTAATACTGGCCTTGACAGCATCACCCATTGGCTGAGAACAAATAGATAGAAATAATAAAATAGGATTAAATTCAATGATTTTGTTATTCACTGATTGAACCCAGGTGAGGCCTGTGATCAGAGCGGGGCGGCAACACAAATTGGCCCACCAGTTCTATGATTCTATGATGCTATGATTGCTACTGCCTATACTTTCTCAATTTGCCTATCCATCAAAAGGCGTCCGATAAAGTACCACATAATACCAACATTGAAGCCTATGGGATTAAAAAGTCAGTGGCAACATGTCTCGGAAATTGGATAAGCGACAGAAATCAGAGAGTAGTGTTAAATGAAATAACAACAGAAAATGCTGGATACACTAAGCAGGTCAGGCAGCATGGAGTGAGAGAGAAACAGAGTCAACGTTGCGGGTCGAACCCCTCGTCAGAACTGGAAAATGTTAGGGAAGAGAGATTTTCAAGCAGGGGCAGGGAGGAGGGTCAGAAAGAACAAAGTGAAGGTCTGTGATAGGATGGAAGGCAGGAGGGATTGACTGACAAAAGGCATGATGGTGCTAGGAAAAAGGAAAGGTAATGGGACAAGGTAAGATACAAAATATAGCTCCAGACGATGCGTGAATGATGATGGCAGCAACATTAAAAGCTACCATGTGAGCAAACAAGAGAAATAAATATAAAGAAATACAGGGTCCGCTTTATAGTGTGAAATTGTTGAACTCGATGTTAATTCCAGAAAGCTGTAAAGAGCCTAATAGAAAGATGAGGTGCTGTTCCTCAAGCTTAAGTTGAACATCATTGGAACAGTGTAAGAGTCCGAGGATGGAGAGATCAGAGTGGGCGTGGAGCGGTGAATTAAAGTGGCAGGCAACAGGAAGCTCGGGGTCACCCTTACGGACTGAATGGAGGTGTTCAGCAAAGCAGTCACCCAATCTGCATTTGGTCTCCCCAATGTAGAGGAGACCGCATCGTGAGCAGCGAATACAGTAAACTAAATTGTAAGAAGTATAATTAAATTGCTGCTTACACTGGAAGGAATGTATAGGGCCCTGGACAGTTCGAAGGGAGGAGATAAAAGGGCAGGTGTTGCATCTCCTGTGCTTTCATGGGAAGGTGCCGGGCAAAGGGGAAGGGGTGTTGTGGGTGATAGAGGAGTGGACCAGGGTGTCGCAGAGGGTGTGGTCCGTTCGGAATGCCGAAAGGGGAGGTGAGGGGAAGATGTGTTTGGTGGTGGAATCACGCTGGAGGTGGCGGAAATGGAGGAGGATGATCCGCTGAATGTGCAGCCTGGTGGGGTGAAAGCTGAGGGCAAGGGTCGCTCTATCATGCTTGTGGGAGGGAGGGGAAGGGGTGAGAGCAGAAGTGTGGGAAATGGACCGCTCACGGTCAAGGGCCGTGTCAACCACAGTAAGCTCGAGTAACAGCACCTCATCATTCTATTAGGCACTTTGCAGCCTTCTGGACTTAACAGCGACTTCAACAATTTCAGACTATAAATCAGCCCCTGTATTTCTTTACATAGATATTTTTCTTTTGTTTCCTCACAAGGAAGCTGTTAATGTTGCTGCCATCATCATTCACACATCATCTAGAGCCATCTTTTGTTTCTTACCTTGTCCCATTACCTCTCCTTTTGCCTTACACAATCATCCCTTTTGTCAGTCAATCTCTCCTGTCTTCCATCCTATCGCAGACCTCCCCTTTGTTCCTTCTGCCCCTCCTCCCTGCCCCTGCTTAAAATATCTCTTCCTTAACTTTTTCCAGTTCCTGCCAAAATGTATCACTTCACCCTTCTCTGTGTTAAATTTTATCTGTCATTATTCTGCCCGTTTCACCAGACTGTCTGTGCCCTCCTGATGTATTTTACTGTCCTTCTCACCGTTTATTAACATTTATGCGTTTCCTGACATCTGCAAACTTTGAAATTATGTGGTGTGTACCCAAGTCTTTGTCATTGATGTACATAACAGACCAGTGGTCTGAACAGGAACCCCTGGTGGACACCACTGTATGCTTCCCAGCTACTGAAAAACAACCATTTGCCACTATTACAATAGCAAAATACTGCAGATGTTGGAAATCTGAAATAATAATAGAAAATGCTGGAAACACTCAGCAGGTCAGCCTGCATCGAGGAGAGAGATAAAGGATCAACGTTTCGCGTCGAACCTTTCAACAGAACTGGAAAAAGTTAAGGAAGAGATATTTTAAGCAGGGGCAGGGAGGAGGGGCAGAAAGAACAAAGGGGAGGTCTGTGATAGATGGAAGACAGGAGAGATTGACTGACAGAAGCGATGATTGTGTAAGGCAAAAGGAGAGGTAATGGGACAAGGTAAGAAACAAAAGATGGCTCTAGATGATGTAATATAAGCTAAACTGTACAATTTTAAAGGGAGTGCACGATCAGAGAGACCTGGGGTGTACTTATTCCAATCTTTGAGGGTGGCAGGACAATTTGCGACATCTGTTAATAAATGCAGGCCTTGGCTTTACAAACTGAGGCAAAGATAACAAAATTCTGGAAGAAAGGCTACCGTT
The DNA here is from genome assembly GCF_052327205.1 of Somniosus microcephalus. Lineage (NCBI taxonomy): Eukaryota > Metazoa > Chordata > Chondrichthyes > Squaliformes > Somniosidae > Somniosus > Somniosus microcephalus. The sequence continues at coordinate 3,158,372 of NW_028225184.1, forward strand.
TTCCAAATCACTGGTTAGGCCCCTGCTTTAATATTGTGTCGAATTCTAAGAAACACACTTTTGCCAGCAGTTCAAGGATTAGAGAAGGTGTAGAGGAGATTTACCAGAATTGTACCAAGGATATGGGATTTCAGTTACCAGGAGAGACTGGAGAAGCTGGGATTGTTCTTTTTTAGAGCAGCGAATGTTAAGAATCATAGACCTTTACAGCACAGAAGGAGGCCAATCAACCCATCGTGTTCACGATGGCTGCAAAAGAGCTCTCCAGCCTAATGCCACTTTCTAGCTCTTGGTCCACAGCCTTGCAGGTTAGCCAGACAGAGGGAGAGATGCACAGGACGTACGCAATACCTCAGACAGAAACAATCCATTAAGAGACAATAAGCAGATGTGCAGCAGCATCTACTTCCGCCTTATGGATCAAGGACTAATTAATAGAAAGAACTGTAACCAAATTGTATTAACTTTTGTAGACAACTGATGTGATCTTTTTTTTCCCCACACTTAGACACGACAAACACGTACCACTCTTTAACCTATCATAGTAAAAGATCAAACTTAACATGAAATCCTTATATATTTCGACCTGGAATATCCAAGGTCTACGCTCTTCACTGCGAGAAGTGAAAAGTAGGACCCCAGAGTTCATAGATGAAACTAAAGACCTAGATATTATCATTTTACAGGAAACTTGGTATAAAGGAAAAGGACACACTGGCTGTCCCCAAGGGTACACTGAGCTGGTGGTCCCCTCCAATAAATTACCAAGTGTAACCCAAGGCAGAGACTCCGGAGGCATACTGATCTGGTTTAAAACAGAACTTAAGAATTACATCAAATTTATAAAAAAGGGCGAAAACCATATGTGGCTCAAACTTGAGAGGGAGATTATCTCAAACACCCAAGATGTTTACATTTGCGCACTTTATATCCCTCCAATCGATTCCCCGTACTTTAAAGAGGACACCTTCTCCAACATGGAGGGGGAAATTATCCAATACCAGGCCCAGGGGAACGTGTTGATCTGTGGGGACCTCAATTCAAGAACGGGCGAAGAACCAGACTTCACCAATAATCAGGGAAACAATTACGTTTTCGGGAATAACCACTTTGACATCCCTTCCCTTCCATACAGGCATAACTGCGACAAGCAGTCAAATACCAATGGAAAACAGCTACTACAGCTCTGTCGAAACCTGGGTCTGTACATTGTCAATGGTAGGTTCATAGGAGACCTCCTAGGAAGATCGACCTATTGCTCACCTCTTGGCTGCAGCACAGTAGACTATATGATTACAGACTTAGACCCATCCTCTTTCAGAGCATTCACAGTCAAACCACAAACAACACTGTCAGATCACAGTCAAATTACTATGTTCCTCAAAAAGACAGAAACAAACAACATAGAAACACAACCCAGTAAACTGTACAACACCAAAAAATCGTACAGATGGGCCAAAAACGACACGGAAAAATACCAGAAAACAATTAGCAATGCATCAACTCAAGCTCTCTTAGACACCTTTCTGGATAACATATACACTCACAATAAAGAAGGCGTAAACCGGGCAGTTAGTAAACTAAACAATATTTTTGATAATCTGGCAACAAATGCAAACTTGAAAGCTCGCAAGAACAAACCCAAAACAAAAAACTATGAAAAATGGTTTGACCGAGATTGCCATAACATGAGGAAAAAACTTAGAAAAATATCAAACCAAAAACACAGACATCCAGAAAACGAGGAACTACGCCTTACTTATTGTCAGACACTAACGCAATACAGAAACACACTCAGAACCAAAAAAGAGCAATATATTAAGAATACACTCAGCTCCATGGAGGAATCCATAGATTCCAATTGTTTCTGGGAAAACTTGAAAACACTACACAAAAAACAACACGACGATTTGGCCATTCAAAATGGGGACACATGGGTAAACCACTTTGAAAAATTATACCAGAAAAACACACTAAGACCAGAGCAACACCAAATATGCAAAAAACTGGAAAAGCTAGAAATGGCCATAAAAGATAACCAAAACCCGCTGGACGCCATAATAACAGAAAAAGAACTTCTTGAAAAACTCAAGGACCTGCGACCAGGAAAAGCCTGCGGGACAGACGGCATACTAAACGAGATGATTAAACACACAGACAACAAAATGAAACTGGCTATCCTAAAACTCTTCAACTTGGTTCTGAGTGTCGGTTATTTCCCTGATATCTGGAACAAAGGACTCATAACGCCCATATACAAAAGTGGGGACAAAATCGACCCAAACAACTATCGAGGCATCTGTGTAAACAGTAACCTGGGGAAGGTATTCTGTAGCATCATAAACAAAAGACTTATAAACTTCCTTGAGGAGCACAATGTCTTGAGTAAAAGCCAAATTGGATTCCTGCCAAACTATAGAACATCCGATCATATCTTCACCCTACAGACCCTAATTGACAAACACGTTCACCATAACAAAAGCAAAATCTACGCATGCTTTGTAGATTTCCAGAAGGCTTTCGACTCCATCTGGCATGACGGTTTATTCCTGAAACTTATCGAAAGTGGGGTAGGAGGGAAAACATATGATGTAATTAAATCAATGTATACAAACAACAAATGTGCAGTTAAAATTGGAGACAAACAAACAAAATACTTCCCACAGGGGCGGGGGGTGACGCAGGGCTCGCCAATCTCACCGACACTCTTTAATATTTACATAAATGGATTGGCAAAACTACTTGAACAATCTACAGCACCCGGCCTCACCCTATATGAATCCAAGGTTAAATTCCTCCTCTATGCAGACGACCTGGTTCTGCTGTCACCTACTAAAGAGGGGCTACAGCAAAACCTGGACCTGCTGGAGTCGTACTGCCAGACTTGGGCCCTGACAATAAATCCCCAAAAAACCAAAGTCCTTGTGTTCCAGCAAAGATCCAAACATCAGGGACCCAAAATAAATTTCACAGTAGGAACAACCAAAATTGAACAAACCACTAACTACACATACTTGGGCTTAAAAATCAGTTCTACGGGAAACTTCAAACTGGCTGTGAATGAACTGAAAGAGAAAGCAAGAAGGGCTTTCTATGCCATCAAAAAATCAATCCAAATAGAAATCCCAATTAGCATTTGGCTCAAAATTTTCAAATCAGTAATTGAACCAATTGCACTCTATGGCAGTGAGGTATGGGGACCGCTAACTCAACAAGAATTTGCAAAATGGGACAAACACCCAATTGAGATCCTACATGCAGAATTCTGTAAAAGTATCCTCCGGACTCAAAGGAAAACAGTAAACAATGCATGCAGGGCGGAACTAGGCCAATATCCATTAATAATCACTATCCAAAAAAGAGCCACCAAATTTTGGAATCACCTACAAATGAGCAATCCCCAATGCTATCACTACGACGCCCTGAAATGCCAAGAGCTGACCATAAAGAAGAATACCCTCAGTCAACTAGTCCTGGGACTCAGTGAAGTAACTACTAACAATACTAACAATAACCAGCCCCAGGACAGTGACAGGGTAACACAAAGAATTCGACCCAACACAATCGTCGCTAAGCAAAAGGAAAAATATCTGACATATTGGGCAGAAACAACAAAAACCCAAAGCAAACTCAATTGCTACTTGGCCCTAAACAGACAATACAACATAGCTGATTACCTGACCATGGTAAAGGATAACAAACTGAGAAGAACCTTGACAAGGTACAGACTTAGCGAACATAGCCTAGCGATCGAAAAAGGCAGACACAGGCAGACCAGGCTGCCAAGAGAGGACAGGATATGCTCGCACTGCAGTCAGGGAGTGGTGGAGACAGAGATGCACTTCCTCACAGCTTGTGGAAAATATCAGGGCATCAGGGAGAATTTCTACCAAAAATTCTCACAAATATGCCCTGATTTCAGAAATCTGAATGACAACCAAAAACTCCCATTCCTACTGGGAGAGGAGAGAAGCTGTATAACACTGGCGGCACGCTATGTTACAGCTTGCCATGAACAGAGAGCCAACCAGTAAACTAAGAAAAGAATATATATAACCAATGCGAATGGATATTTATACACTCAGGGATATACCTGTTTATACACTGTATGAATAGAACTGCGTTTATGTGGTAAACCATAAATGTATTTTGATGCTTTGGCAACATAAGATGTAACTTATCATGCCAATAAAGCGATTTGAATTGTGAATTGTGAATACAGCCCTTCAAGTGCATAACCAGGTACTATACAATCTTCCTCTTAACTAAAATTCCCCAGTCCTGGCAACAAAGTCGTAAATCTCCTCTGTACCCTCTCCAGTGGAATCACATCGTTCCTGTAATATGATGGCCAGAACTGTAAAGAATACTCTAGCTCTGACCTAACTGGTGTTTTATACAATTCTTGCATAACCTACCTTCTGTTATATTCTATGCATCGATTAATAAAGCAAAGTATCCAGTATACCTTCTTACCCACCCTGTTTAAATGGTCTGCTACTTTCAGAGATCTGTGGAGATGCGCTTCAAGGTCCCCCTGTTCCTCTACACTTCTCAGTATCCTGCCATTTATTGTGTATTGTCTTGTCCTATAAGCCCTCCCCAAATGTATTACCTCACACATATCCAAATTGAATTCCATTTGCCAAGTTTCTGCCCACCTGACCAGACCACTGATATCTTCCTGCAGGCTACAACTTTTTTCCACACTATCAACAACACAGCCAATTTATGTATCATCTGCAAACTTCTTAATCATGCGCCCTACATTGAAGTCTAAATCATTGATAGATACCACAAAAAGTATGGGAGCCAGTACTGAGCCTTGTGGAACTCCACTGGAAACAGCCTTCGAGTCACAAAATCCCCGTCGACCATTACCCTTTGCTTCCTGCCAATGAGCCAATTTTTGTACCCAACTTGCCACTTTCCCTTGGATGCCATGAGCTTTTACTTTTTTGACCAACCTGTCATTCGGGCTCTTATCAAAGGCCTTGCTAATATCTATACAGACTACAGCAAATAGACTGCCCTCATCGACCCTCCTCGATACTTCCTCGAAAAATTTAATCAAGTTACTCAGACAAGACCTTCCCTTAACAAATCCATACTGACAGTCCTTGATTGTGCCATGCCTTTCTAAATGCCGATTTATACTGACTGTCAGATTTTTCCAATAATTTTTCCTGCACCGAATTCAGGCTGACTGGGCTGTAATTGGTCTATCCCTTTCTCCCGTTTTAAACAACTGTAGAGAATAAGAATTACTCCATTCCTCTGACGGCATGCCAGTAGCCACAGAGGATTAGAAAATGATGGTCTGATCCTATGCTGTTTCCTCTGTTGCCGGTCTTAACAGTCTGTGATACATTTCATCCGGGCCTGGAAATTATCTACTTTCAAAGATGCTAAGCTCTTTTACATTTCTTCTCTCACTATATTTATATCATCTAATATTTCAGACTCCTCCTCAACTACAATGTCAGCGTCATCACTTCTGCTGTGAGGTCAGACGCAATGTATTTATTAAGGACGAATCCCACGACTCCTGCCTCCACCATTTTGGTCTCTAATAGGCCGTATTCTGTCTTCAGTTATCTTCATGCTCTTTATTCATTCATAAAACATCTCTGGGTTTTCCTTGATTTTACTTGTCAATATCTTTGATGCCCTCTCTGTGCTTTCCTAATTTCATTTTTTAATTGAACCCCTGCGATCTCTATACTCCTCTGGGATTTCTGTCTTATTTTGCTCCTGGATACTGACAAACTCTTCCCTTTTCCCCTTAACCTGCCCTGTATGCCTCGTGACATCCAGGGGACTCTGGATTTGGGAGGCCCACCCTGTTGATTTGTGGGAACATATTTGCCATGAACCCTCACTATCTCCTCGTTGAATGCCTCCCACTGCTCAGACACTGATTTCCCGTCAAGTAGCTGTTTCCAGTTCACTTTTGCTAATCACATCTCAGCTTAGTAAAATGATCCTTTCCCCAACTGAGAACCTTTTTCCTCGTCTATCCTTGTCCTTTTTCATAAGGGGAGATTTAATACAGATGTTCAATATCATGAAGGGTTTTGATAGAGTAAGTAAGTCTGTTTCCAGTGGAAGAATGGTGGGTAAACAGAGGACACAGAATAAAGGTATTTGGAAAAGAACCAGAGGAGAGATGTGAAGAACTTTCTTTATGCAGTGAGTTGTTCTGATCTGAAATGCACTGTCTGAGAATGTGATGGAAGCAAATTCAGCAGCAACTTTTGAAAGGGAATTTGATATTTAGTTGAAGGGAAAATGAACTACAGGGCTCTGGCTAAAGAATAGGTCTAATTAGATAGCACTTTCAAATTGACAGCATGGACACGATGGGTCGAATGGCCTCCTTCTGTGCTGTACTATTCTAGGATACTATGAGCAAGAGACAGAGAGAGACAAGAGGGAGAGAGATAGAGTGAAGGATAGAAATAAAAAATAGAGACAGAAAGACTGGGAGAGGTAGAGAGGGGAAGATATTAAATTTAAAAGGGGAATTGGATAATACTTGAAGGGGAGCACTTTGCAGGACTATGGGAAAAGAGCAGGGAATGGGACTAATTGGAGGGGTGAGGCCATTGTTGGCTTTGAACACATGGATTAGAATATTAAAATCGAGGTATTGCCGGATCGGGAACCAATGTAGGTCAGTGATCACAGGGGTGATGGGTGAACGGGACTTATGCTAGTTAGGATATGGGCAGCAGAGTTTTGGATGAGCCCTAGTTTATGGATGCTTGTAACTGGGAGGCCGGCCAGTGGAGTATTGGAATAGTCGAGTCAGGATTAACACAGGCACAGGTGAGGGTTTATGCAGTGGAAGCACGGAGACAGATGATATTATGGAGGTGGTAGTAGGCTGGTCTGGTGATTCATAGGATATCAAGTCGGAGCTCATCTCAGGTTCAAAGAGAATGGCGAGGTTGCGAACTGTCTGGTTCAGCCTCAGACATTGGCCAGGGAAGAGGACTGAGTTGGTAGATAGAGGAAGGAGTTTATGACGAGGACCGAAGAAAATGGCTTTCTTCTTCCCAAGATTTAAATGACAAAAACAGTAATTCAGTAAAACGTGGTTTACAGATCAAATTGCTGGATATAGAGAATTACCAGGGACACCAACAGCAGCAAAGATGAGAGAGTAGCTCACAAGAACAGTAATACAGTTGGCAAAGGTTTGTAGAGTTAATAGCTGAATTCAGAGACTTACCTGGAATAACAGTCGCAGCAAGGAGGGAGAGTAAATGGCATGAACATTAATACAGTAAAATATGGTTAATAGAATAGCTGGATAGAGAGACTTACCAGGAACAACAACAGCAGCAAGGAGTGGATAGTAAATATATTGAATAATCTGAAGTGCCAACTGTATCCGATAGTCTAATGGTAGTCCATCATAGTATGCAGCAAGAACGTCAAACTCCCAAATGAAACTCCTGCCGATTGTTGTAACATTCCAATTTACTGCTCTCAGATTCTGACCCATTGTTGCAACATTCCAATATACTATTCTCAGATTCCGAGTCCCTCTCTGTGGAGCAGCATGCTGATCACTGTTAATGTTGGAGGTGATGCTCTCACTGGCACTATGGGATAACACATTGAAAGGAGACCCTTATTAATAGAAGAGGGAAACCCTGCACTGATACAATTTGAGTCCACAGAGACTGACATTCATTGCAGTCACTGAACAAACACCTTGAGTTAGCCCTTGGAGACTAACATTAATTACAATCACTGAACAAACAGCTTCAATTAACCCCTGTCCATCCCGCAATTCTTATACCACAGCAAAGTAGAACCTTTCCCTGGTCCTGATGGGATGTATGAGAGTTGCTGAGGGAAGGAGCGGTGGAAATAGCGCAGGATCCGGCCAGAATCTTTGAAGCCTCCTTGGATATGGGAGTTGTGCCAGAGGAATGGAGTGTTGCAAATGTTACACCTTGTTAAAAAAGGAGGGTGATAAACGCTTTTACTACAGGCCAGTCCGCCTTACATCGGTGGTGGGGAGACTTCTAGAGGCCATACTCCTGGAGAAAATTATATGACACTTGGAAAAATCATAGGTTAATAAATGACAACCAGCATGGATATCTTAACAGAGAGATGTGTCTGGCAAACCTGATTGAGTTATTTGATGAAGTAACGGAAATGTTTGAAGGGCATAGTGTGGTTGCTGTTGTGTATATGGAATTTAAAAATGGGGTTGATAATGTGCCATTGAATAGAGTGGTTAGGACCAAAGGGGAAATGGTAGCGCTGATCTGACATTGGCTAATGGACTGAAAACAAGAGTAGTGGTGAAAAGCTGTTGTTCAGACTGGGAGGAAGTGCACTGTTGTGTCCTCCTGGCGTCGCTATTCGGACAACTGCTCTTTTTGATATATATTAATGATATAGACATAAATATATAAAGAGCATAATTTGAACATTTGCAGATGAAACTGAGGGGATCAAATTAGGCTTCAGGAGGACATAGATAGACTGGTGAAATTAGAAAAGTGATTAAAGGTGTCGTTAACAGTGCTATTAAATGGCACTGACTCATCAGTAACCTGCTCACCGCTGCTGACTTTGCATTCCGTCAGGACCACTGGGCTCCATGTCATTACAAACATGGACAAAGAGCTGAATTTCAGAGGTGAATTTAGAGTGTCTGCCCTCGACATTAAGGCATAATTTGAACGAATGTCACATTAAGGAGCCCTCCTAAAACAGAAGTCAATGGGAATGACGGGGAAATCTCTCCACTGGCTGGAGTCATACATATCAAAAAGGAAGATGGTTGTGGTTGTTTGTGGTCAATAATCTCAGCCCGTGGACATCGCTGCAGGAGTTCCTCAGGGCATTGTTCTCGGTCCAACCATCTTCAGCTGCTTCATTAATGATCTTCCTTCCATCATCAGGTCAGAAGTGGGGATGTTTGCTGATGACTGCACAGTGTTCAGTTCCATTCGGAAATCCTTAGATGATGAAGCATTCAATGCCCGCATGCAACAACACCTGGCCGAATTTCAGGCTTGTGCTGAAAGGTGGCAAGTATCACAAACATCGCACAAGTGCCAGGCAATGACTATCTCTAACAAGCGAGAGTCTAGCCACTGCCCCTTGACAATCAATGGCATCACCATCGCCAATTCCACCACCATCAACATACTGGTGGTCACCATTCACCAGAAAATTAACTGGACCAGCTGCATTAGTATTGTGGCTACAAGAGCAGGACAGATGTTGGTATTCTGCAGCGAGTGTCTCAGCTCCTGCCTCCCCAAATCCTTTCCACCATCTACAAGGCACAAGTAAGGAGTGTGATGGAATACTCTCCACTTGCCTGAATGAGTTCAGCTCCAACAACATTCAAGAAGCTCGATGCCATTCAGGACAAAGCAGCCCACTTGTTCGGCACCCCATCCACCACCTTAAACGTCCACTCCCTCCACCACCAGCGTACCGTGGCTGCAGTGTGTACCATCTACAAGATGCACTGCAGCAACTCACCCAGGTTTCTTCCCAGCACTTCACAAACCCGCGGACTCTTCCACCTAGAAGGACAAGGGCAGTAGTCGCATATGAACCGCAGCAACTATAAGCTCCCCTCCAACGCAAATGCCATCCTGACTTGGAAAGATATTGCCGTTTCTTCATCATCGATCGGTCAGAATTCTGCAAACCCCTCTGTAAGAGCACTGTGGGAGTACCTTCATGGACTGGAGTGGTTCAAGAATGCTGCTCACCACAAGCTTCTAAAGGGCAAAGAGGGATAGGCAATCAATGCTGGCAATGCCAGCGGTGGCCACATCCCATGAAGGATTTAAAATAATTACAAAATGTCAGAAGGCTGATTAAAACTAATGTAGAGAAGTGAGAAAGATTAACCTTGGAGGAAAATTAGAAGAGGCAATATAAACTAAACTGAACAATTTTAAAGGGGGTGCAGGAAAAGCGAGACATGGACATTTACATACACAAGCCTTAGAAGATGGCAGGACTAGGTGATACGTTTGTTAATAAAGCGCATGGGCTCCTTAGCATTGAAAACCGAGGCAGACAACAATAGTAACAAAGTTATGCTGAACCTTTATAAATCACTGGTTAGGCCCTGGCTGGATTATTGTGTTCAATTCTGGTCACGATGGAGACTTGCCATGGCGCCTCCCACGGTTCAATAGCAACACACAGCACTGACCCGTGAAGGAACTGCCTGAGGATCCCAGACACCAGTGAGAGACACAACATTCTGGTGTGAACAGACGGAGTTTATTAATAACAGGATTGACAAAACCAAACAGTGTGTCTGGGTTTAAACCTTAAGACTGTGAAGCGTGGGGAATGGCAACCATTTAAGTTTAAACTGCTGCCCCAGCAGTCACAGCACGATTAGATACAGAATAAGTTCCATCTACACTGTCCCAACAAAATCTCACAGGGCAGGTACAGCACGCGATAGATTCAGTGTAAAGCTGCCACTACAATGTCCCATCAAACACTCCCAGGGCAGGTACAGCGCAGGTTAGATACTGAGTAAAGCTCGCTCTAAACTGTCCCAACAAACACTCCCATGGCAGGTACAGCACTGGTTAGATACAGAGCAAAGTTCCCTCTACACTGTCCCATCAAACACCCCCAGCACAGGTACAGCACAGATTAGATACACAGTAAAGCTCCCTCTACACTCTCCCATCAAACACTCCCAGGGCAGGTACAGCACAGGGTTAGATACAGAGTAAAGCTCCCACTACACTGTCCCATCAAACAATCCCAGGGCAGGTACAGCACAGGTTAGATACAGATTAAAGCTCCCACTACACTCTCCCTTCAAACACTCCCATGGCAGGCACTGCGCAGGTTAGATACAGAGTAAAGCACCCTCGACACTGTCCCATCAAACACTCCCAGCACAGGTACAGCACAGATTAGATACAGAGTAAAGCTCCCTCTACACTCTCCCATCAAACACTCCCAGGGCAGGTACAGCACAGGGTTAGATACAGAGTAAAGCTTCCACTACACTGTCCCATCAAACAATCCCAGGGCAGGTACAGCACAGGTTAGATACAGATTAAAGCTCCCACTACACTGTCCGATCAAACACTCCCGGGGGGTGGTAAGCGCAGCACGTGTTAGATACAGAGTAAAGCTCCCTCTACACTGTCCCATCAAACACTCCCATGGCAGGTCCAGCACGGGTTAGATACAGAGTAAATCTCCCTCTACACTGTCCCATCAAAAACTCCCAGGGAAGGTCCAGCACGGGTTAGATACAGAGTAAAGCTCCCTCTACACTGTCGCATCCTCTGAGTATGTGGGGCTCAGTACCACAGTGGATATGATGTCGGGTAACTCAGCAGGCCGGGGATGGGGCATGGGCTTTTCCTACTCTGCGTGTGGGGCTCAGTACCACACTGGGTGTGTGATCAGGTTAACTCAGCACAGAACGGGGATGGAGCCTGAGCCTTTCCCAATGGTCACTGCACCCCCTCTCTCAGTGATGTCCCTCTCTGGGACGCTCTGCTCCAATCTCTCAGAGAAGCCGCTCCCTGGGACACTGTGCTCCAGTCTCTCAGTGAAGCCGCTCCCTGGGATGCTCTGATCCAGTCTCTCAGTGATGTCCCACCCTGGGACGCTCTGCTCCAGTCTCTCAGTGATGTCCCACCCTGGGACGCTCTGCTCCAGTATCTCAGTGATGTCCCTCCCTGGGACGCTCTGCTCCAGTATCTCAGTGATGTCCCTCCCTGGGACACTCTGCTCCAGTATCTCAGTGAAGCTGCTCCCTGGCACGCTCTGCTCCAGTATCTCAGTGAAGCCGCTCCCTGGGACGCTCTGCTCCAGTCTCTGAGGCGGTGTCCTTCCCTGGGGCGCTCTGCTCCAGTCTCTCAGTGATGTCCCTCCCTGGGACGCTCTGCTCCAGTGTCTCAGTGAAGTCCCTCCCTGGGACGCTCTGCTCCCGTCTCTCAGTGATGTCCCTCCCTGGGACGCTCTGCTCCAGTCTCTCAGTGATGTCCCTCCCTGGGACGCTCTGCTCCAGTATCTCAGTCATGTCCCTCCCTGGGACGCTCTGCTGCAGTCTCTGAGACAGTGTCCCTCCCTGGGACGCTCTTACCCAGTCTCTGAGACGGTGTCCCTCCCTGGGGCGCTCTGCTCCAGTTTCTCAGTGATGTCCCTCCCTGGGACGCTCTGCTCCAGTCTCTCAGTGATCTCCCTCCCTGGGACGCTCTGCTCCAGTATCTCAGTGATGTCCCACCCTGGGACGCTTTGCTCCAGTATCTCAGTGATGTCCCTCCCTGGGACGCTCTGCTCCACCATCTCAGTGATGTCCCTCCCTGGGACGCTCTGCTCCAGTCTCTGAGTGATGTCCCTCCCTGGGACGCTCGGCTCCAGTCTCTCAGTGAAGCCGCTCCCTGGGACGCTCTGCTGCAGTCTCTGAGACGGTGTCCCTCCCTGGGACGCTCTGCACCAGTCTCTCAGTGAAGCCGCCCCCTGGGACGCTCTGCTCCAGTCTCTCAGTGATGTCCCTCCCTGGGACGCTCTGCTCCAGTCTCTCAGTGAAGCCGCTCCCTGGGATGCTCTGCTCCAGTCTCTCAGTGTAGCCGCTCCCTGGGACGCTCTGCTCCAGTCTCTCAGTGATGTCCCTCCCTGGGACGCTCGGCTCCAGTCTCTCAGTGAAGCCGCTCCCTGGGACGCTCTGCTGCAGTCTCTGAGACGGTGTCCCTCCCTGGGACGCTCTGCACCAGTCTCTCAGTGAAGCCGCCCCCTGGGACGCTCTGCTCCAGTCTCTCAGTGATGTCCTTCCCTGGGACGCTCTGCTCCAGTCTGTCAGTGATGTCCCTCCCTGGGACGCTCTGCTCCAGTCTCTCAGTGATTTCCCTCCCTGGGACGCTCTGAACCAGTCTCTCAGTGCAGCCCCTCCCTGGGATGCTCTGCTCCAGTCTCTCAGTGAAGCCGCTTCCTGGGACGCTCTGCTCCAGTCTCTCAGTGATGTCCCTCCCTGGGACGCTCTGCTCCAGTATCTCAGTGATGTCCCTCCCTGGGACACTCTGCTCCAGTATCTCAGTGATGTCCCTCCCTGGGGTGCTCTGCTCCAGTGTCTCAGTGATGTCCTTCCCTGGGACGCTCTGCTCCTGTATCTCAGTGATGTCCCTCCCTGGGACGCTCTGCTCCAGTGTCTCAGTGACGACCCTCCCTGGGGCGCTCTGCTCCAGTATCTCAGTGATGTCCCTCCCTGGGACGCTGTGCTCCAGTCTCTCAGTGATGTCCCTCCCTGGGGCGCTCTGCTCCAGTATCTCAGTGATGTCCCTCCCTGGGGCGCTCTGCTCCAGTATCTCAGTGATGTCCCTCCCTGGGACGCTCTGCTCCAGTATCTCAGTGATGTCCCTCCCTGGGACACTCTGCTCCAGTATCTCAGTGATGTCCCTCCCTGGGGTGCTCTGCTCCAGTCTCTCAGTGATGTCCTTCCCTGGGACGCTCTGCTCCAGTATCTCAGTGATGTCCCTCCCTGGGGCGCTCTGCTCCAGTGTCTCAGTGATGACCCTCCCTGGGACGCTCTGCTCCAGTCTCTCAGTGATGTCCCTCCCTGGGACGCTCTGCTCCAGTATCTCTCATGCCCCTCCCTGGGACGCTCTGTTCCAGTCTCTGAGACAATGTCCCTCCCTGGGACGCTCTTACCCAGTCTCTGAGACGGTGTCCCTCACTGGGGCGCTCTGCTTCGGTCTCTCAGTGATGTCCCTGCCTGGGACGCTCTGCTCCAGTATCTCAGTGATGTCCCACCCTGGGACGCTCTGCTCCAGCATCTCAGTGATGTCCCTCCCTGGGACGCTCTGCTCCAGTATCTCAGTGATGTCCCTCCCTGGGACACTCTGCTCCAGTATCTCAGTGATGTCCCACCCTGGGACGCTCTGCTCCAGCATCTCAGTGATGTCCCTCCCTGGGACGCTCTGCTCCAGTCTCTCAGTGATGTCCCTCCCTGGGACGCTCTGCTCCAGTATCTCAGTGATGTCCCTCCCTGGGACGCTCTGCTCCAGCATCTCAGTAATGTCCCTCCCTGGGACGCTCTGCTCCAGTCTCTCAGTGATGTCCCTCCCTGGGACGCTCTGCTCCAGTCTCTCAGTAATGTCCCTCCCTGGGACGCTCTGCTCCAGTCTCTCAGTGATGTCCCTCCCTGGGACGCTCTGCTCCAGTATCTCAGTGATGTCCCTCCCTGGGACACTCTGCTCCAGTGTCTCAGTGATGTCCCTCCCTGGGACGCTCTGCTCCAGTATCTCAGTGATGTCCCTCCCTGGGGTGCTCTGCTCCAGTCTCTCAGTGATGTCCCTCCCTGGGACGCTCTGCTCCAGTCTCTCAGTGAAGCCGCTCCCTGGGACGCTCTGCTCCAGTCTCTCAGTGATGTCCCTCCCTGGGACGCTCTGCTCCAGTCTCTCAGTGATGTCCCTCCCTGGGAAGATCTGCTCCAGTCTCTCAGTGAAGCCGCTCCCTGGTACGCTCTGCTCCAGTCTCTGCGATGGTGTCCCTCCCTGGGATGCTCTGCTCCAGCATCTCAGTGATGTCCCTCCCTGGGACACTCTGCTCCAATCTCTCAGTGATGTCCCTCCCTGGGACGCTCTGCTCCAGTCTCTCAGTGATTTCCCTCCCTGGGGCGCTCTGCTCCAGTCTCTCAGTGATGTCTCTCCCTGGGGCGCTCTGCTCCAGTCTCTCAGTGATGTCCCTCCCTGGGACGCTCTGCTTCAGTCTCTCAGTGATGTCCTTCCCTGGGACGCTCTGCTCCAGTCTCTCAGTGATGTCCCTCCCTGGGACGCTCTGCTCCAGTATCTCAGTGATGTCCCTCCCTGGGATGCTCTGCTCCAGTCTGTCAGTGATGTCCCTCCCTGGAACGCTCTGCTCCAGTCTCTCAGTGATGTCCCTCCCTGGGACGCTCTGCTCCAGTCTCTCAGTGATGTCCCTCCCTGGGACGCTCTGCTCCAGTCTCTCAGTGATGTCCCTCCCTGGGACGCTCTGCTCCAGTATCTCAGTGATGTCCTTCCCTGGGACGCTCTGCTCCAGTCTCTCAGTGATGTCCCTCCCTGGGGCTCTCTGCTCCAGTCTCTCAGTGATGTCCCTCCCTGGGACACTCTGCTCCAGTCTCTCAGTGAAGCCGCTCCCTGGGACACTCTGCTCCAGTATCTCAGTGATGTCCCTCCCTGGGACGCTCTGCTCCAGTCTCTCAGTGAAGCCGCTCCCTGGGACACTCTGCTCCAGTATCTCAGTGATGTCCTTCCCTGGGACGCTCTGCTCCAGTCTGTCAGTGATGTCCCTCCCTGCGACGCTCTGCTCCAGTCTCTCAGTGATGTCTCTCCCTGGGGCGCTCTGCTCCAGTATCTCAGTGATGTCCTTCCCTGGGACGCTCTGCTCCAGTCTCTCAGTGATGTCCCTCCCTGGGACGCTCTGCTCCAGTCTCTCAGTGATGTCTCTCCCTGGGGCGCTCTGCTCCAGTCTGTCAGTGATGTCCCTCCCTGGGACGCTCTGCTCCAGTATCTCAGTGATGTCCTTCCCTGGGACGCTCTGCTCCAGTCTGTCAGTGATGTCCCTCCCTGGGACGCTCTGCTCCAGTCTCTCAGTGATGTCTCTCCCTGGGGCGCTCTGCTCCAGTATCTCAGTGATGTCCTTCCCTGGGACGCTCTGCTCCAGTCTGTCAGTGATGTCCCTCCCTGGGACGCTCTGCTCCAGTCTCTCAGTGATGTCTCTCCCTGGGGCGCTCTGCTCCAGTATCTCAGTGATGTCCTTCCCTGGGACGCTCTGCTCCAGTCTGTCAGTGATGTCCCTCCCTGGGACGCTCTGCTCCAGTCTCTCAGTGATGTCTCTCCCTGGGGTGCTCTGCTCCAGTATCTCAGTGATGTCCTTCCCTGGGACGCTCTGCTCCAGTCTGTCAGTGATGTCCCTCCCTGGGACGCTCTGCTCCAGTCTCTCAGTGATGTCCCTCCCTGGGACGCTCTGCTCCAGTATCTCAGTGATGTCCTTCCCTGGGACGCTCTGCTCCAGTCTCTCAGTGATGTCCCTCCCTGCGACGCTCTGCTCCAGTCTCTCAGTGATGTCCCTCCCTGGGACACTCTGCTCCAGTCTCTCAGTGATTTCCCTCCCTGCGATGCTCTGCTCCAGTCTCTCAGTGATTTCCCTCCCTGGGAAGCTCTGCTCCAGTCTCTCAGTGATGTCTCTCCCTGGGGCGCTCTGCTCCAGTATCTCAGTGATGTCCCTCCCTGGGACGCTCTGCTCCAGTCTCTCAGTGATGTCTCTCCCTGGGGCGCTCTGCTCCAATATCTCAGTGATGTCCTTCCCTGGAACGCTCTGCTCCAGTCTGTCAGTGATGTCCCTCCCTGGGACGCTCTGCTCCAGTCTCTCAGTGATGTCCCTCCCTGGGACGCTCTGCTCCAGTCTCTCAGTGAAGCCGCTCCCTGGGACGCTCTGCTCCAGTCTCTGAGATGGATCAGTGTCGAGAGATCAATTCCTGTTTCTGTCATCCCAGTGTATTTAAAATAATCAATTTTCTTACTAGAACAACTCATTTGATTTTCCAGCAAGCGGCTTCTGTTTTGCTGTCAACAGCTCAGCACTGTGCTATTACTGGAGATAAAAAAAAGTGTGATCACACCCAGTATTTAAGCACATTCTGTCAAAGGATAATTAACTGCTCAAATGACCACAGCATATCAGAATTTAGAGAACAAAGAGAGTGTCACATCTCCCTCTGTCTATAATCTGCTACGCACTCTTGTTTGTCTGCTATCATCTCTTTCTTCACTATCTCTGTCACCCCCTCTCTCTCCCTATCTATATCTAATAAACGTGCCTATCTATCTATTTCCATCTATCTCTCTTCTATCCCTATCATCCTCTCTCTCGCCCTATCTGTATTTAATAATCTCTCCTCTCTCGATCACCATCCGTCTCTCCTCTATATCTTTCATCCCTCTCTCTCCCTATCTATATCTAATAATATTTCCTCTCTGTAGACCTATCTGTATCTCCTCTATCCCTATCACACTTCTACTTATCTATATCTAATAATCTCTCCTCTCTCGATCACCATCCATCTCTCCTCTATATCTGTCACCCGATCTTTCTCTCTATCTAGTAAGATTATAAGCACATAAGGACATACAAAATAAGAGCAGGAGTAGGCCATACGGCCCCTCGAGCCTTCTTCACCATTCAATAAGATCATGGCTGACCATCGAGCTCAACTCCACTCTACCGCCCGATCTTCATATCCCTTGATTCCCCTAGTATTTAAAAATCAATCTATCGCAGCCTTGAATATACTCAGAGACCCAGCATCAGCCCACTGGGGCAGAAAATGCCTAAGATTCACAACCCTCTGAGCGAGAAATTCCTCCTCATCTCGGTCTTAAATGACCTGCCCCTTAACCTGAGACTATGCCCCCTAGTTCTAGACACTCCAGCCAGGGGAAACAACCTCTCAGCAACTAACACTTTCATTCCTTTCAGAATCCTGTATATTTCAATGAGATCACCTCTCGTTCTTCTACACTCCAGGGAGTAGAGTCCCATTCTACACAATCTCTCATTATAGGACAACCCTCTCATCCCAGGATCTCTCCTCACTCTATCACCATCTATCTCTCCTCTATCTCTGTCAACCTCTTTCTCCCTTTCTATATCTAATAATCTCTCCTCTCTGTCTCTCCTCTCTGTTTCTACCAATCTGTCCCTCTTCTTCTCTCTCTCTGTCACGCCATCTCTCTCTGCCTATCTGTCTCTCTCTCTCAGTCTCTCTTACTCTCCCTCAGTCTCTTTGACTCTCCCTCTCTGTCTGTCTCTAACTCTCTGTCTCTCTCTGTCTCTCTCACTGTCTCTTCCTCTCTCTGTATCTGCCTCTTTCTCTACTTCTCCCCCTCTCTCTCTGTCTCTCTCTCTATTTCTCTCTCTGTCTCTCTTTCTTTCACTCTCTCTCTCTCTGTACATCTGATTATCTGTCTCTCTGACTATCTCTCTCTCTCTCTCTCAATTCAATTCAATTCAATTCAAATTGATTTATTGGCATGACAAGATACATCTTATGTTGCCAAAGCACAGAAAAACATGTATGATTGAACACATAAATGCAGATCTAGACATACATTGTATAGGCAAGTATACATAAATATACACACATACAATATACATATAATCTTTTCTTAGATTTAATGGTCACTGGTTGTCCCTCTGCTTATGGCAAGCTGTAACATAGTTTGCTGCTAAAGTTACGCATTGTCTCTGTTCCCCTAATAGATATGGGAGTTTTTGGTGGTTATTCAAATTATTGAATTCAGGGCATATTTTTATGAATTTTGGGTAGAAATTCCCCCTTATGCCCTGATAGTTTCCACAAGTCGTGAGTAAGTGCATTTCTGTCTCCACCACTCCCTGACTGCAGTGAGAGCATATCCTGTCCGCTCTCGGCAGCCAGGTCTGCCTGTGTCTGCCTTTTTCGATGGCCAGGCTATGCTCACTAAGTCTGTACATTGTCAAGGTTTTTCTCAGTTTGCTATCTTTTACCATGGTCAGGTAATCAGCCGTGGTGTATTGTCTCTTTAGGGCCAGATAGCAATCGAGTTTTTTGGTTTTTTTTTGTCGTTTCTGTCCAGTAGGTCAAATATTTTAATTTTTGTTTACTAATGATTGTGGTGGGTCGAATTCTCTGTGCTAGCATGTCACTGTCCTGGGGCTGATTATTATTAGTAGTGTTAGTAGTTACTCCACTGAGTCCCAGGACCAGTTGACTGAGGGAACTCTTCTCTATGATCATCTCTTGGCAGTTCAAGGCTTTGTAATGATAGCACTGGGGGTTGCTCCTTTTTAGGTGTTTCCAAAATTTGATGGCTCTTTTTTGGATATTAATTAGTAGTGGATATTGGCCTAATTCTGCCCTGCATGCATTGTTTGCAGTTTTCCTCTGGGTCCGGTGGATACTTTTACAGAATTCTGCATGTAGGACCTCAATTGGATGTTTGCCCCATTTTGCAAATTCTTGTTGTGTAAGCGAACCCCACACCTCACTGCCATGAAGTGCAATTGGTTCAATTACTGATTTAAAAATTTTGAGCCAAATGCCAATTGGAAAGTAGAACATAAGAACATAAGAAATAGGAGCAGGAGTAGGCCAATCGGCCCCTCGAGCCTGCTCCACCATTCAATAAGATCATGGCTGATCTGATCCTAACCTCAAATCTACTATCAGTCTCCATCCCACCCGAACCCATGTGATCTCCCGGGAGAGGCGAAAAACCAGATAAAAAAAACAATGGCCAATTTGGGAGAAAAAATCTGGGAAATTCCTCTCCGACCCATCTAGGCAATCGAAACTCGTCCAGGAGATCACTCTGTCCCTATATTTCCTACAGTACTTACCTTCTGTAAAAGGCGATCTCCACCCCAGACAGGAACAGGAATAGAACCATCTCCTGAAATCTAACACCGAATTAGAACACAAGAAGTAGGAGCAGAACCAGGCTACACAGCCCCTGGGCCGCTCCGCTACCCACAGGGCCTTGACCATTCTGAACCGAGACTCATGTCCAATTACCTGCCCGCTCCCCATAACCCTTAATTCCCTTTACTTATAGGAAACTGTCTATTTCTGTTTTAAATTTATTTAATGATGTAGCTTCCACAGCTTTCTGGGGCAGCAAATTCCACAAACCTACTACCCTCTGAGTGAAGAAATTTCTCCTCATCTCAGTTTTGAAATAGCAGCCCCTTATTCTAAGCTTATGCCCCCTAGTTCTAGTTTCACCCATCATTGGGAACATCCTCACCACATCCACCCAATCAAGCCCCTTCACAATCTTATATGTTTCAATAAGATCGCCTCTCATTCTTCTGAACTCCAATGATTAGTGTCCCAATCTACTCAACCTCTCCTCATATGTCCACCCCCTCATCCCCGGGATTAACCGAGTGAACCTTCTTTGTACTGACTCGAGAGTAAGTATGTCTTTTCTTAAGTATGGACAACAAAACTGTATGCAGTATTCCAGGTGCGGTCTCACCAATACCTTGTACAACTGCAGCAGTACCTCACTGTTTTCATATTCTATCCCCCTAGCAATAAAAGCCAACATTCCATTGGCCTTCTTGATCACTTGCTGCACCTGCATACTAACTTTTTGAGTTTCGTGCACCAGGACCCCCAGATCCCTTTGTACTAGAGTACTTTCCAGTTTCTTGCCATTAAGATAATAACTTGCTCTATGAATTTTCCTGCCAAAGTGCATAACCTCACACTGTCCAGTATTGTATTCCATCTGCCAAATCTCTGCCCACTTACTTAGCCTGTCTATGTCCCTTTGCAGGTTTTTTATGTCCTCCTCACTCCCTACTGTCCCTCCCATCTTTGTACCATCTGCAAACTTTGATATTTGGATTGACTTTTTAATGGCATAGAAAGCCCTTTTTGCTTTCTTTCAGTTCATTCACAGGCAAATGAAAATTTCCCGTAGAACGGATTTTTAAGCCTAAGTATGTGTAATTTGTAGTTTGTTCAATTTTAGTTGCTCCTAATGTGAAGTTTATTCTGGGTCCCTGATGTCTGGATCTTTGCTGGAATCTCTCTCTCTCTCTCACTCTCTCTCTCCCTCTGTCACTCTCTGTCTTTGGTAGTCTATTCCTCAGCCCATAATCTCTGTTTATATGTCTGTCTCTGTCTCGTTTTATCTCTCCATCTCACTCTTTCCTTCTTGTCTCGATCTCTGGCTCTCTCACCATCTGTGTCGTTTGCTCTTGTCTGTCCATTCCTCTTTAGCTCTGCCTACCTCTAACACTATTTCTATTCCTCTCTCTTACAGTCTGTCTATGTCCCTCTCTAGTGCTCGCTCTCATTATGCATCTCTCTTTCCCTCTGTCTCTTTCTGCCTGTATCTTTGTCTGTATCGCCCCATCTCTCTCTGTCTTCCCCTCTGTCTCTCCTTCTCTGTATCTTTATCTCGATGTTTCGCTCCCCCAGGCTGTCTTTGTCTCATCCTCCCCTATATCTCCCCATATCACCCTGTCCCTGTCTCTTTCTCTCTGCCTCCCTCTCACTCTCTTTAACTATCTCTGACTCTCTGGCTTTGTTCACCTCTCTTCCTCTCTCTCCCTATCTCTCTCACTCTCTCTGTCCCACTCTTTATTCCTCTATTGCTCTGTATCTATTACTTTATCTATGTATCGCACACGGTGTATTTACACTTTTCTTGCTCCGGCTGCATCTCTCTCCCATTCTCTTTCTCTCTCGTCCTATTGTCATAGTGAAGGAGGAGGTAATTGAGATATTGGATGGGATAACAATGGCTAAACAGGAGGTACTAGGAAGGCTGGCTGTACTTAATGTAGATAAGTCACAAGGACCGGACAGGACGCATCCTATGAAGCTGAGGAAAATAAAGGTGGAGATTGCGGAGGTGCTGTGGCCATAATCTCCCAATCCTCCTTGGATACTTGGATGATGCCAGATGACAGGAGATTTGCAAATGTTACTCCCGTGTTCAAAAAGGGGTGTAAGGTTAAACCCAGCAACTACAGGCCAGTCAGTTTAGTCTCGGTAGTGGGGAAGATTTTGGAAACAATTAACAGGGATAAAATGAACAGTGACTTTCACAAGTCTTGATTAATTAAGGGAAGCCAGCACGGATTTGTTAAAGACAATTCGTTTTTAACCAACTTGATTGAATTTTCTGATGAAGTAACAGTCAGAGTTGATGAGGGCAATGCTGTTGACATGGTGTACGTAGACTTGCTAATGGCTTTGATAAAGGGTGCAAATATAAACCCAGCAGCTACAGGCCTGTCAGTTTAATCTCGGTAGTGGGGAAGCTTTTAGAAATAATAAACAGGAATAAAATGAAACGTCATTTGGACAACTGTGGATTAATTAAGGGAAGCCAGCACGGATTTGTTAAAGACAAATCGTGTTTAACCAACGTGCTTGAATTTTCTGATGAAGTAACAGACAGGGTTGATGAGGGCAATGCGGTTGATGTGGTGCACATGGATTTCCCAAAGGCTGTTGAAAAGGTGCCACATAATAGGCTTGCCAGCAAAGTTGAAGCCCATGGGATAAAAGGAACAGTGGCAGCATGGATACAATATTGGCAAAGTGAGAGGAAGCAGCGAAGAGTGGTGAATGGCTGTTCCTCGGACTGGAGGTGCTTCCCAGGGGTCAGTACTAGGACCACTGCTTGTCTTTGTTGTATCCATGTGTTAATGGAGACACGGAATGCAGGAGTTGGTTTCACAGGTGTTTACTGCACAAAGTCTGGAGGTGAACTAACAGATACAAGGCACTATACAGGCTTATATAGCCCGAGTGGCCATTACCGGCATTACAGTACACAGGGGCTCTTAAAGGCACATACACCACAATTCCTCCCCTTTTAGACAACCAGTACATAACATTTTAAGTAATCATTAATTAACATGTTACAACAATAATCTACACATTTGCTGCAGTTAATCAATTATAAGTCAGTCTCTCTGGAGGCTTCCTGACTCGGTCCGGATAATGCCTCGGTGGTGTAGTAGGTTTTGGTGGTGCAGTAGGTTCTTTTGGCAAGATCGATTCGACTTGAATGCCAGTGTCGGGTTCATCTGGTTCCAGTATCACCGGATCGGAGGTAGATACTATGGGTATCTCTGCTTCATCATTAGGCGTATAGAGTTGTGGTGTAGGTTGTCCCTTTTCGGATGACTCTATGATCTGGTCAGCATGGCGCCTTATTATGCTTTCTCCAATGTCCACGGTATACATCAGCGGTCCTAGTCATGTGCAAATAGTTCCAGGCTGCCATTTCTCGGTACGGTAGTCCCGGGCCAAAACTTGTTGACCTATCTGGAAGGTTCTAGTTGGCCTTTCATTCATGCCTTGAAATTACCGGTTCTCCACGTCCCTTCTGATGTTTGGCTTGATCAAATCCAGCCGGCATCTTAGGCTTCTATTGAAGAACATCATGGCGGGAGTTTGGTTTGTAACCACATGTGTTGCATTCCTGTATGCAAACAAGAAGTTATCTACCTTATGCTGTAGATTTATGTCTTCATTACCCATGGCCTTTATGGCCTTCTTGAAGGTCTGGACAAACCGTTCAGCCAATCCATTGGTGGCAGGATGGTATGGGGCGGACGTGTAGTGCTGAACCCCATTGTTTTTAAGAACTTCCGTAATTCTTCGGATACAAATTGTGGTCCATTATCAGAACAGATCTGTTCAGGCAGCCCATTCCTGGCAAATATGGTCCTTAATACTGTGATGGTTTTTTCCGTGGTGGTGGAGGACATCTTTATTACCTCCAGCCACTTGGAGTGTGCATCAACCGCGATTAAGAACATTGAGTCCATAAATGCATCAGCAAAGTAGATGTGTACCCTTTGCCATGGAGATGAGGGCCACTCCCATGGATGTAGAGGGGCTTGTGGTGGGGCGTTTTGGACCTTCTGGCATCCTAGGCAGCTCTTGGTCATTTCCTCGATGCCTCCATCGATACCTGGCCACCACACAAACGCTCTGGCTAGGTTCTTCATTTTCACTCCACCCAGATGCCCCTCGTGAAGCTCCTTTAGCACTTTATCCTGGAGTTTGGGTGGAATCACCACTCTGGATCCACACATCAAGGTTCCTCGGCACACTGACAGCTGTTCTCTTCTTTGCGAGAATGCTGGCAACAGTGGTTCACCATGTGCTGGCCATCCCTTCACCGTTAAATTGTAGACTCGTGAGAGAGTCGGGTCATTTCTCATTTCCTTTTCAATGGCAGAATTTGTTACTGGTAGACATTCCACTATGGTTGAGTGGAACATCTCCACTGGGTCCACTGTAGGTGCCTCTTCTACCATTGGCAATGGTAGGCGCGATAAACCATCAGCATTCCCATGCTGTTTTGATCCTTTGTATTCTATGTCATATTGGTGTGCCCCTAGGAAAAGGGACCACCTCTGTAGCCTTTGCACTGTCATAATGGGCACACCCTTTTTAGGGTTGAATATGGAGACGAGGGGTTGATGGTCAGTCAACAAGGTAAATTTTTGTCCATGTAGGTAATGGTTGAATTACTTCACTCCCCATACCAGGCTGAGTGCTTCCCTGTCGATCTGGGCATAGTTACGCTCAGCTGAGTTCAATGAGCGTGACGCAAAAGCTATCAGCCGCTCCGAGCCATCAGGGAATCTATGCGATAATACCACTTCTACGCTATAAGGGGATACATCACACGCCAGTCTGATTGGCAGTGATGGGTTGTAATGAGCCAAAACTTGCTTGGACGTGATCAAGCCTTTGCATTTATGGAAGGCACGTTTACAGTCTTCGCTCCATTTCCAAATTACTCCCGTTTGTAGCAGTTCATTAAGAGGGTGCAGAAGAGTTGACAAGTTCGGTAAAAATTTATGATAGTAATTTATCAATCCCAGGAATGACCTTAATTGTGAGACATTTTCAGGTGCTGGGGCTTTTATGACCGCTTCAATTTTTTCAGGTGACTTATGCAACCCTTCCTCGTTAATTATGTGGCCACAATATGGTATTTGTTTCTGGAAAAATTCGCACTTGGGGCGATTTGCTCATAGGCCCCGTTCTTTCAGCCCAGTGAGCACCTGCTCCAAATTGGCAAGGTGCTCGTTGTCGTTTTCTCCTGTTACAATGATGTCGTCTAGGTAGCATTGAGTCCCCGGAATCCCTTGGAGGACTTGCTCCATAGCTCTTTGCCAGATAGCTGGAGCGGATGCTACTCCGAAAAGCAGTCGATTGTACTGGTACAGGCCTTTGTGTGTATTTATCGTGAGATACTTTTTAGAGGCCTCTTCATCCTCCATCTGTAGATATGCTTGTGCCAAGTCAAATTTGGTGAAACGTTTCCCTCCGGAGAGTGAGGTGAAAATATCTTCTATCCTCGGATGAGGATACTGTACCATGTGAAGGACCGGGTTTACAGTCACCTTGAAGTCCCCACAGATGCGAATTTTTCTCTGTTCTTCAGATTTATCATTATTCAACGTTTTCTTCATGACCGGGACGATGGGTGTTGCCCACTCACTCCAATCTATCCTGGATAATACGCCTGCCTTTTCCAAATTCTCCAGCTCTGCCTCGACTGCTGGACGAATTGCGTATGGCACCGGCCTTGCATTAAAAAACTTGGGAATTGCTGCATCTTCCACTTTTATTGAGGCGGTGACGCCTTTCAAGGTTTCTAGTTCCTGTTGAAACTGTGACGGGGTGGGAGCCACGGGGCCGTGTAGACATGGGGCCATGCTGTCCGGGCGAGGTAGGTTCTGGACCCAAGTGCAGAAACGAGGCGAGAGGCAAATATACAGTACTTTGTTTGAACTTTACTAGATTCACACATAACTAGATTCACACAAGGAACACAGCAACAAACATAAGAACTTAAGACAAGCTACCAAACGGCTAGTCAAGATAGGAACTCAGGACAGCTTCCATGAGGCAACCCACTTGTCCATACTGAGCCTGAGACAAGCTACCACAAGGGCAACCAGCTTGCCGAGACGAGACTCGAGACAAGCTACCACAGGGGTAATTAGCTTATCAATACAGAGCTCAAGACAAGCTCCCACATAGCAACACGCTTGTCCAAACAGCACCTTATCAAGACAAGCAACTTGACAGCACCTAGTCAAGACCGAGAACAAAAGACAGAACAACAGACTTAGATACAAGCAACAACCATGGCAACCAGCTTGTCAAGGCAAGCTGCCACAGAGCAAAGGCTAGTCAAGACAGAGAACATTGTCAAGACAGAGATCATTGTCAAGACTAACTTCCTTGTGAGGACTGAGCACAGAGGGAAGAAACCACAGAACATATATACCACAAATGACAGGTGAAACTCATGAACAGATAACAGGCAGTTAACTAATTAACACAGGAGACCAGAAACAATTAACCAAGAGAAACAAACAAGTGAAGGTGCCATCTAGAGGTTACTGAAAGAACTGACTGGCACCCTCACAGAAACACTTCCTTGGCATTGGCCAAGATGTCTTTTAATCATTCAGGTATGACATCATCATCATTATTTATCTTACTGGTCACCGTCAGTGCCTGAATGGAGTGCCAGTCTAAATGTATCTTCCTGATCCATTCACGTCCCAACAGCGGTGGACCACCATCTTGCAGAATGTATAAATACAACTTCTGTATTTCCTTGCCGTTGTATACAACAGGCACCCTTATTTTCCCTTTGGGGTATACTTTCTGCCCCGTATATGTTTTAAAGATAATGGTTGTGTCTTTCAAAGGTATATGCGGAAATAGCCGCTCGTAACCCCATCAACTTATGACGGTCAGAGCCGATCCTGTATCTAGCTCCATTTTAACTGGGGACCCCGCTATCGTGAGGGTAACCCAAATGGTCTGGTAATCTTCTTTGGCAATTACATTATGTAATTTGAGACAGCTTAGTCTCTTGTTTCCAGAGTCGCTATTGCTCTTCTGGTCATCGGAGCTACTGTCCGTCATCATTTGTACCTTTCTGTACTTTTCCTTATTGATTTTTTTCCTGTCCGTGGATTTTTTGTATCCAGATCAGCATACACGTGCAATGTGTCCAATCTTTCCGCATTGCCTGCATGCTTTGTCCTTGAACCAGCAGTCTCTCTGGTCATGGGTGGATTTGCCGCAGCAATAACATCTCTCAAAACCCTGTGTCATTTCATGGGTGCCGAAGTCCTGTGGCTTTTGCTGTATCTCTGCAGCTCCTCTTGCGGCTGCTTCGTATGGTACAGCCACACTGAAAGCCTTGTCTAGTGTCAAATCTTTCTCAGAAAGTAACCTTTTCTGTGTTCCTTCACTTAAGAGACCACAGACGAATTTGTCTCGAAGAGAATCTGCCAGTCCTGCCCCGAATTGGCAGTGCTTTGACAGCTTCCTTAATTCGGTGAGGTAATCAGCGTTACTTTCATTCTTGTGCTGATTCCTCCTGAAGAATTTGAATCGTTCCGCTATCAGCAGCGGTGTTGGGTTTAAGTGCTCCTGTAGGGTATCAACAATGTCCTTTAAATTCTTGTCCTTTGGTTTGGCTGGAGTGATTAAGTTTCATAACAGCCCGTATGTCCTTGCGCCCATTAGATTTAGAAGTACTGATGCCTTTTTATCATCCTGTATTTCATTTGCTGTGCAATATACCTCCACTCTTTCCACATATGTGGTCCAATCCTCTATATCGCTATCGAAATCAGTAATATTGCCAGTCTTAGGCATCCTGAAAAAAAATGGCGCCTCCCACGCTTTCCTTTCTTCCCCGCAGAAAAAAATGGCGCCTCCCGCGCTTTCCCTCCGCTGCCGCTTCTGACAACGCTGTTCTCCACGGTTTTTATTTACATAGGTATTTTTAATAGGTGGAGACTTGTTCCCGCCGGACTCTCTGGGACTTTTCCCTCCCTCTGCTTGGTCCGAACGCCGACCTACTTTGCAGCGCCGGCTGTCTCCTGAGTGCTGCACCCTCTGTGTCCATTTGCCTCCACCTTCGCTGCTCGGCCCCGCTGCAGAGCCAGCCGATGGAGCCCCAGCCCGCCACCCAGGAAGGATTATTGCAGTACCTGCCACCAGCTCGGCTAGCTGGTGAAACCACAGTTTTTTTTATTTTTTTCTTTCTTGTTTTTCTTCAACTTTCGTCTGAGGAATCGATCTCCTTGAGGTGCTGCCAAATTGCAGGTAAGTCCGTTTCCAATTCGTCGCCACTGTTGTATCCGTGTGTTAATGGAGACACGGAATGCAGGAGTTGGTTTCACAGGTGTTTACTGCACAAAGTCTGGAGGTGAACTAACAGATACAAGACACTATACAGGCTTATATAGCCCAAGTGGCCATTACCGGCATTACAGTACACAGGGGCTCTTAAAGGCACATACACCACAGTCTTGGTATATTTTAATGAATTGCACCTAGGTGTACAGGGCACTATTTCAAAATTTGGGGATGACACAAAGATTGGAAATATAGTGAACATCGAGGAGAATAAGGATAGATTTCAAGAGGACGTAAACAGGCTGGTGGAAAGTGTGGACAAGTGGCAGATAATTCCAAAAGATTCACGACCCGCTGAGAGAAGAAATTCCTCCTCATTTCCATTTGAAATGGGTGCCCCCTTATTCTGAAATTATGCCCTCTAGTTCTATATTCCCCCATGAGGGGAAACATCCTCTCAGCATCTTCTCTGTCAAGCCCCTTCAGAATCGTATAAATTTCAATAAGATCCCCTCTCATTCCTCTAAACTCCAATGAGTATTGGCTCAGCCTGCTCAACTTTTCTTCACAAGACAACTCCTTCATCTCCGGAATCGGCATCTTGAACATTACATCACTCAGTTGCTCTTTCTCGCTTTCTGTCTCTCGCCCCTCCACTCTCTCTCTGTCTCTGTCTCTGTCTCTCGCCCATCCACTCTCTCTCTGTCTCTGTCTCTGTCTCTCGCCCCTCCACTCTCTCTCTCTGTCTCTGTCTCTGTCTCTCGCCCATCCACTCTCTCTCTGTCTCTGTCTCTGTCTCTCGCCCCTCCACTCTCTCTCTGTCTCTGCCTCTGTCTCTCGCCCATCCACTCTCTCTCTGTCTCTGTCTCTGTCTCTCGCCCCTCCACTCTCTCTCTCTGTCTCTGTCTCTGTCTCTCGCCCATCCACTCTCTCTCTGTCTCTGTCTCTGTCTCTCGCCCCTCCACTCTCTCTCTGTCTCTGTCTCTGTCTCTCACCACTCCACTCTCTCTCTGTCTCTGTCTCTGTCTCTGACCATCTCTGTGTATCTGTTCCTGTCTCTCGCTCTGCAGCATTCTCTGTGCCTCCCACTTACTTTTTTTCACCTTGTCCTTTTTTTAGCCCTCTTTATCTTTCTCTCTCCATCCCTCTCTGTCTCACTCTCTCTGTTTGTTTCTCCTTGTCTATCATGTATCCCCCTCCCTCAGTCCCCGCGTCCCTCTATCTGTATCTTTCACTATCTGTCTATCGTTCTGTCCCTCTTTCTGTCGCTCTCTCTGTCTCGTACCCTATCGGACTCTTTCTTTCTCTCTCCCCCACTGTCTCCCTCTCTTTATCTGCCTCTCCCTCTCTGACTTTCTTCATGCCTGTTCCTGCCTATCTCTCTCCGTTGCTCTACCTATCCTTCCCAGATTGTCTCACTTTCTCTCTCTCTATCTTTCAATGTCGTTTTATCTCCTCCTCTCTCTCTCTCTTCCCATTCTCTGTCTCTGTCTCTATCTCTACCTTCTCATTGCTCTCTCTGTGTCTCCCTCACTCTCTCCTTCACTCTGTTTCTCAATCTCCCTCTTCCATTCGATCACAATGTGTCTGTGTCTCTCTCTCCCACTTTTTCTTATTCTCTCACACTCTCTCTCAGCCTGCTTTTCTCTCTTTTGCCCTTTCTCCCTTTGTGTCCATGCTTCCCTCTGTCTCTGTCGCCCTCTTTGTCTCTACCAATCTATTTCTATCTCTCTCTCTGTCCACCTCTGTTTCTCTTGCTGCATTTAAAGAAGTTACGGATGCTATCCAATTGCAAAAAAACGCAAACAATGTTCCGAGGATTCGTGGTATTCCCGAAGACTGGGAATTTTTTAGAAACCAGCAAAGGATGATTGAAAAAGTACTAAAGAGGGAGAAAGTCGATTATGATAGTAAACTAGCAATAATTATAAAAAATAGACAGTAAGGTCTGCTACAAGTATTTAAAACGGAAGAGAGTAGCTAAAGTAAATGTTGGTTCCTTAGGGGATGAGAATGTGGAATTAATAATGGGCAACAAGGAAATGATGGAGACTTTGAAAACAAATTTTGTATCTGTCTTCTCAGTAGAAGACGCTGAAAGCATCCCAATAATAATAGATAATCAAGGGGAAAAAGGGAGCGAGGAAATTAAAACAATCACTATCACTAGAGAAAAAGTACTAGGAAAACTAATGGCATGAAAGGCTGACAGGTCCCCTGCACCAGATGGCCTGCATCCTAGGGTCTTAAAATGAGTGGCTGTAGAGATAATGCATGCATTGTTTGTAATCTTCCCAAATTGCCTAAATTGTAGAAAGGTCCCAGCAGATTGGAAACCCGCAAATGTAACGCCCCTATTCACTAAAGGAGGGAGAGAGAAAGCTGGTAACTATAGGCCAGTCGGCCTAACATCTGCCATTGGGAAAATGCTGGAATCCATTATGAAGCCAGTAGCAGCAGGGCATTTAGAAAATCACAATACAATCAAACAGAGTCAACATGGCTTTAGTAAAGGGAAATCGTGTTTGACAAATTTATTAGAGTCCTTTAAGGATGTAACGAGCAGGGTGGATCAAGTGGAACTAGTAGATGTCTTGTATTAGGATTTCCAGAAGGCATTCGAAAAGTATCCACATAAAAGGTTACTGCATAAGCTAAGAGCTCAAGGTGTTGGGGGTATTGTATTAGCATGGATAGAGGATTCACTAATTAACAGAAAACAGAGTCGGGATAAATGGGTAATTTTCAGGTTGGCAATCTGTCCCTAGTGGGGTGCCACAGGGATCAGTGCTGGGGGCTCAACCATTTACAATCTATATTAATTACTTGGCTGAAGGGTCCGAGTGTACTGTAGCCAAATTTGCTGAGCATAAAAGATAGCTGGGGAAGCAAATTGTGAGGAGGACAAAACGAGTATACAAATGGATAAAGATAGGTAAACTGGGTGGCCAAAACATTGGCAGGTGGAGTATAATGTGCGAAAATGTGAGTTTTTCCACTTTGGTAGAAAGAATAGAAAAGCAAAATATTATTTAAATGGAGAGAGATTACAGAATGCTGCGGTACAAAGGGATCTGGGGTCCTCATGCATGAAGCACAAAATATTAGCATGCAGATACAGCAAGTAATTAGGAAGGCAAATGGAATGTTGGCCGTTATTGCAAGGGGGATGGAGTATAAAAGTCGTGAAGTTTGCTACAAATGTACAAGGCGTTGGTAAGACCACACCTGGAGTACTGTATGCAGTTTTGGTCTCCTTATTTAAGGAAGGATATACTTCCATTGGAGGCAGTTCAGAGAAGGTTCACTAGGTTGATTCCCGAGATGAAAGGGTTGTCTTATGAGGAATGGTTGAGCAGCTTGGGCCTATACTCATTGGAGTTTAGAAAAATGAGAGGTGATCTTAGTGAAACATAAGATTCTGAAGGGGCTTGACAGGGTAGATGCTGAGAGGGTGTTACCCCTCGTGGGGGAATTTAGTACTGGTGGCATAGTTTCAGGATAAGGGGTCACCCATTTAAGATGTAGATGAGGAGGAATTTCTTCTCTCAGATGGTCGAGAATCTTTGGAATTCTCTACCCCCAGAACTGTGGAGGCGGAGTCATTGAATATATTCAAGGCGGAGATAGACAGTTCCTTCAGCTACAGGGGTTGCAAGGGTTATGGGGAACAGGCAGGAAAGTGGAGTTCAGGCCAAGATCAGGGCAGATTAGCCACGATCGTATTGAATGGCGGAGCAGGCTTGAGGGTATGAATGAACCTCCAAATTCTTATGTTTTTATGTATCTGCACTGGGAGTGCTTCATGCTGACATTGGGTATGGAGTGGGGTTACAACATCAGGGTAATGTAGAGGGATCTCTGTATTGTACCTGAACTGGGAGTGCTCGATACTTCCACCGGGAATAAAGTCGTGGGTACACTGTCAAGGTAATGTAGAGGGAGCACCCTATTGGATATGCCCTAGGAGTGTTCGATGCTGACAGTGGGAGTAAACTCTCAGGGTAATGTGGAGGGAGCTTTGTATTTACCTGCTCTGGGAGTGCTCAATTGTGACAGTGAGTATAAGGTGGGGGTACACTGTCGGGGGAATGTCGAGGAGCTCTGGATTGTACCTGCCGTGGGAGTTTTCGATGCTGACACTGGATATAAAGTGGAAGTACACTGTCAGGGCAATGTAGAGGATCCTCCATGTTGTAACCGCAATGAGAGTACTCGAAGCTGACACTGTATAAAGTGGAACACTCTAAGGTCAATGCAGAGGGAGCAATGTGTGGCACCAGCCCTGGGAGTGTTCGATGCTGACACTGGGTATAAAGTGCAGGTACACTGTCAGAGTAATGTTAACGGAGTTTAATATTGTACCAGCCTCAGGAGTGCTCGATACTGTCACTGGGTGTAAAGTCGGGGGTACACTGCCAGGGTAATGTAGAGGGAGCTCTGTATTGTACGTGATCTGAGAGTGCTCGATGATGACACAGGGTATAAAGTGAAGGTAAACTGTCAGGGCAATGTAGAGAGAGGGAATTCGGTATGGTACCTGCCCTGGGATTGTTAAATGCTAACACTGATTATAAAGTGGGATACACTGTCAGTGTAATGTAGAGGGAGCTCGGTATTGTACATGCTGTTGGAGTGCTCGGAGCTGGCAATGGGTATAATGTGTAGGTAAAATGTCAAGGTAATATAGAGGCAGCACTCTATTGTACCTGCCCTTGGTGTGCTCGATTCTGACACTGGGTATATTGTGGAGGTACATTGTCAGGGTAACGTAGATGGAGCTATATATTGGACCTGCCCTGGGAGTGCTCGATGCTGACAGTGGAGGTACACTGTCACAGTAATGTAGAACGGGCTCTGTATTGTACGTGCTCTGGGATGATGAAACTGGGTATAATATTGGGGTAAACTTTCAGGGCAATGTAGAGGGAGCTCTGTATGGTACCTGCCCTGGGAGTGTTAGATGCTGTCACTGGATATAAAGTGCTGGAACACTGTCAGGGTAATGTAGAGGGAGCTCTTTGTTGTACCTGCACTTGGAGTGCTCGATGCTGACACTTGGTAAAATGTGGAGGTACACTGTTAGGGTAATGTAGAGGGAGTCCAGTATTAAGAACATAAGAATATAAGAAATAGGAGCAGGAGTAGGCCCTTTGGCCCTTCGAGACTGCTCCACCATTCACCAGTCCTATCCCGATATCCCTTGATGACCTAGCTAGTCAGAAATCTATCGACTTCTCTGGCTTGTTCTCTCTACACAGATGCGGCCAGATCTGCTGTGATTTGTGCATTGAGTGCTGCTGGAGTTTTGCTAAGTGGGAGAGTTCGGATAAGTGGGAGGTGAGGGTGTGTTTTTTGCTCTGTTTTGTTCCCCACTCCCAGGCTTAGACAGCACTGCGGAGGCGGAGCAGCGAGACGAGTCAACCAAACAGGCTCCACAGACAGTATTCAAGGAGGAGGTTGGTGATCAGCTGGTTGGTTGGTTTTCTTCCTTCTCTTCTCTTTCATACCTTTAAGTTGGTAAGTCCTATTGAATAGTGGTGTGATATTATCATATATATCCGGGCAGGGTCTTCATAACTAATAATAAGAAATTTAATTAATTATATAGAATGGAGCAGGTGATGTGTTACTGTTGCGAGATGTGGGAGCCGGTGAACCCCATTGAGGCTAACGGTGATTACATCTGCGACAAGTGGTTGCTGCTAGAGGAACTCAAGTTCCATGTTATGGAGCTTGAGACCGAGCTTCGGACACTGCGACACATCAGGGAGGGGGAGAAGTTCCTGGACTCTATGTTTCAGGAGATGGTCACACCTATGAAGTTAATTACTGCAGATGTAGTCCGTGGTCAGGGACAGGACGGTTTGACTACGAGTGAGGAAGGTACAGGGATCCAGGATGTAGTGTTGAAGGAGACGCAGCCCTTGTTCTGGTCCAGCAGGATCGAGGTTCTTACTCCCTGTGAGGGCGGGAGCGGGGACTGCAGGGAGGATGAGCAACCTGGCCACAGCACCGTGGTACAGGGGGCCATTCAAGTGGAGGGAGTAAAAAGAAATGTTGTAGTGGTAGGGGATAGTATCATTAGGGGGATAGATAGGGTTCTCTGCAGTCAAGAGCGGGAGTCCCGAAGGCTGTGTTGCCTGCCTGGTGCCAGGGTTAAGGACATCTCTTCTGGGCTGGAAAGAAACTTGCAGTGGGAGGGGGAGGATCCAGTTGTCGTGGTCCATGTTGGTACAAACGACGTAGATAGGACAAGGAAGATGGTTCTGTTAAAGGAGTATGAGCAGCTAGGGGTCAAATTAAAAAACAGAACCTCAAGGGTAATAATCTCTGGGTTATTACCTGAGCCACGAGCGAATTTGGCTAGGATAAATAAAATTAAAGAGTTAAATGCGTGGCTCAAAGACTGGTGTGGGAGAAATGGGTTTTGCTTCTTGGGACACTGGCACCAGTACTGGGACAGGAGGGAGCTGTTCTGTTGGGATGGACTCCACTTGGCCAGTGCTGGGACTAGAGTCCTGGCGAATCATATAACTAGGGCTGTAGAGAGGGCTTTAAACTAATTAGTGGGGGGGAGGTTTCTAGAGAGCAAATAATAGAAATGACAACAGAGAAGGTCATAGACTTAGGTAGCAGTGGGGGAATTAAAAAACAGAATGTGTCAGGAAGGGACAGAAGGTATGGAGTAAAAAGTAAAGTAATAAAAAGGGAAAAAACAGGAACTAAGTGTTACAAAACATATTTGAAAATTCTTTATCTGAATGCACGTAGCATTCGTAACAAAATGAATGAGTTAACGGCACAAATAATGACATATGGGTATGATCTTGTGGCCATTACAGAAACATGGCTGCAGGGTGACCATGACTGGGAATTAAACATACCAGGTTATTTAACAATCAGGAAGGACAGGCAGGAAGGGAGAGGAGGTGGGGTGGCTATGTTAATAAAGGAAGGAATCACTATAATACAGAGAAATGATATTGGGTCAAAGGAGCAGGATAGTGAAACAGTTTGGGTGGAGGTAAGGAATAATAAGGGGAAAAAAACACTAGTGGGTGTAGTCTATAGGCCTCCGAACAGTTGCAACTCTGTTGGACGGAGTATTAATCAGGAAATAGTTGAGGCTTGTAATAAGGGAACAGCTATAATTATGGGGGATTTTAATTATCATATTAACTGGACAAATCAAATTGGGCAGAGCAGCCTTGAGGAAGAGTTCATTGAGTGTATTAGGGATGGGTTTCTTGAGCAGTATGTAACTGAACCGACCAGGGGGCAAGCAACCTTAGATCTGGTCCTGTGTAATGAGACGGGATTAATTAAAAATGTCCTAGTAAAGGATCCCCTTGGAAGGAGTGACCATAACATGGTTGAATTCCATATTCAATTAGAGGGTGAGAAGGTTGGATCTCAAACAAGCGTGCTGAGCTTGAATAAAGGAGACTATGAAGGTATGAGAGCGGAATTAATTAGAGTGGACTGGGAAAATAGATTAAAGGGTAAGACGGTACATGACCAGTGGTGTACATTTAAGGAGTTATTTTACAACTTCCAAAAAAAATACATTCCACTGAGGAAAAAAGGGTGTAAAAGAAAAGATAGCCATCCGTGGCTAAGTAAAGTAATTAAGGATAGTATCCGACTAAAAACAAGGGCATATAAGGTAGCCAAATCTAGTGGGAGGATGGAAGATTGGGAAGTCTTTAAAAGACAGCAAAAAATAACTAAAAGATTGATTAAGAAAGGGAAGATAGATTATGAAAGTAAATTAGCAAAAAATATAAAAACAGACAGTAAAAGTTTCTATAGTTATATAAAAAGAAAAAGGGTGGCTAAAGTAAATGTTGGTCCCTTAGAGGATGAGACCGGGAAATTAATGGTGGGAAACATGGAGATGGCAAAAACACTGAACAATTATTTTGTATCAGTCTTTACAGTAGAGGACACTAAGAATATCCTAACACTGGACAAACAGGGGGCTCTAGGGGGGGAGGAACTAAATACAATTAAAATCACTAAGGAAGTGGTACTTCGTAAAATAATGGGACTCAAGGCGGATAAATCCCCTGGACCTGATGGCTTGCATCCTAGGGTCTTGAGGGAAGTAGCGGTAGGGATTGTGGATGCATTGGTAATAATTTTCCAAAACTCACTGGACTCAGCAAAGGTCCCGGCAGATTGGAAAACTGCTAATGTAACACCCTTATTTAAAAAGGGTAGTAGGCAGAAGGCTGGAAACTATAGACCTGTTAGCCTAACATCTGTGGTTGGTAAAATGTTAGAGTCCATTATTAAGGAGACAGTAACGGGACATTTGGATAAACATAATTTAATAGGGCAAACTCAGCATGGTTTCATGAAGGGGAAGTCATGTTTAACAAATTTGCTTGAGTTTTTTGAGGAAGTAACATACAGGGTGGATAAAGGGGAACCAGTGGACGTAGTGTATTTAGACTTCCAAAAGGCATTTGACAAGGTGCCACACAAAAGATTATTGCTCAAGATAAAAAATCACGGGATTGGGGGTAATATTCTGGCGTGGGTGGAGGATTGGCTCTCTAACAGAAAGCAGAGAGTTGGGATAAATGGTTCGTTCTCAGATTGGCAACCAGTAACTAGTGGTGTTCCGCAGGGGTCAGTGCTGGGTCCCCAACTCTTTACAATCTATATTAATGATTTGGAGGAGGGGACCGAGTGTAACATATCAAAGTTTGCAGATGATACAAAGATGGGACGGAAAGTAGTGAGTGAGGAGGACATAAAAAACCTGCAAAGGGACATAGACAGGCTAAGTAAGTGGGCAGAGATTTGGCAGATGGAATACAATACTGGAAAGTGTGAGGTTATGCACTTTGGCAGGAAAAATCATAGAGCAAGTTATTATCTTAATGGCAAGAAACTGGAAAGCACTGTAGTACAAAGGGATCTGGGGGTCCTGGTGCACGAAACTCAAAAAGTTAGTATGCAGGTGCAGCAAGTGATTAAGAAGGCCAATGGAATGTTGGCTTTTATTGCTAGGGGGTTGGAATATAAAAACAGGGAGGTATTGCTGCAGTTGTACAAGGTATTGGTGAGGCCGCACCTGGAATACTGCATACAGTTTTGGTGTCCATACTTAAGAAAAGACATACTTGCTCTCGAGTCAGTACAAAGAAGGTTCACTCGGTTAATCCCGGGGATGAGGGGGTGGTCATATGAGGAGAGGTTGAGTAGATTGGGACTCTACTCATTGGAGTTCAGAAGAATGAGAGGCGATCTTATTGAAACATATAAGATTGTGAAGGGGCTTGATCGGGTGGATGCGGTGAGGATGTTCCCAATGATGGGTGAAACTAGAACTAGGGGGCATAATCTTAAAATAAGGGGCTGCTCATTCAAAACTGAGATGAGGAGAAACTTCTTCACTCAGAGGGTGGTAGGTTTGTGGAATTTGCTGCCCCAGAAAGCTGTGGAAGCTACATCATTAAATAAATTTAAAACAGAAATAGATAGTTTCCTAGAAGTAAAGGGAATTAAGGGTTACGGGGAGCGGGCAGGAAATTGGACATGAGTCTAGGTTCGGAATGGTCATGGCCCTGTGGGTAGTGGAGTGGGCCCAGGGGCCGTGTAGCCTTGTTCTGCTCCTACTGTGTTCTAATTCTGTTAGATTTCAGGAGATGGTTTTATTCCTGTTCCTGGCTGGGGTGGAGATCGTCTTTACAGAAGGTAAGTACGGTAGAAAATATAGGGACAGAGTGATCTCCTGGAAGAATTTCGATCGCCTAGATGGGTCGGAGAGGAATTTCCCAGATTTTTTTCTCCCAAATTGGCCATTGGGTCTTTATCTGGTTTTTCGCCTCTCCCGGGAGATCACATGGGTTCGGGTGGATGCAGAGTGATAGAAGATTTGAAGTTAGGATCAGATCAGCCATGATCTTATTGAATGGTGGAGCAGGCTCGAGGGGCCGATTGGCCTACTCCTGCTCCTATTTCTTATGTTCTTATGTTCTTATTTCCAGCAAAAATATATATATACTTTTTTCTTGATTGTTTTTCATACAGACCCAAGCATCTGCAACATTTGACCCCTTGTGACCCCACCTCATTGTTCTTTGATGTAATGTTTTCCTTACTGACCTGTTTGGACACCATTCACACTTTTGATTGCTGTGATTATCTCTCGGCCGAGGTGTGATAAAGGGCAGTTAGAAAGATTACCTGTAATCATCTGGCAGTGTTCTCTGACTATATATGCTGTGCCTATATGCATCTCTCCACTTCACCTGACGAAGGAGCAGCGCTCCGAAAGCTTGTGATTTCAAATAAAGCTGTTGGACTATAACCTAGTGTTTTGTGACTTCTCACATTTGTCCACCCCAGTCCAACACCGGCATTTCCACCTCATGTGAAGAAAATGTCTTCTCACCTCAGTCCTGAATGGCTTACACTTTATCCTGAGTCCGTGGCTACTGGTTCTAGACTCCCCAGCCAAGGGATACATTCCCACAGCATCCACTCTCTCAAGCCCTGTAATAATTTTGTATGCTTCAATGAGATACCCTCTCAGTCTACTGAATTCAAGTGAATACAGGCTTAGTTTACTCAATCTCTTCTCATCCGACATTCCTGCCGTCCCAGGAATCAATCCCGTGAACCTTCGTTGCACTTCCGCTATGGCAATATATCATAAGAACATAATAAGTAGGAGAAGGAGTAGGCCATACGGCCCCTCGGGCCTGCTCCGCCATTCAATAGGATCATGGCTGATCCGAACCTAGACTCACGACCACTTCCCTGCCCGCTCCCCGTAACGCTAATTCCCTTATCAGCTAGGAAACTGTCTATCTCCGTTTTAAATTTATTTAATGACGCAGCTTCCACAGCTCTCTGAGGTAGCAAATTCCATAGAATTACTACCCTCTGAGTGAAGAAGTTTCTCCTCATCTCAGTTTTGAAATTGCAGCCCCTTATTATAAGATTATGCCCCCTAGTTCTAGTCTCACCCATCAGTGGAAACATCCTCCCCGCATCCACCCGACCAAGCCCCTCACAATCTTATATCTTTCGATAAGATCGCCTCTCATTCTTCTGAATTCCAATGAGTAGAGTCCCAACCTACTCAACCTTTCCTCATAAGTCAACCCCCTCATCTCCGGAATCAACGGAGTGAACCTTCTCTGAACTACCTCGAGAGCAAGTATATATTTTCTTAAATATGGAAACCAAAACTGTACGCAGTATTCCAGGTGTGTCCTCACCAGTACCCTGTATAACTGAAGCAAGACTTCCTTGCTTTTATACTCCATCCCCCTTGCAATAAAAGCCAAGATTCCATTGGCCTTCCTGCTCACCTGCTGTACCTGCATACTAACCTTCTGTGTATCATGCACCAGGACCCCCAGATCCCATTGTACTGTAGCACTTTGCAGTTTCTCTTCATTTAGATAATAACTTGCTCTTTGATTTTTTCTGCCGAAGTGCATAGCCTCACACTTTCCAACATTATATTCCATCTGCCAAATTTCTGCCCACTCACTTAGCCTGTCTATGTCCTTTTGCAGGTTTCTTATGTCCTCCTCACTCACTGCTTTCCCTCCCATCTTTGTATCGTCGGCAAACTTGGATATGTTGCACTTTGTCCCTTCCTGCTAATCGTTAATATAGGTTGTAAAGAGTTGGGGTCCCAGTACTGACCCCTGCGGAACACCACTAGTTACTGATTGCGAACCCGAGAATGAACCATTTATCCCAACTCTGTGTTTTCTTTTAGATAGCCAATCTTCCACCCATGCCAATATATTACCCTCAATCCCGTGATTTTTTTTATCTTGTGCAGTAATCTTTTAGATATCCTTCCATAGGTAATGAGACCAAAATTGTACAAATTACTCCAGTTGTGGTCTCACCAAGGCCCTATATAATTGAAGTAAGACTTCGTTACTCCTGTACTCATATCCTCTTGTAATGAAGTACATCATACCATTTGCCATCCTAATAGCTTGCAGGACCTGCACATTCACTTTGCATGACTCGTGTACAAGGAGTCACAGGTCCCTTTCAGCATCTGCATTCCGCAATCTTTCACCATTTCGGTGATAATCTGTCTTTCTGTTTTTTCTACCAAAGTGGGGAACTTCACATATATCCACTATATATTCCACGTGCCATGTTCTCGCCCACTCATGGAGCCTGCCGAGATCCCTTTGAAGCCTCTTGACATCTCA
This sequence comes from Somniosus microcephalus, assembly GCF_052327205.1. Taxonomy (NCBI): domain Eukaryota; kingdom Metazoa; phylum Chordata; class Chondrichthyes; order Squaliformes; family Somniosidae; genus Somniosus; species Somniosus microcephalus. The sequence goes on from NW_028225184.1 coordinate 3,198,308, forward strand.
TTTACAACTGGGTATTGTACCTGCCCTGGGAGTGCACAATGCTGACATATGGTATGAAGTGTGGGTAGACTCTAATGGTAATGTAGAGGGAGCTCTGTGTTGTATATGTCCTTGGAGTGCTCGATGCTGACACTGGGTATAAAGTGGAGGTACACTGTCAGGGTAAAGTAGATGGAGCTATGTATTAGACCTGCCCTATGAGTGCTCGATTGTGACAGTGGAGGTACATTCTCAGGGTAATGTTGAGGGAGCTCTGTAATGTACGTGCTCTGGGAGTGCTCGATGATGATACTGGGTATAAAGTGGGGGAAACTGTCAGGGCATATTAGAGTGAGCTCTGTATGGTACCCTCCCTGGGTTGTTAGATGCTGTCACTGGTTATAACGTGGTGGTACACTGTTAGGATAATGCAGAGGGAGCTCTGTATAGTACCTGCCCTGGGAGTGTACGATGCTGACACTGGGTATAAAGTGGGGTTTACTGTCAGGGTAATGTAAAGGGAGATCTGTATTCTACCTGCCCTGGGAGTGCTCGATGCTGACACTGGGTATAAAGTGGGGGCACACTGTCAGGGTCATGAAGAAGGAGCTTTGTATTGAACCTGACTTGGGCGTGCTCGATGCTGACAGTCGCTATAAAGTGGAGGTACACTGTCAGGGTAATGTAGAGGGAGCTCTATATTAAGAACATAAGTATAAAAGAAATTGGAGCAGAAGTAGTCAATTCGGCCCTTCGAGACTGTTCTGCCATTCATTGTGATCATGACTGATCTTCTTTCTCAACTCCATGCAACAGCTCTATCGCCATATCCCCTGATGCCCTTACTAATCAGAAATCTATCGACTTCTCTTTTGAATATACCCAATGACTGAGCCTCCACAGCCCTCTGGGGTAGATCATTCCAAAGATTCATCACCCTGTGAAGAGATTTCTTCTCATCTGTGTCCTCAATCAATCTCGTGAACCTTCATTGCACTCCCTCTATGGCAAGTATATCCTTCCTTAGGTAAGAAGACCAAAATTGTACAAAGTACTCCAGGTGTGGTTTCATCAAGACCCTATATAATTTGTGTAGGACTTCTTTATTCCTGTACACAAATCCTCTTGTAATGAAGGTCAGCATACCATTTGCCTTCCTAATGGCTTGCTGCACCTGCACATTCACTTTCAGTACTCATTGACAAGGAGTCACAGTTCCATTTGAGCATTTGCATTTCCCAATCTTTCACCATTTAGGAAATACTCTGTCTTTCTCTTTTTTCTACCATAGTGGGTAACTTCAGATTAATCCACATTACATTCCATGACCCATGTTCTCGCCCATTCACTGAGCCTGCCAAGATTCCAGGGAAATCTCTTCACATCCCATTCACAACTGGGTATTGTACCTGCCCTGGGAGTGCTCGATGCTGACACTGGTTATAACGTGGGGGTAAACTGTCAGGGTAATGTAGAGGGAGCTCTGTATTGTACCTGCCCTGGGAGTGCTCGATGCTGACACTGGTTATAACGTGGGGGTAAACTGTCAGGGTAATGTAGAGGGAGCTTTGTATTGTACCTGCCCTGGGAGTGCTCGATGCTGACACTGGTTATAACGTGGGGGTAAACTGTCAGGGTAATGTAGAGGGAGCTCTGTATTGTACCTGCCCTGGGAGTGCTCGATGCTGACACTGGTTATAACGTGGGGGTAAACTGTCAGGGTAATGTAGAGGGAGCTCTGTATTGTACCTGCCCTGGGAGTGCTCGATGCTGACACTGGTTATAACGTGGGGGTAAACTGACAGGGTAATGTAGAGGGAGCTCTGTATTGTACCTGCCCTGGGAGTGCTCGATGCTGACACTGGTTATAACGTGGGGGTAAACTGTCAGGTAATGTAGAGGGAGCTCTGTATTGTACCAGCCCTGGGAGTGCTCGATGCTGACACTGGTTATAACGTGGGGGTAAACTGTCAGGGTAATGTAGAGGGAGCTCTGTATTGTACCTGCCCTGGGAGTGCTCGATGCTGACACTGGTTATAACGTGGGGGTAAACTGTCAGGGTAATGTAGAGGGAGCTCTGTATTGTACCTGCATTGGAGTGCTCGATGCTGACACTGGTTATAACGTGGGGGTAAACTGTCAGGGTAATGTAGAGGGAGCTCTGTATTGTACCTGCCCTAGGAGTGCTCAATGCTGACACTGGTTATAACGTGGGGGTAAACTGTCAGGGTAATGTAGAGGGAGCTCTGTATTGTACCTGCCCTGGGAGTGCTCGATGCTGACACTGGTTATAACGTGGGGGTAAACTGTCAGGGTAATGTAGAGGGAGCTCTGTATTGTACCTGCCCTGGGAGTGCTCGATGCTGACACTGGTTATAACGTGGGGGTAAACTGACAGGGTAATGTAGAGGGAGCTCTGTATTGTACCTGCCCTGGGAGTGCTCGATGCTGACACTGGTTATAACGTGGGGGTAAACTGTCAGGTAATGTAGAGGGAGCTCTGTATTGTACCAGCCCTGGGAGTGCTCGATGCTGACACTGGTTATAACGTGGGGGTAAACTGTCAGGGTAATGTAGAGGGAGCTCTGTATTGTACCTGCCCTGGGAGTGCTCGATGCTGACACTGGTTATAACGTGGGGGTAAACTGTCAGGGTAATGTAGAGGGAGCTCTGTATTGTACCTGCATTGGAGTGCTCGATGCTGACACTGGTTATAACGTGGGGGTAAACTGTCAGGGTAATGTAGAGGGAGCTCTGTATTGTACCTGCCCTAGGAGTGCTCGATGCTGACACTGGTTATAACGTGGGGTTAAACTGTCAGGGTAATGTAGAGGGAGCTCTGTATTGTACCTGCCCTAGGAGTGCTCGATGCTGACACTGGGTATAAAGTGGGGTTACACAGTCAGGGTAACATAGAGGGAGCTCTGTGTTGTACCTTCCCTGGGAGTGCTCGAAGCTAACACTGTGTATTAAGTGGACATACACTGTCAGTGTAATGGAAAGGGAGCTCTGTTGTGTACCTGCCCTTGGAGTGCTCGATGCTGACACTGGGTATAAAGTAAGGGTAAACTGACAGGGTAATATAGAGGGAACACTCTATTGTACCTGCCCTGTGAGTGCTCGATGCTGACATTGGGTATAAAGTGGGGTTACACTCTCTGTGTAATGTAGAGGGAGCTCTGTGTTGCACCTGCCCTTGGAGTGCTCGATGCTGACACTGGGCATACTGTGCAGGTACACTGTCAGGTTTATATAGAGGTAGCTCTACAGGACGATATAGATGGGATGGTCAGATGGTCAGAGCAGTGGCAAATGGACTGTAACCCTGAAATGTGTGAAGTGATGCATTTTGGGAGGACCATCAAGGCAAGGAATACACAATGAATTTGTATGAACCTAGGAAGGACAGAGGATCAGAGGGACTTTGGTGTGCATGTACATACATCCCTGAAGGCAGCAGGAGAGGTAGATAAGGTGGTTAAAGAGGCATATGGGATACTTGCCTTCATTAGCCAGGCCTAGCATATAAGAGCAGGGAGGTTATGATGGAGTTGTAGAAAACGGTAGTTAGGCCACAGCTGGAGTACTGTGTGTAGTTCTGGTCGCCACACTGTAGGAAAGTTGTGATTGCATTGGAGAGGGTGCAGAGGCGATTCACCAGGATGTTACCTGGGCTGGAGCGGTTCTGCTATGAAGAGAGACTGGACAGGCTGGGGTTGTTTTCCTTAGAGCAGAGAAGGCTGAGGGGGGACCTGATTGCGGTGTACAAAGTTATGAGGGGCATAGATAGGGTAGATATAAAGGAACTTTTCCCCTTAGTAAAGCGGTCAATAACTAGTTGACATAGGTTCAAGGTAAGGGGCAGGAGGCTTAGAGGGGATTTGAGGAAAAACTTTTTCACCCAGAGGGTGACTGGAATCTGGAACTCATTGGCTGATAGTGTGGAAGAGGCAGGAACCCTCACAACATTCAAGTAGCATTTTGCTGAGCACTTGAAATGCCATAACATACAAGGCTACGGACCAAATGCTGGAAAATGGGATTCGGCTAGACAGGGCTTGATGGCCAGTGCAGACACAATGGGCCGGAGGGCCACCTTCTGTGCTGTGTAACTCTTTGACTCTACGACTCTGTATTGTACCTGCCCTGGGAGTGCTCAATACTGACACTGCGTATAAAGTGGAGTTACACTGTCAGGGTAATGTAGAGGGAGCTCTGTTTTGTACCTTCACTTGCAGTGCTCCATGCCAACATTGGGTATAATGTGGGGTTACACTGTCAGGGTAATGTAGAGAGGGCTTTGTATTGTACCTGCTTTGGGAGTGCTCGATGCTGACACTGGGTTTAAATTGGAGTTACCCTGTCAGGCTAATGTAGAGGCAGCTATGTGTTCTACCTGCCTTTAGAGTGCTCGATGCTGACACTGGGTATAATGTGGAAGTACACTGTCAGGGTAATGTAGAGGGAGCTATGCATTGTACCTCACCTGGGAGATTTCAATGCTGACACTGGCTATAAAGTGGACGTACACTGTCAGGTTAATTTAGAGGGAGCTCTGTATTAAGAACATAAGAAATAGGGGCAGGAGTAGGTCATGCGCCCCTTCGAACCTGCTCCGCCATTCAACGAGATCAAGGCTGGTCTTCTGCCTCAACTCCATTCACCGGCCCTATCGTCATATCCCTTGATGCTCTTACTAGAGAGAAATATATCGACTTATGTTTTGAATATACCCAATGACTAAGCCTCCGCAGCCCTGTTGGGTAGGGGATTCCAAAGATACACCACTCTATGTGTGAAGAAATGTCTTCTCATCTCAGACCTGAATGGCCTGCTCTTTATCCTGAGGCAGTGGCCCCTGGTTCTAGACTCCCCAGCCAAGGAAATATTCTCCCAGCATCCACATTATGAAGCCTTTAATAATTTTGTATGCTTCAATGAGATCCCCTCTCATTTTTCTGAATTCAAGAGAATGCAGGCATAATTTACTCAATCTCTTCCCATTGGTTGGAATCATACCTAGCACAAAGGAAGTTGGCTGTGGTTGTTGGAGGTCATTCATCTCAATCACATGACATCACTGCAGGAGTTCCTCAGGGCAGTGTCCTAGGCCCAACCATCTTCAGCTGTTTCATCAATGACCTTCCCTTCATCATAAGGTCCGAAGTGGGGATGTTTGCTGATGATTGCACACTGTTCAGCACCATTCGAGACTCGTCAGATACTGACGCAGTCCGTGTCCATATGCAGCAAGACGTGGACAACATTCAGACTTGGACTGACAAGTGGCAAGTAACATTCGCACCACATAAGTGCCAGGCAATGACCATCTCCAACAAGCGAGATGCTAACCATCTCCCCTTGACATGCAATTGCATTAGCATCGTTGAATCCCCCACTATCAACATCCTGGGGGTTAACATTGATCAGAAGCGGAACTGGACCAGCCATATAAATACTGTGGCTACAAGAGCAGGCCAGAGCCTGGGAATTCTGCGGCGAGTGTCTCACCTCCTGACTCCCCAAAGCCTTTCCACCATCTGCAAGGCACAAGTCAGGAGTGTGATGGAATACTCTCCACTTGCCTGGATGAGTGCACCTCCAACAACACTCAAGAAGCTCGACACCATTCAGGATAAAGCAGCCCGCTTGATTGGCACTCCATCCACCACCTTTAACATTCACTCCCTCCACCACTGGTAAACTGTGGCTGCAGAGTGTACCATCTACAAGATGCACTGCAGAAACTCGCCAAAGCTCCTTCAACAGCACCTTCCAAACCCGCGACCTCTACCACTTAGAAGGACAAGGGCAGCAGACGCATCGGAACATCACCACCTACAAGTTCCCCTCCAAGCCACACACCATCCTGACTTGGACTTGTATCGCCGTTCCTTCAATGTCGCTGGGCCAAAATGCTGGAACTCCCTTCCTAACAGCATTGTGGGTGTACCTACACCATATAGACTGCAGCGGTTCAAGAAGGCGGCTCACCACCATCTTCTCAAGGGCAATTAGGGATGGGCACTGTATTGATTTCTTTGTGGGTTCAATGACGACACATTTATGAAAGAGAATCTTTTTTAATCTAAAGTTTGTTCATCTAATTTAACAGCATTACAGCATTAGTGATCCATCTAAAAACGAAAGCAAAACTAAACTGCTTGTTTCTGTCACATGCCCTCTGCTGGTCAGGCATAAGTAATCAATCAGGCAACTATGCTGGTAAGGCATCATAATCAAACAGGCAAATACCATCACTATTTGCTGATATCATTACATCTCCCTTTCTTAAAACAAAAGTATTTTACTTTTAACTAACAACATGTTTTCTTTGTATTAATCTGCATTTTAACTGTAACACTTAATGAACTTTCATTATCAAGGTTTTTTAACCTTGCTGTGTGTGTTCACATGAAATATGTAAATACACTAGAACTTGAAGAAAGAATAAGATAACATTACTTCCTTCTATAACAATAGTCCTTAAATTTGCTCAATGAGTCTCTCAGGAGGCTTCACGTGTCTTGAGGATTTTCTGATTGATTGTCCTTGAATCTGAGTTGTTGCCTCAGATGATGTGTTCTCCGCTGTGTGATCAGGTTGTTCAACAGTATCAGTCTTTTGACCTGCTGTGGCTGGTCCCATGAGAAGATCTCGACGATTTCTTCTCAGAACAGCACCCTCATCTGTCTGAATGGTGTATGATCTTGGTTGAACTTCACTCAGGACAGTTCCCTTCTGAGTCCATATGTTTGTTTTGTCTTTGAACCTTACTTGGTCACCAGTGTGGAGTTCAGGTAGGTTTTGTGTTCCTCTGTCATAGTAGTACTTTTGCTTTTCTTTCTGTTGTTCTTTGAACTTCCTCACTTTCTCCCCCTCTTTTGTTTTCAGGAGGTTCTCCGGGATGGGTAGGTTTGACCTTAGCAGACGTGACATACCACACTCGAGCGGCATTGTGCGGTATACAAGCATGCTCTGGTAGAAGTCAGTTCCACTGTCTTTTGCCTTGTACATCAGTCTTTTCACTGTCTGGACCAATTTTTCCACTAGTCCATTGGACTGTGGAAAGTGAGGACTTGACGTTGTGTGGACAAAGTCCCACTCTTTGGCAAAGTGTCGGAAACTTGCATTGTAAAACTGGGGTCCGTTGTCTGTGAAGACCTCGCTTGCCACGCCATGTCTGGAGAATATGGCTTTCATACATGTTATCACAGCAGCTGCAGTGGTGGTGTACAGTCTACAAACCTCTGGATACAGGGAGTAATAGTCTGTGACTACAAGATAGTCCTTCCCTTGACATATGAATAGGTCAGCGCCTACCTTCTGGTAAGTTCTGTCTGGCGCTGGGTGTGGCTTTAGTGGTTCTATCGGATTGCTTGCTCGATATTTCAGGCATATTGTGCAGTTTGACACCTCATTTGTCACATCTTGGTTGATTCGTGGCCAGTACATCACCTCTCGTGCTCTTTTCTTACACTTTCCAATTCCCAGATGTCCTCCATGGATCCTTTTTAGCATCTCTCTTCTCAGACTCTTTGGGATAACTATTTTACTTCCTTTGTAGATGATGTCTTCGACCACTGATAGTTCTGCCCTGCAGTTCCAGTACTCTGCCATGTCAGGTGAGCAGTCTTGCTTCATGTTGGGCCATCCATCCAAGATGCTTTTCCTCAGTCGTCTCATTGTTTCATCTTTGCTTGTCTCAGTCTTTATGAGCTCCATTTTTGCATCTGCTATGGGCAGTGCACTTGTGATCATGTCCACGTAGGCGTTCACTTTTTCATCCATTTTGGTGTTTGCGGACTCACTTGGGTCAACAGCTCTGGACAACGTGTCTGCTGTATACATAAGCTTACCCGGTGTGTACGCAACATTCAGTGTATAGTGTTGCAGCCTGATCATCATTCTTTGTATTCTAAGTGGACAGCTATTTAGTGGCTTTTGGAACAATGCAATCAAGGGCTTATGGTCAGTCTCTACACTGATTGCTTGCCCTGCCACAAACTGGTGAAATCTTTCACAGGCGTATGTTATGCTGAGCAGCTCCGTTTCTATTTGAGCATATCGCGTCTCCGCGTCTGTCACTGAGCGCGATGCATATGCAATAGGTTGCCAGTAGTCATATTTTTGCAGAAGAACGGCACTGAGCCCACTCTGTGATGCATCTGATGATATCTTGATGGGTCTCGCTGGGTCATAAAACCTCAGAACTGGTTCCTCTGTGAGCAGTTTCTTTAGATCGCTCCATGACTTCTCATGCTCATGATTCCATTCCCATTCTATGTTCTTTTCAGTTAATCATCTCAGTGGCGCCATCTTTTCTGAGAGGTTGGATATGAATTTGCCCATGTAGTTGATCATTCCATTAAACCTCTGCACGTCCTTTTTGCATTGTGGCTTTGGCATATTCTCAATGGCGGACATCTTTCTGGGATCTGGTCTGATGCCCTCACTGCTAAGGATATCTCCCACGAATGTCAGTTCTGTCACCCCGAGCTGGCATTTCTCTCTATTCAGCTTCAGGTTTGTTTTTCTTGTTGCTTCCAGCACTTTTTTCAGTCTCTCATCATGCTCAGTTCTCATGGTTCCCCATACTATGATGTCATCCATTGATGTATCAACTCCCTCCAGGTGCTCATAGATCATATGGATAGTTTTGTGATACACTTCAGGAGCTGAGGCAATGCCAAATGGTAACCTTAGGAATCTGTATCTGCCAAATGGACTGTTGAACGTGCACAGTCTTGAACTTGCTTCATCCAATTTCATTTGCCAAAATCCTGATGATGCATCTAACTTGCTGAAATACTTTGCATTTGCAAACTGTGACATGATTTCCTCGCGTGTAGGAAGCTTGAAATGCTCTCTCTTTATTGCTCTGTTCAGATCTCTTGGATCCAGGCAAATTCTGAGCTTTCCATTCTTTTTGTCCACAACGACAAGGGAACTCACCCACTCAGTTGGCGCATCTATCTTCTGAATCACGTTCAGGCTTTCCACCCTGTCCAACTCTGCCTTCAGTTGCTTTTGAAGAGCAAACGGAACTTTTCTGCATGGATGTATGACCGTTGGCATACTTTTATCTACTCTGATCGTGTGTTCTCCTGGAAGGCAGCCTAGACCCTGAAATAGGTCGTTGTACTCTTTTATGAGTTCATCATAGACTGTCTCTCCTTCGCTTTCCACAACGAGGACTCTCTTTACCAGGTTCAGTCTCTCACAGGCTATTAAACCTAGTATGGCTTGCACATCCTTTGGCACCACGATTAATGCTAGCGTGTGCTCTCTGTCCTTGTGTGTCACTTTGACAATGCATCTTCCTTTCACTGGTATATCAGTACCTGAGTATCCTGTCACTTTCACTTTTATTCCATGTATCTTTGGTCTGGGTCTAATTTTCTTAAAATCAGTCTCTGATATCACATTAACTTGTGCTCCAGTATCCAATTTAAATGGAATATGTATGTCATTCACTTTTAATGTCAACATTCAGTCTCTTTTTTCTTTTTTGTTTTCAGGCACAACATCTACATAGAACTCCTCTATTTCGCTTTCATCTACTGCATGGACCTTGCTTTGTTGTGCTTGGTTCTTGCAGCAACGGGCATAATGGTTGTTTTTGTTGCAACTATTGCATGTTTTACCATATGCTGGACACTTTTTTGGTGGATGCTGTGTACCGCATCTACTACATGACTTTCAATTGCCCCTTTCATCTTTGTTCGCTGGCCATGCCTCTTTTTTCACATTGGCGCTCTTTTTGTTAAACGGTTTGTATCCGTTCATTCTCACTGCATCCACGTTGCATCTACTGTCACTGAACAGCTCCTTTGCCTGCAACTTCACAGTCTCTGTAGCCCTACACAGTGCTATGGCTTTTCCCAGGTCTAGATCTTGCTCTCTTAGCAGTCTTTCCCTTAGACCATTATCTGGAATACCACACACCAGTCTGTCTTTTATCAGCGAGTCTGTCAGTCCCCCAAATTCACATGTTTTGCTTCTGTTTCTCAGTTCAGTCACATACTGATCAATAGTCTCTCCCGTTTTCTGTACACATGTGAAAAATCTGTGCCTCTCAAACATCACGTTATGTTTAGGTATGCAGTAGGCCTCAAACTGTTCCATTATTTTATCCAGCTTCATTTTGTCACCATCAGCAGCGAATGTGAAGTTATTATACATCTCCAGCGCTTCATCACCCACGACATGTAAGAACACTGACGCTTTCATTTTATCACTTTTCTCGTCAGCTCCGATTGCCGCTAAATACAACTCTAAACGTTGTTTGAACCTTCTCCAATTTTCAGCCACATTACCTGTCAACTGAAGCTTCGCCGGTGGGTGTAAACCTTCCATTTTTCACTTCGTTAGCTATTCTCCAATGGTAAGTAACGATGTTCTCTTTTGGCTTGCTAATATGTGGAGAGCTGATTTAACTTCAGATTTTTCCTCTTCATCTCTTTCAATCACTTCTGACACCATGTATTGATTTCTTTGTGGGTTCAATGACGAGACATTTATGAAAGAGAATGTCTTTTTATCTAAAGCTTGTTCAACAATTTAACAGCATTACAGGAGACACCATCTTAGGGATCCATCTAAAACGAAAGCAAAACTAAACTGCTTGTCTCTGTCACATGCCCTCTGCTGGTCAGGCATAAGTAATCAATCAGGCAACTGTGCTGGTGAGGCATCATAATCAAACAGGCAAATACCATCACTATTTGCTGATATCATTACAGGCACTAAATGCAGGCCTAGCCAGCGACGCCCACATCCCTTCAATGAAGAAATAAATAAATAAAACAAAATACGACAGTCCCACTATCCCAGGAATCTGAAGCCCCCCTTCCTGCACCATTTCTCTAGCCACACATTAACATCTCTGATCTTACTGCTCCTATACTCACCAGCACATGGTACTCAGTGTAAGGCAGAGATAATTATTTTGAGGTCCTGCTACTTAACTTCATCCTCAGCTCCTGAAGGACCTCAACCATTGTCCTACTTACTTCATTGATCCCAACATGGAACACGAATTCTGGATGTTGCCTTCCCCTCTGAATGTGTTCAGCAGCTGTTCAATGACTTTCTTTACCCGGGCAGCAGGAAGGCAACACACCATGCAGGACTCAAGTCAGCAGTTGCAGAAACAACTGTTTGTTCCACTAATTATCGACTCCCCAATGACCACTGCATTTCTGCAATTTGCTGTGCCCCCTGTGCAGTCTTGTGACTCACTGTGCTGTGGATGTGCTCTAGACTGCATTCCCCCAAGGTGCCGTCACCCTCACTGGTACTCAGAACTGGAAACCTGTTTGAGAGTGCCAGGGTGTCTGGCTCGTCCTACCCTGTCAGATGGCCACCCATTTACTATCCTCCTGAACGCTCTGTTGCTGCGGGGTGACCAGCTCCTAGAACTTCTTTTCCAAGAATTCTTAGCCTCCTGTCTGCCCTGCAGTGACTCCAGGCGCTGCTCAAGCTCAAAAACCCTGAGCTCCAACTCGAGCTGTGGAGGCACTTCCTGCACCCGTGGTTATCCAGGACAGGGGAAGCGTCCTGGAGTTCCCACATGGCACAGGAATTTCAGGCAACGGGTCACAGCTGTCCCATCATTTTACTTCAAAGTCCATCTGCTTATGGGATATAAATAAGTTTTTAATTGAGTATACCCGTAGTCCTACATATTGTTTAATCATTTATATGTACCAGATTTTTATTTAATGCAATTCAGAGTGCTTTTAATGTTGGTATCCTCTATTTAGTTAATTTTAAGTTATCCTCTTAAATCTAACTGAATATTCTGATGATTTACCAATTTACTGTTGCTCCTTGGTTTAAATTACTGAGCACCTCCTTCCCCCTCTGCACCGAATTCGCACCTTCCATTCTTCCTGCGGAAAGCAAATCTCCTCTTCTCACCTCCGGTTCTTTTGCTAATCACCTTCAATCTGTGTTCTCTGGTTACCGACTCTTCTGCACTGGTAACAGTTTCTCCTTACTTACTCTATCAAAACATTTCATGATTTATAACAGCTCCACCAAATCTCCTCTTAAACTTTTGTGCTCTAAGGTGAACAACCCCAGTTTCTCCATTTAGCTGAAGTCTTTCATCCCTGGTACATTGTGGGAAAACTCCTCGACATCGTTCCTAACGTGTGTGGCCAAGAATTGGACACAATATTCTATCTGGCGTCCACCCAGTATTTTATAGAGTTTCAGAATAACTTTCTTGCTTTTGTACTCTATGCCGCTATTTATAAATTTATATATTTATAAAAGCAAAGATTCCTTAGATCAGTAGAGCTCTTTATTGCTATCTATTTGGTGTAGTATATCCGGTAGCCTCCATTAGTGCCACAATGAATGAGGTACCGCAATTTGTTCATCATGACCTGGGAACAATGCTCCCGCTGATCCCTTATTCCACCTCCCGAAGCATCAAGCACTTGCTCTTCATGGGGCCCTTATCCACCTATCAAGGAACAAGGATGTCTTGCTGCAGTTGTACAGGGCCTTGGTGAGACCACACCTTGAGTATTGTGTGCAGCTTTGGTCGCCTTATCTGAGGAAGGATGTTCTTGCCATGGAGGGAGTGCAGCGAAGATTCACCAGACTGATACCTGGGATGGCAGGAATGACGTATGAGCAGAGAGTGGGTCGAATGGGCTTATACTCGCTGGAGTTTAGGGGAATGAGAGGGGATGTCATCAAAACATATAAAATTCTGACATCACTGGACATACTAGATGCAGGAAGGATGTTCCCGATGGCCGGGGAGTCCAGAACCAGGGGTCACACACTAAGGATAAGGGTTAACCATTTAGGACAGATATGAGGAGGAATTACTTCACCCAGAGAGTGGTGAACCTATGGAATTCTCTACAACAGAAGGCAGTTGAGGCCAATTCATTAAATATATTCAAGAAGGAGTTAGATATATTTCTTAGGGCTAACGTGATCAAGGGATATGGGGAGAAGGCAGGGACAGGGTACTGAACTGGGATGATCAGCCATGATCTCATTGAATGGAGGAACAGGCTTGAGGGGCCGAATGGCCTACTCCTGCACCTATCATCTATTTTTCTATGTTTCCCTCTATATATTACCCTGACAGAGTAACCCCACTTTTTACCCAGTGTCAGCATCGGGCACTCCCAGGACAGGTATACTACAGAGCTCCCCGTACATTACCCTGACAGTGCACCCACAGTTTATATCAAGTGTCAGCATCGGGCGCTCCCAGGGCAGGTACAATTCCGAGTTGTGAAGAGGACATAGATTCTTTAAGGGGATCTCGACAGGCTCAGTGATTGGGCGAGAACATGGCACATGGATTATAACGTGGAAAAATGTGAATTTATCCACTTTGATAGAAAAAAAAGTAAGGCAGCTTATTTCCTAAATGGTGAAAGATTGGGGAATGCAGATGCTCAAAGGGACCTGGCTGTCCCTGTACATGAATCAATGAAGTGAATGTGCATGTTCAGCAAGCCATTAGGAAGGCAGATTTTATGCTGGCCTTCATTAAATGAGGGTTTGAGTACAGGAATACAGAAGTCTTACTCCAATTATATAGGGCCTTGGTGTGACCACACCTGGAGTACCTTGTAAGACTTTGGTCTCCTTACCTAACGAAAGATATACGTGCCATTCAGGGAGGGCAACGAAGGTTCAGGAGATTGAATCCTGGGATGGCGGGACTGTCATATGAGAAGAGATTGTGTAAACTAAGCCTGTATTCTCTTGAATTATTAAAAATGAGAGGGTTCTCATTGAAGCATACAAAACTATTACCGGGCTTGATAGTATGGATACTGGGAGAATGTTTGACTTAGCTGGGGAGTCTAGAACCAGGGGCCACAGCCTCAAGATAAGACTGGGATGAGAAAACATTTCTTCACACAGATGGTGATGAAACTTTGGAATACTCTACCCCAGAATTCTGTGGAGGCTAAATCATTGGGTATATTCAAAACAGAAGTTGATATATTTCTGACTAGTAAGGGCTTCAAGGGATAGAGTCAGAGTCATAGGTTATACAGCTTTGAAAGAGGCCATTCGGCCCATCGCATCCGCGCTGGCCATCAGGCCCTGTCTAATCTAATCCCATTTTCCAGCATTTGGTCCGTAACCTTGTATGCTATGGCATTTCAAGTGCTCATCCAAATGCTTTTTGAATGTTGTGAGGGTTCCTGCCTCTACCACCATTTCAGACAGTGAGTTCCAGATTCCAACCACCCTCTGGATGAAAAGGTTCTTCCTCAAATTCCCTCTAAACCTACTGCCCCTTACCTTGAATCTATGCCCCCTTGTTATTGACCCCTCTACTAAGGGAAAAAGTTCCTTTCTATCTACCCTATCTATGCCCCTCATAATTTTGTACACCTCAATCCTGTCCCCCGTCAGCCTTCTCTGCTCCAAGGAAAACAACCCCAGCCTGTCCAGTCTTTCTTCATAGCTGAAGCGCTCCAGCCCAGGTAACATCCTGGTGAATCTTCTCTGCACCCTCTCCAAAGCAATCACATCCTTCCTATAGTGTGGCGACCAGAACTGCACACAATATTCCAGCTGTGGCCTAACCAGCATTTTGTACAGCTCCATCATAACCTCCCTGCTCTTATAGTCTATGCGTCGGCTAATGAAGGCAAGTATCCCATATGCCTTTTTAACCAACTTATCCACCTGCTCTGCTGCCTTTAGGGATCTATGTACATGCACACCAAGGTCCCCCTGATCCTCTGTCTTTCCTAGGGTCTTACCATTCATTGTGTATTCCCTTGCCTTGTTAGTCCCTCCAAAATGCATCACCTCACACTTTTCAGGGTTAAATTCCATTTGCCACTGTTTCGCCCATCTGAACAACCCATCTATATCGTCCTGCAGACTGAGGATACCCTCCTCGCTATTTACCACCCCACCAATTTTCGTGTCATCTGCGAACTTACTGATCATACCTTTTACATTCACATCCAAATCATTAATGTAGACCACAATCAGCAAGGGACCCAGCACTGATCCCTGCGGTACACCACTGGACACAGGCTTCCAGTCACAAAAACAACCTTCAACCATCTTCCTCTGCCTTCTGCCACTAAGCCAGTTTTGGATCCAATGTGCCAAGGCACCCTGGATCCCATGGGCTCTTACCTTCTTGACCAGTCTCCTATGTGGGACTTTATCGAAAGCCTTACTGAAATCCATGTATACCACATCCACTGCACTACCGTCATCCACACACCTTGTCACCCCCTCTCAAAATTCATTCAAATTAGTCAGACATGATCTTCCCTTGACAAAGCCATGCAGACTATCCCTGATTTATCCTTGCCTCTCCAAGTGGAGACTAATTCTGTCCCTCAGAATTTTTTCCAATAATTTCCCTACCACTGATGTTAGGGTCACTGGCCTGTAATTCCCTGGTTTATCCCTACTACCCTTCTTGAATAATAGTACTCCGTTAGCTGTTCTCCAGTCCTCTGGCACATCCCCTGTGGCCAGAGAGGTTCTGAAAATTTGTCAGAGCCCCTGCAATCTCCTCCTTTGCCTCACACAACAGTCTGGGATACATCTCGTCCGTGCCTGGGGATTTATCCACTTTTAACCCTGCTAAAACCGATAGTAGCTCCTCCCTCTCGATGCTAATATGTTCAAGTATATCACTGTCCCCCTGCCCGATTAGTATGTCTACATCGTCCTTCTCCATAGTGAACACAGATGCAAAAAATTCATTTAAAACCCCACCTACATCTTCTGGCTCCACGCACAGGTGGCCACTTTGGTCCCTAATGAGCCCTACTCTTTCCCTAGTTATCCTCTTGCCCTTAATATACTTATGAAACACCTTAGGATTTTGCTTGCCAGTGTCATTTCATGGCCCCTCCTCACTCTCCTAATTTTTTTAAGTCCCCCTGCACTTTTTATACTCCTCTAGGGCTTCCTCTGTCTTTAGTCCTTTGTATCTGCCAAAAGCCCCCCTTTTTTCCTAATCCATTCTCGTACATCCTTTGATATCCAAGGTTCCCTGGGCTTGTTGGTCCCACCCTTGACCTTTACAGGAACATGTTGCCATTGTACTCTCTCAATTTGCTTTCTGATAGACTCCCATTGCCCTGATGTGGATTTTCCTACAAGTAGCTGATCCCAGTCCACTTTGGACAGATCCTGCCTTATCATCTTAAAATCGGCCTTCCCCCCCCGAATTTTGAACCTTTATTTCCGGTCCATCTCTGTCCTTTTCCATGACTACCTTAAATCTCACCGAATTATGGTCACTGTCACCAAAATGCTCACCTACTAACACTTCTACAACTTGCCTGGCCACATTCCCTAGAATTAAGACCAGTACCGCCCCCTCTCTTGTAGGACTTTCTACATGCTGGCTCAAAAAACTCTCCTGGATGCACTTTAAGAATTCTGCACCCTCTAAGCCTTTCACACTCTGACTATCTCAGTTAATATTGGGGAAGTTGAAATCCCCCACTATTATTACCCTATTATTTGCACATTTCTCTGAGATTTGCCTACCTGTCTGTTCCTCTATCTCCCCCTGAACGTTTGGGGGCCTATAGTACACTCCCAGCAAAGTGCTTGCCCCCTTTTTGTTTTTAAGTTCTACCCATATGGCCTCATTAGAGGAACCTGTTAATATATCATCCCTCCTTACAGCAGTAATTGACTCCTTAATTAATATTGCAACACCCCCTCCTCTTTTACCCCCCCCCTCGCCTGAAGATTCTATGCCCCGGAATATTGAGCTGCCAGTCTTGCCCCTCCCTCAACCATGTCTCCGTGATAGCAACAATATCATATTCCCATGTATTCATATAGCGATAGGGCCGGAGAAGGGAGTTGAGGCAGAAGATCAGCCATGATCTCATTGAATAATGGAGCAGGCTCGAAGGGCCGAATGGCCTACTCCTGCTCCTATTTTTTATGTTCTTATTTTCTTAAAAGCTTCAACTATTTTCATGGGACATTTCCATTCTATCCCATCTCAATCAAATCCACAAACAGGCGCTCTGTATTCTACCACGTCATAAGGGCAGATGAATGTGTCCCGAGTTTGAGAGCACCCAGTAAGATCTGGGGCCTCCCAAGTGGTCCCCTCCACCTGGGTCTCATACTGTGGTGGACCATCATATCTCACCAATTGGTCTCCCTGAACTACTCTTATATTCTCCACGTGGAATAGAGGATTCAGCATCGCATTTTCGTGCAGGATTGGATAATAAAATACCGTCCCTAATAAGTTGATGTAATTCTGTTCCTGCAATGGTCATTCATGTTTCAACAGGTAGACCTGTACCAACCCCCTGTCTTTACACATATTTATGGTAAATTCATAAGTGGGCATTGCCCTCTGGTGTCGATCAGTCACCCACAAGGGAAGCTTCCTCTCAGCAATGCTCCGCAGGTTTTCACGGGCTTGTCCCACTAACTAGGATCCATACATTACACAAACATCATTTCACGCGGCCTCACTAGAGGTTTTCAGATTCTCCTTTAACATTTGGTTTATGATTTTAGCATGGGATTCTAAATAGATAACCATGTCTTGCAGATGAGTGGTCATAATGTGGTCCTCCTTCAGTTCCACTTGTTCAAGACCGATCATTTTATTCTGCATTACCTTTTGACGATTTCTAACTGCTTTTACGGATTGATCCAAAGCAGCCCAATCGAGGCTATTAACGAGGGAGTTACCAGTGTTATAAGCAGTTGCTGCATCAATTATCAGGCCCCGTCGACTTCTGATATGTTTCCCTTTAATCCCATAAACTACATTGTCCTCCAAATCCCAAAGTTGTGCTGGCTCTTCCCCGAAAACTTTTATTAATTCCCACATCATTCTCCCTTATAACCGCGCTGGGTATGCTTTGCAACAGTAGCGTATACCCACCTCGGTCAGATTGATTATCACAGGTATCACTTCATGATGCGCATCATGGTACAATATCATCGGTGTTGGGATTACCACTAACCCATTTGCCGTTCCTGGGGTGTATTTTATTCGTAGGTGGGGGGGGGGGGGGGGACTTTCCATTCCACCGTGTGTATTATTCCGTTTTCATATTCCTAAACATGATAATGTCTGCAACCCTTCGAACCCCTACACAGCCTTCCCTCCCTGTCAACGAACCATTGATAGAGATCCCTGTCATCTATTCCATACACTTGGATACTTTTCCCGCCTATCCAGTGGCCGGGAGCTCCATGAAGCGCTTCTGCGGATACAAAAGTAAAGTTTGACAGCCTTGCTGAAGGGTTTATCCATCCATAGATTCCCTGATGCTCCTGCCAACACCATGGTAAAGGTAACAGAGTATCTCCAGCTGTTCGAGTTTGGGTCGGGCTTCATACATTCCCCCAAGGGCTCCCTATCTGACCTTGAATGGTCACCTGGTTCTGCTTGTAAAAAACACACCCATGGCCCGGTTGGGCGATCTTCGCATTTTATGCATACACTCCCTACATTCCTGGACCACATCAGTGATAACCATTATTGTCCCTGAACCCACGGCTTGTGCAATCACCCTTGATGTATTGGAGTGCAGTGTTTCGAGTGGTGTCCTGGGGCGGTGTCTCTGGGGCAACAGCAATCAAACTATTTTTGGGAAAATAGTTAGTGGTGGTCCAGTATGCCGAATAGGCTGATGTGGAATCTTGGAAATAGAGCAGAATCCCGATCATTGGCCAGAATAATTCATTCATTTTATGTAGTTCAGGCTCTCAATACTGATTTTTATTTTTAAACAAAGCAAAGCGGAACTTCCTACTTTTGGTTTTCTTTATAGGGCAATTTTCGACGCCTACCACTACACTTCAAGGGAGTCTTTTTATTTCTTTTACTACGTCAAGGGGTCTGTTGGACTCATCTGTCGACAGGAGCTGGTTCCGGACTTGGGGCAAGGAGGTTTCTACAGCTCCCATGTCCTGTCCACCTTCATTTGAATTATATTGTACCTGTGGAGGCGCCACTTTAGGCAAGGGCGCCTCCTTGGGTGGGGGTGTCCCATTAGGCACACCTTCTTCATCCCATTGGAGCGGATTCAGTCTCACTATGCTCATGATCGTGGCTTGCTTCTTGATCTGCTTGTGGGCTGAAAAAGCTTCATCTGGTGAAATCATTTCATTTTCTTGAGTAACTGAACCGCATATACCATAGCACAAGCTTTGTCAACAATGTTATACGGCCCCTTGTGGATGGGTTCGGAAACTCCCAGCCTCGCATAGTCTCATACCATTACCTGGCTCCCTACTTCCCACTCTTGGGATTTACTAGGAATCAGTTGTAATCAGTTGCATTGGTGTGCCTTCCCAATGTGCGGGCCTCAATTTCAGTTCTTTTAAAGTTCCCCACAGGTCGCTCAGGAATTTGTCCTGAGTGAATTCTTTAATTTGTTTATCAGTCAGTGTGGGGGGCAACACGTTTGTGGGGGTTTGCATGGATCTCCCCGCTACCAATTCATGAGGGGAGTGACCCATTCCTTTGGATCTGTTGCTAAGGATTAGGGGAAGTATGTCATGCACTTAGTGTGTTCTTCATTTAATTCATTTCGCAGGGCCAAATTCATGTAAAGTTCATTATTTCCACAATTCCCATGACTGTGGGTTGTGGGTCACATGCCATCTCCCTTCAATTCCCAGCAATTTCCGAGCGGCTTGCTTTACCTGACCTGTGAAATTACTTCCCTGGTCTGACTCTACCACATCTGGAAATACGACTCTAAATAGGGTCTTGGGCGTCCACGAGGCTGTGACCGACTTGCATGGGAAGGCTTCTACCCACCCGGTTATCTTGCACCATCAACACTCATCCGTTACCCTGTTTAAAAGGATCAACAGATAATCCATTGTGGCTTGCCTGGCGCCCAATGGTTTAATTCGTCAGTTCCTAATGATCTTCTGTCACTTTGGAGAAACATTCACTTAAAATTAAGGAACTTAAATTGAATAATGTCCAATAACTTTCAAATTAATTCAGTTGTGGTGAATTAAAAGATAACCAGCTGTCAGCGGAAAGGGTTAACTCGTTGGCAGGTTTGTAAGAAGGTTGTACAAATTGTCAGATGCACGCAATTGCGTCACTTCACTTAAATTTAAAAAAACATTCCCCGATCGAAAAAGACAGTTTGGTTTTCACTGTTTAATAGGTTAGTTAACATTTTTCAAAAAAAGATAATCCCAGATCCCATCAATCAATGTCACCTTGTGTCACACAGCTTCTCGCAGCTTTCAGGTAAATGTAAACAAAGTCTTAGTGCCTTTAAAATTGTGTTACAACAACAAACATTGTGTAAAACTACTCCACACACACAATAGCCTTTCTATTTTTTCCCTGGTCACACATACTTGAAATTGTTCAGAAATTTCAAATAAAAATAATTGCTTTGATTGCCTCATGACCGGAAAGAGGCTTTCACACAATTTACACCAACCAGAATTTCACCGGCGCCAAAATAAAAGTCCGCTTTAAACAGGTTAATTAACATCCATAACTCCAATTCAGTTCAAACCAATATCCCAAACTAACCAGTACAGCTTGTAAACAAAGAGAGAAGCTTCGCTCACCTTGGAACTTCGAAACATACATACAACTTTTTTTCAGACATCACATCAGACAGAACTTTTCATTTTCTCATTTCTTTATTTCATCATAAGCTACTTGTGAAAAACTTAGAAAGTGGAAGTCTCGGCATCGCTGCAACCAAAATTAAGCAGACAGTGCATTGTAAACGTTCAAATTGACTTAAAATAAAATCAAACTATAGCTACTTTTTGTAATCCTATTGAAACAAAATACTTTCAAAAAGTCCAAATTCATTTCTACCAGACATGATTAAATTCCATGGCAACCATAACATCAAGGCTGAAGCTTATCTAATGTAAAACAAATCGCCTCTGATTTAAAGATTGCTGTACAAGCCATCCTAGTCAAAATATAGCCACAGCAGTGTCTTTAAATTAAACTGCAAATCACCAAGTTTCTGCCACTTCTCGGTGCACCACCTTAAGCTGAAATGAAAATATTTAACATTTCACACAAACTGAAATTACAGCATTCTTTAAGGTTCGCATTTCTATTTTTTTCCCTCTTTATCTTCCACACCTTAATCCACCCATAACATTCAGCGTGGTCCCCACGAGCACTTCGTTCCTCTAGAGTCTGTTTCTGAGTAACCCTAAATGCAACCGTCTGGTCCTCAGTGATCTTTTCTGCCTGCTCTGCCCGATGCCTCTGTTTCGATAGTTATTTTGACGGACTGATTCTGAATATTTATACATTGGCTGTCTAACTGATTTACTTTATTTCACCACCTCTCATCCTGTTCTAACTTTCAGTCGAGCCTGTTCATCTGTTCCCTTTCTTCTTCTGTTTCTTTCCTTAACTTGATCTTTAACCCTTCATCAGATTTATCCTGCCTCTGATAGGCGAATAAACAAACGGATTTCCTTAACCTCTGCTGACACATGGACTCTTGTATCCACAGTTCAGCCTCCGGTACTTGATCATCACTGTCCTTAAAGATCCGTATCCACCCCAGCCTGAGGGGTAACCTCACCGTCACATTATTCCTGACTAACTCATCCATCTCTTTGCCAGTGATTGTTCTGAACCAGTCTCTGTTCGGCAGCCAGAATATCTGGAAGACGTTCTCATTGTCTGACAGTTTATAGATTGCAGGCCCGTCGAACAAACAACACAAAACCCAATGAATCTGTGAAACTTAGTTTACTTAAAAATCAACAAGAGGTTACAAATCATTATCAGAATACAAACTGTACTCAATTCATGTACTTATCACAAGCAAACATCTAAAATCATTTACTTTAAGCTCAGGTGATTATAAGCAAAACCACATACATACTATTCACCAGGTGAGAGGTCAATTCAACGATGACTAGACGTATGACTAAATTTAACTGGCAACTGACCAGGTCACCATCGACTATAGTCCCGACTGCAGCCCCGAATACCTTGAAACAGTGCCTTTTTATACTCCAAAATTTGGCAACCCTCCCACTGTGTAAGTGTCCCTAACTACATGGCATAATGGTTGGCAGTTGTTTCCCAGACCCTCTTATCACTAGTCCGTTAGGCAAATGTGGGTCTCAAGGCCAGGTACATTACATAGTCTGAAGATGTTTTTGCTATTGCTCTGATTTCATGGTCAATATTCTGTTCCCACAGAACTTCAAAAATCTTAATTTCCATATCTGTTGAAAGATGTAGTGTATGTGCCTTTAAGAGCCCCCTGTGTACTGTAATGCCGGTAATGGCCACTCAGGCTATATAAGCCTGTATATTGTGTTGTATCAGTTAGTTCCCCTCCAGACTTGGTTCAGTAAACACCTGTGAAACCAACTCCTGTCTTCAGTGTCTCTATTAACACACGGATACAACAGTGGCGATGAATTGGAAACGGACTTACCTGCAATTCGGCAGCACCTCAAGGACATCGATTCCTCTGGCGTCCAAAGTCGAAGAAAATCAAGAAAAAAAGAAAAAGCTGTGGTTTCACCAGCTAGCCAAGCTGGTGGCAGGTACTGCAATAATCTTTCCTGGGCATCGGGCTGGGGCTCCAGCGGCTGGCTCTGCAGCTAGGCCAAGCAGCGAAGGTGGAGGCAAGCAGTAACAGACAGGGAGGGAGCACTCGGGAGACAGCCGGCGTTGCAAGCAGGTCGGCATTCAGACCTAGCAGAGAGAGTCCGGCGGGAACGAGTCTCCACCTGTAAATAAATAAATAAAAAGAAGGGAAACCCGCAGGAAACAGCGTTGTCATCGGCAGCAGCGGCGGGGAAGCGTGGGAAGCGCCATTTTTTTCTAGGGCTAGAATACAAAGGGGGTTAGTGACGCTTCAGTTATATATAATTTTGTATAAACCAGGCTGGATATTTTGAGAAAAGGGTAAGAGGGACTTCCCCAGAACCAATAGTGTGAGGGTTGTGTTAGCGGGACCAACTGAAGTACAGGAGCGTGATAGTTGGGTTAGAGGGACATACTCAGATACAGCTGTTTGAGAGTGGGATAGAGAGACCACCATAGATATAGGAATGTGAGCGAGGTTACTGAGGGAAGATCATCTGGAAGCCAAAATTATAATAATGAATAGCAAGCATCGATTTCAAAAGGAAAAGTCTTGCTTGACCAGCCTCATTGAATTTTTTGAAGAGGTAACAGAGAGAGTAGACAAGGGTATTGCAGTAGATGTAATTTATCTAGATTTTCAAAAGGCCTTCGATAAAGTACTACATAATAGACTGATGAGCAAGGCCAGAATATGCAGTCGTGGAACAAGTAGCAGAATGGATAGCTAGCTGGCATAATGACAGAAAGCAGAGAATAGGGGTAAAGGATAGCTATTCAGCGGGGCAGAAGTTGGGAAGTGGTGCTCTACATGGATCAATGCTGGGACCACTGCTGTTCAATATTTGTATTAATGATTTAGGTTTTTGAATCAAAAACACAATTTCTACTTTTGTGGTTGACACCAAATTTGGGGGGAAAGCCAGTACTGAGAAGAACTGCAACAAATTACAGGAAGACATTAATAAACTTGTAGAATGGGCATATAATTGACAAATGAATTTCAAAACAGATAAATGTGAGGCATTACATTTTGTTAGGAAGATTAGGGAGGTCAATTATTATTTGGTTGGTGCAAGTCCAGGTGGGGTAGAGGAACAAAATCACAAATTAATAAAAGTAGCCACGCAGGATAACAAGGCCATCAAAGGCAAACCAATCACTAGGGGTTATTTCTAGAGGGATAGAATTGAAAAGTACTGAAGTTATGCTAAGCTTGTATCGAACCTTGGTTAGAGCACACTTGGCTTACTCCGTACAATGCTCGTCGCAGGATTATGAAATACAGAGGCACTGGAGAGGGTTCAGAGAAAATTTCCGAGGATGATAACAGAAATGCGGGGTATACATATCAGGGAAGGATGGACAAGCTGGGTCTCATTTGCTTGAAAAAGCAAGACTGAGGGGAGACCAAATAGAGGCCTTTAAAATCATGAAAGGTTTTGATAGAGTGGACACAGAGAGAATGTTTGCACTTGTGGGGAAGGGCATAAATAGAGGCCATCAATATTAGGTAGTCAACAAAAAATCAAATAGGCAGTTCAGAAGAAACTTCTTTACCCAGAGAGTGGTGCGAATGTGAAACTCGCTACCACAGGGAGTGGATGAAGCGAATAGTATAGATGCATTTAAAGGGAGACTAGATAAGCATATGAGGGAGAAGGGAATAGAGGGTTACGCTGATAGATTTAGATGAGGAAAGATGGAAGGAGGCTCGAGTGGAGCATAAACACCAGCATTGACTGGTTGGGGTGAATAATCTGTTGCTGTGCCATATATACGATCCTATGTAAGGGCCCTCTGCAGACACAGAAGTGTGAGAGAGTGGTCACTGGACCTCCCCAGATACAGGCATGTGAGAGAGGATTTTGAGTGGACTGCTCAGATAAAGCAGTGTGAGTAGTTATAGGGACCTCGCCAAATAGAGGGCTGTGAGAGAGGTGTTAGAGGGAATGCCCCGGATACAAGAGTGCTAGAGAAGGTTTAGATAGGGACCTCCCCAGATATAGAATTGTGCGAGAGGGGTTAGAGAGTTCTGACCAGATACAGAAGTGTGAGTGAGTTGTTAGAGGGGCCATCCACAATACAGGAGTATATGAGATATGTTATGGAAACACTGCAGATGCTGGAGTTTGAGAGAGGGATTAGGGAGAATTCCCCAGATACAGCAATGTGAGAGAGGGGTTAGAGGGATCACACCAGATAGAGGATTTTGCACAAAGTGTTAGCAAGACCTCCCCAGATACAGGAGTGTGAGAGGCATAGGCCTAGAAATTCTGTATAGCCACTTTTGGGGTGGTAAAGTCGGGCGGCCGCTAAAGTTTGCGCCCGGCGCAAAGTCGAGGCCACTTCGCCGATATTCAGTAGCATCACCCTAAGAGGTTGCTGCAGCGCTAAAACTGGCGATGCACGACTATCTTTAGGCGCTAAGCCGGCGGTGCTGAGTGATACCGCTGAGGCCGGGCGCAGCGCAGGTGCGGTGATTTCTTCATTGACGGCAGACACGCTGGCGCCGGCCATCTCTTAAAGGGGGAAGGGTCGATTTGTTTGGCTGCCACGCCCTGGACAGTGCAGCCCTCCACCTAGGCCTGAGCACTGCTACTGCAACTGTTTACCACCCAGGACAATGCAGAAGGCCCGGGAGAGAGCGCTGCGCTTTAGCAAAGGTGACCTGAGGCTGCTGGTTAGCGCAGTGGAGCGAAGACGCCATGTTTTGTTTCCTGACAGTGGCAAGAAGCCGGTGCCCAGCGTCTACCACAAAGCCTGGAGGGAGGTCTCCAACAGGGTGACATCCAACAGTGTGGTTGCCAGGAATCCTGTACAATGCAGGAAAAAGTTCAACGACCTCACTCGGATTGTCAGGGTGAGTACCCTTTCCAGTGTCCTCCTCATCCTTGCATGTGCACCTCACATTATGGACAAAGGGACCTGAAAGCTCTAATGGCCAGCCCTCATCCAGCAGCTATGGGACTGGCATGAACATCAATTGCACATTCTGCACTTTACACACTGTCCAAGCTATTCGACCATGGGAGGCAGTGCAGACAAGATCAGGGCTACACAATAGCCAAGCTATTCGACCATGGGAGGCAGTGCAGACAAGATCAGGGCTACACACCATACTTAGAGGCCGTCCTTTCTCTTGCAGGCCAAGCTGGCTAACAACAAGCATAGCCAGATTGCGACCGGGGGAGGCCAACCTCAGCACCAAGAGCTCACTGACCTAGACCAGTGCGTGGGGCGCATTATGGGAGTCCATGTGATTGGCCCCGTTGCCACTGGGGATGCCGACCCTGTTCTGGGCACCAATGGTAAGGACATCACCTTTTGGACCTCTCTCGTTCCACTTGCGCATCAGATCAGCATTCTTTGCCACTGTCCGACGAATGCGGTGAATGGCACCACTCATGCCTCCCTCGTTGATGCCCTGTCCTCACTGTAAAGCTACTCTTGTGCCTTCCTGCTTTCAGATGGTGGATCGCCAGGTGAGGAGGCGGCCCCTGAAGCTGCCAGTGACAGCCCCTTGGAAGAGAAGGAGGAGGAGGAGGAAGAGGTAGCCGGCCCATCAGTGGCATCCTCAGCCGTGACAGCCCATGGTGATGTAGGGGACACGGCTTCCCTGGAGGGGAGCCTGGGGGAAGGGTCGGAGGAGAGTCAAGTTCCTGGGCCCAGCGGCCTGCAGCAATGCGGGAGGGGTGGGGAAGCTCGGTGGCCTTCTCCCCAGAGGGTGAGTGCGGCCTCCAGTCCTGCGATGGTCAGTGCAGAGGAGGTGCGCCTCCTACAGGAAATGGCCGTCGACTCGGAGCGCAGGCACACGGAGCTCATGGGGGTAGTGGCACGGAAGCCTGACTCCATACAGTCACTGGCTCGAAGTGTGGAGGAATTCGGGGCAGCACAGTCGGCGAATACCCAAGTGCTCAGTCGTGCCGTCCAGTCACTGGCTGGGAGTGTGGAGGAATTCGGGGCAGCACAGTCGGCGAGTACCCAAGTGCTCAGTTGTGCCGTCCAGTCACTGGCTGGTCTTATGCGGTCACAGACCAGGGCAACACGGGCACTAACTGGTGCCACACTGGCTGCATCAGCCAGGCATCGCCAGGGCACCCGCCATGCTGCAGCAGCCCAGCGGGCTGTCCTTCAGCAGTTTGCTGCGCATGCTGCAGTGCTGGCACGGGCGACTGCCACTGTATCAGGCGACCAGCGAGCGCCTGCCATCAGTCAGCTTGCCCCCATTCCTGCAGCCGACACTGCCACTCCACCAGTGCAGTTGCCACCAGCTGCTGGACACACTGATGCCGCCCAGCCACAGCTGCAGCAGTCACCAGCCGGCCCCTCGAGGGCCAGAGCTCGTGCAGGCTGACACCCAAGGGCATCTGCTGTCTCGCCATGTGCCCCTCAGGAGCCTTCCCCAGCCTTGCTGCAACCACTGGGCTCCAATTGAGGAGGAGCAGCAGGGCGGGCAGGGGCCGCACAAGTATGCGCAAGGCATCGCCCTCGCGGGCCAAAAAGTAGAAGGTGTGGGCAAATGTTTTGTTTTTTTGAAGGCCGAGGATGTTGTGTTTGTTTTTATGAAGGCCGAGGAAGTTGTGTTTGTTTTTTACGAAGGCTGAGGATGACGGTCATTTTTGTTTCACTCTTTTGTTAATCTTCTCCAGGTTTTGGGAGCGAGTTATGTGTCTGACTGTTTTGGGTTTTTTTTTCAGTTTTTGTTTGTCATGTGGGAAGGGCACAGAGTTTGTGGAATAAACAATTTTCTTTATTCAGATTGTCCATGTTTGAACTTTGAAGTTTTGGTTGCCTTGACCAGCTGAGGGCTTGCGGAGCGGCTGCATTCATGTTCTTTCATTGGCACAATCCATTCCCTGAGAGGGGGCCTAGAACCTACGTTCAATAAGCCGCAGACAGGCGGCCCTTGCACCTTGTGCCTCCCTCCTGTGCTGGTCCTCCTCCTCCTGCTCCTCCTCCTGAGGTGGTGCTCCAATCTGTGGTGGCAGTGCCTGAGTCCTGCGGATAGCCAGGTTGTGCAGCATGCAGCAAACGACCACGAAATGGGAGACTCGCTCCGGCGAATACTGCAGGGCTCCGCCGGAACGATCCAGGCAGCGGAACCGTTGCTTCAGGATGCCAATTGTTTGTTCGATGATGTTCCTGGTCGCTTGATGGCTCTCGTTTATGCCTCTTCAGCAGGGGTCCTGGGCACCCAGAGCGGGGTCATGAGCCAGGTACACAAAGGAGAGCCTTTGTCCCCAATAAGCCATCCTCTTGGGTGAGGCTGTGCCTGGAACATGTCAGCCACAGTAGTCTGTCGCAGGATAAAGGCATCGTGGCTGCTGCCTGGAAAGCGGGCATTGACAGCTAGGATGAGCTGCCTGTGGTCACACACCAGCTGTACATTGAGGGAATGGTAGCCCTTCCGGTTGCGGTAATCCTCAGCATTCTCCAGAGGTGCCCGCAAAGCCACATGCGTGCTGTCAATGGCGCCCTGCACCATGGGGAAGCCCGCTATTCTTCCAAATCCCATTGCACGCTGTTGCTGCTTGTCCAGGGTCATGGGGAAGGAGATGAACTGACGTCTCCTTCTGAAAAGGGCATTGGTCACCTGGCGGATGCAGCAATGCATGGCGAACTGGGAGATGTTAGCAATGTCCCCAGCAGCGGATTGGAAGGAGCCGGTGGCATAGAAGTTGAGAGCCACCGTCACCTTCACTGCCACTGACAGAGATGTCCTGCACCTCAGCTGTGGCTGCAGATCTCTCTGAAGCAGCTGGCAGATCTCTGTGACCACCTCCCTTCGGAATCGCAGCCTCCTAACACATTGCTCGTCAGACATGTTGAGATAGGAGAACTGCTGGCGGTATACCCTGGGTGGGTAAGGCCTCCCTTGCCGACGCCTGTTGCCCCCTCTCCATCTAGCCAGGGCTGCCACTCTCTCATGGCGTCTGTGAGCCCTTTGGACGTAATGCAGAAAGCCAGCGTTGACACCCATTGCAGCCCCCATAATATGCTGGCAAACAATGAGATATCAATGAAGGCAAAGACAATTGCAAAGCTGTGGCCTGAAGCCAGAAGTACCTGTCCTAGTGTTGGGCCAAAGCAGTAAGCTCTCTACCTTGGTCTCTCTCCAAAGATCCGTTTCACAAGAATGAGTGCTGCAAAATGGCAGCCTTTTATAGTGCAGGGGAAGTGCCCTTTAATTTGCTCTCCCCGCGGCCCGCATCGGCTGAGCACCGTTCCACTCAATAGTCGCTAGGGCCGCCACGCGCACAATGGGGTGGCGTGACTGAAGATCCGGTTTGGGGCGCACAAAGGGCGTTGCACGAGGAAATGACGTCATGATCTGCGCGCGCAGCTGAGCGTGCGCAAAGACTTTGCGCCGGCGCTAAATGTCTACTGAAGTTGGGGCGAGGCACAGATTGTGCTGCGCCTGGGTGCTAAGCGCCTAGCGCTCGACATCTACTCCTCCTAAGGTGCTAACGGCTGGCGCAACCAACTGAATTTCTAGCCCATAGAGTCATAGAGTCATAACGGCACAAATTCGGTCTATCGAGTCCGTGCCAGCTCTCTGTAGAGCAGTCCAATCAGTCCCATTCCCCCGTTCTATCTCCATAGCCTTGCAAGTTTATTTCCCTCAAGTGCCTATCGAGTTTCCCCTTGAAAACATTGAGTGTCTCTGCTTCCACCACTTCCATCGACAGCGAGTTCCATGTCCTCATCATTGCTGCGTAAAAAAGTTCCTCTTTATATCCCCCGTATCTCTTGCCCAAAAGCTTAAACCTGCGGCCCCTAGTCCTTATACCATCAAATAATGGGAAGAGCCTTTCCCCATCTAGCCTATCCAAATAGGTTCTAATCTTGTACCCCTCTATCGAATCATCCTGCAACCTCCTTTGCTCTAGTGAAAACAAATCCAACTTCTCCAACCTGTCCCTGTAGCTAAGATACCCATCCCCGGAACCATTCTGGTAAATCTCCTCTGCACCGTTTAAAGTGCATTCACATCTTTCTAAAAGTGTGCTGACCAGAACTGGACGCAATACTCCAGTTGTGGCCTAAACCAGCGCTTTCTAAAGATTCAGCATAACCTCACTACTTTTGTACTCAATACCTCTATTTATGAATCCCAAGATCACATATGCCTTGTTAACCACTCTCTCATTATCTCCCTCCACCTTCAGGGATCTATGTACATTAACCCCAGGTCCCTCTGTCCCTGCACTCTCTTTCAAACTCTGCCATTAAGCCTATATTGCCTCTCGCTGTTCCCTCTGCCAAAATGCATCACCTCACACTTCTCAGTATTAAATTCCATATGCCTATTGTCTACCCATTCTGCTAGCCTTTCTTTGTCCTGTTGCAGTCGATTGGTATCAACCACACGGTTTGCCATGCCCCCAAGTTTGGTGTCATGGGAAAATTTAGAAATTCTACTCTCTACTCCAATATCCAGGACATTTATATATATATATCAAACAAAAGCAGTGGCCCCAGCACTGACCATTGGGGAACACCGCTGTCTACCATCCTCCAGTCAGAAAAACAGCCATTTACAACATCAAGCTGCTTTCTGTCATTAAGCCAATTCCTTATCCAAGCTGCGACCGACCCACCTATTCCATTTGCCTCAATTTCGTTAACCAGCCTTCTATGTGATACTTTGTCAAACGCCTTCCAAAAATCCATGTAGACAACATCCATCCCATTCCCTTCATCAATCCTCCCTGCTTCTTCATCAAAATATTCATTTGGATTAGTCAAACATGTTCTGCCTTTTCCAAACCCGTGTTGACTCTCTTTAATTACCTTAAGCCTCTCCAAGTGCCTGTAAATGTTTTGCACAATGTATTCCCGATTATTCTTACAATAAAACCTGCATTCCGATTCACAAGTAATAGAATTAGATTATAGACTCATAGAACCATAGTTGCAGCAAAGTAGGAGGCCATACGGCCCGTCGAGCCTGTGCCGGCTCTCTGCAAGTGCACTTCAGCTAGTCCCACTGCACCCGCCCTCTCCCCGTAGCCCTGCATTTATTTTCCTTCAGGCACCATTGGAATTCCCTGTTGAAAGGCTTGATTTAATCAGCCTCCATCACCCTATTCAGGCAGTGCATTCCAGATCCTAACAAATCACTGCCTCAAAAAGTTTTGTCCCAACATTGCCTTTGGTTCTTCTGCCAATTACCTTCAATCTGTGTCCGCTGGTTCTCAACTCTTCCGCCAATGGGAAACGCTTCTCCCTATCCAATCAGTTTAGAGCCCTCATGATTTTAAAGACCTCTGTCAAATCTTTTCTGAAACTTCTCTGCTCCAAGGAGAACAACCGTAGATTCTCCAATCCATGTAGACAGCATCCATTTGCATTCCCTTCATCAAACCTCCCTGTTACTTCATCAAAAAAATAAAGTAGATTAATCAAACTTGATCAGCCTTTTAAGAATCCATGTTGGATCTCCTTAATTAGCTTAAACCTCTCCACTTGCCCGTTAAATTTTATCTTGATTATTGTTTCTAAAACTTTATCCATCACTAATGTTAATCTGACCAGCCAGTAGTTAGTAGGACTGTCCTTACACCCTTCCTTGAACAATGATGTCACATTTGCTGCATTCCAATACTGAGGCACCATCCCCGCATCTAGGGAAGATTGGAAAATAATGGCAAGCCCTTCCACTGTCTCCTCCCCAAATTCCCTTAGCCACCTGTGATGCAAGCCATCTGGACCAGGCGACTTATCCACGCTACGCATTACCCAGTCTTTGTAGTACATTCTGTCTATCAATTTTCACCCCTTCCATTGCTTCTAACTTTTCCACTTCTACCGATATTTTGTCAGCATCCACCTCTTCAGTAAACAGCGATACAAAGTACTCATTGAGCATATTAGCCTTACCCTGTGTCTCTAAGCATATATCATCTTCTTTGTCCCTAATAGGCCCAACCCCTCCTCTTACTACCAACTTACTGTTTACATGCCCGTAGAAGATCTTTGGGTTCCCTTTTATGTCAACCGCCATCCCGCTCTCATATTCTCTCTTTGCCAAACTTATTTTCATCTTCACTTCCCATGTCAACTTATTGTATTTGGTCTGGTTATGATTTGATGAATTCACCTGTCATTCATCATACACCATCTTTTTATGTTTCATCATCTTCTCAATCTCCCTCGTCATCCAAGGAGCCCTTGCTTTGGTTCCCTTGCCCTTCCCTGTTGTTGGAATGTACATAGCCTGTACTTGGAACATCTCCTCCTTAACGATCACCCATTATTCCGTTACAGATTTTCCTGTCAGTCTTTGGTTCCATTTTACTCTGGCTATATCCTTTCACATCCCATTGAAGTTAGCCCTATTCACGTTTAGAAGTTCCACTCTAGATTTTTCCTTGCTTCCCTCCATTGCTAATCTAAATCTTATGTTATGATGATCACTCTTACCAAAGTCTCCTCACACAGACACTTGGTCGACGTTTGCCCACCCAATTCCCCAGCACCAGATCCAGCAAGTCCTCCTTCCTAGTTGTGCCAAGAACACACTGTTCAAAGAAATTCTCCTGAACACATTTCAGAAATTCATCCCCCTCTTTTCCCTTTACCGTAGCATTATCCCAATCGATATCTGGGTAACTAAAGTTCTCCAATATCACCAATCTATAGCTCTTGCATATCTCTGCGATTTCCCTGCAGATTTGCTCCTCTACCTCCCTCTCACTATTTGGAGGCCTATAGAATACCCCGAATGTTGTGATCATACCCTTTTAGCTCTTCAACTCTAACCTAATGGATTTTCTCCTTGTCCCCTCAAGAACATCCACCCTTTCCAACACTACAATGTCTTCTGTAATCAGCACTGCCACTCCACCTCCCTTTTTTCCTTCCCTATCTTTCCTGACCACCTTGTACCCTTGAATATTATGTGCCTACTCCTCCCCGTTTTGAAGCCACGTTTCTGTAATTGCCACATCATATTGCCAAATGGCTAATTTTGCTTGTAGCTCACCAATCTTATTCAGCACAGTTTGTCCGTATACGTACATGCATTCTAAACACATTTTTGAATATTTTTTTGTCTTTCTTTGTCTGCTCCTATCTAATAAGGTACTAGTACCTCCTCTAGTTCTATCTTCTCTAGTACTATCCAACACGCTCACTCTTTTATGCACATTATTCCTCTTTTCTACTCCTATATGCTGGTGCCCATCCCTCTGCAAAGCTAGTTGAAACCCATACCAACAGCCCTAACAAACCTCTCCGTGAGAATATTGGTCTCAGCTCCATTGAGGTGTAACCCGTCCGGCTTGTATAGGTCCCACCTTCCCTAGAAACGGTCCCAATGCCTCATGAATGTAAAGCCCTCCCTCCTGCACCATCTCTCCAGCCACACATTCATCTGTTCTATCCTACTATTCCTGTACTCACCAGCATGTGGCACTGGTAGTAATCTGGAGATTACTACCTTTGAGATCCTGCTTTTTAATCTCCTAGCTCCCTAAACTCTGCCTGCAGGACCTCGTCCCTCTTTCTGACTATGTCGTTGGTACCGATATGGAAACCGACAGGCTGACTGACATGTATTTACTGAGTTTTTCGCTTTGTCCCGTTTAAGTCAATGGAAGAGCATTGGCGCTCCTCTGCCAACACACCTGTCGCCAGACAGGATTGGAAAATGATGGTCAGAGCCTTTGCTATTTCCTCCCTTGCTTTGCTTAACAGTTTGGGATAAATGTCATTAGCACATGGTGATTTATCTACTTTCAAAGATGGTAAACGCCTTAATATTTCCTCTCTCACTATGTCTATCTGATGTAATAATTCACAACCCTCTTCCTTAACAATAATATCTGCGTCATTCTTCTCTTTTGTGAAGACAGATGCAAATTATTCAGTAAGAACTATACCCACATCTTCTACTTCCATACACAGTTTACCTTTTCGGTCGCTAATAGTCCCTGTTCTCTCTGTAATGTATTTATAAAATATCTTCGGGTTTTCCTGAAATTTACTTGCCAATATTTTCATGCCCTCTCTTTGCTTTCCTAATTTCCTTTTTAATTTCACCCCTGCACTTTCTGTACTCTAAGCTTTCTGCATCATTTAGCTCCCGGCATCTGACATAAGCTTTCCTTTTTTGCTTTAGTCTACCCTCTGAGAGTAGACAGCAAGGGGGCGCTAGATTTGAGAGTCCCGCACTTTTTCTCTGGGGGAACAAAATTGGTCGCGGCCATCACTGTCTCCTGGAATGCCTCCCACTGCTTTGAAAATGATTTACCTTCAAGTAGCTGTTTCCAGTCTACTTTTGCTAAATCACATCTCAGTAAAATTTTTAAATTGGCCTTTCCCCAAGTGAAAGATTTTACTCCTGGTCTGTCGATTTCCATAACTAAACTAAAACTAATTGAATTATGATTACTACCACAAAGATGCTCTCCCACTGCTACCCCTTCTAACTGCCCAGCTTCAATCCCTATGACTAAATCTGGAACCGCCCCCTCTCTTGTTGGGCTTGTTACGTTCTGGCTAAAAAAGCATCCCCTGAATGCGTTTTAAGAATTCTGCACCCTCTATACATTTTACACTGATTCCAGCACTGTTAATGTTTGGGTACTTTAATCCCTGTCCTATTACTGCCCTCTTGTTTTTGCACTTCTCAGAATTTGCCTACATATTTGCTCTTCTATCTCCCTCTGACTATGTGGGGTCTATAGTACACTTCCAGCAGTGTAATTGCCCCTTTAATGTTCCTCAGTTCAACCTATATGGTGTCATTTGTTGATCCGTCTTACATATCATTCCTACTCACAGCTGTAATTGATACTTTAACCAATATTGTGACACCCTCCTTTTTATGCACCTCTCTATTTCGTCTGAGATCCAAGTAATTATGGATTTTGAGATGCCATTCCTGCCCTTCTTTGTGTCATGTTTCATTACCAGCTATGATGTCATATTTCCACTTGTCTATCTGTGCCCTCAGCTCATCTGCCTTATTCACTAGACTCCTTGCATTGAAGAATGTATTATTAAACACTGCCAAACCCCTTTGTTGTCTATTTTTTTAGCCTCTGTTTCTTCTGCCTTTCAAACTTATTACTAATTATGATGTGGTGGAACATGCAGCCACTGTGTGCGGGTTTGATTGGCATGGCATAGCATGGAACGGCACCTTGAAATTGATGGCGGGACAGCATTTCCCCGTACAATCTGCTTATCGAGGGAAGGGTGAATATTGCGTCACTGCAATGCACCGGGAGTACCAGTACAGTCTTGACTTGTCCTATTGTGGCAGGAACTTTTTGCTTTACCGCAATCCAACCTGTGAGACTTGGGGTTTTGTTAAGTATTTATTTGCATAGGTAAGTAGATGTTGATGTAAAAGCGGAGGTAAGGGATCAACTACAACAGGTACATGACTCAGTTCGGATATGACATTCCACCTCTGCCAGAACATTTGCTAGAGTTAATGAGAAGTGTTAGTCAGTCCCAAAAGTACTTTTATACCTTGGTACAGGAAAACCATGAACTGCGTAAAGCAATCCTTAAGGTCGGGGAAGATTCGTCCTGGTGGGATATCGGTATGAATATCGAGGTTCATCCTTCGATAAGGATTATTTCCCACGTTTTGATCATTATTCAATTGGTGATTGGTTTATATCTGTTGACCCAAATCTGCCATGTTAACATGCGATTCAAGCAGGGCAACCAAAGCTGGGAACTGAATGTTCCAGGGTAATCAACATTTAGGAAGGCCAGACAAGAAGGAAAAGGAGGTGGTGTAGCGCTGTTAATAAGGGATGAGATCGGTACGGTAGAGATAAAAGATCTTGGCCTGGCAGATGGTGCTGTAGAACTGGAATCAGTTTGGGTGGAGCTAAGAAACAGCAAAGGGCGGCAAACGTTGGTGGGAGTTGTGTATATGCCACCAAACAGTAGTGGTAATGTAGGGCACAGTATCAATAAATAGATTAGAAGTCCATTTAACAAGGGCAATGCAGTAATCATGGGGGAATTTAATCTAAATATTGACTGTGCAAATCAAATTACCACTAATGGTGTGGAGGATGAATTCTTGGAATGCATGCGAGATGGGAGGATAGAGCAGATGAATGCGTGGCTAAAGAGTTGGTGTAGGGGGGAGGGTTTTACTTTCCTGGATCACTGGGCCTGCTTCTGGGAAAGGTGGGACTTGTACAAGTCGGACGGGTTGCACCTGAACCAGAGCGGGACAAATATACTTGCGGGGAGGTTTGCTAGCACTGTCGGGGGGGGTTTAAACTAACTTGGCAGGGGGATGGGATACAGAGGGAAGCTGAAATAGGGGGGGATGTGCTGCCAATTATGGAGGAAAAAACAAGTCAGCTTGGTAGACAGGGCAAATATATAAGGGCAAGGCTGGATGGCATCTATTTTAATGCAAGGAGTCTTGCAAATAAGGTGGATGAACTGAAGGTGTTGATAAACACATGGGAGTATGATATTGTTGCTATCACGGAGACATGGTTGAGGGAGGGGCAAGACTGGCAGCTCAATATTCCGGGGTACAGAATCTTCAGGCGAGACAGAGGGGGAGGTATAAGAGGAGGGGGTGTCGCAATATTAATTAAGGAGTCAATTACTGCAGTAAGGAGGGATGATATATTAGCAGGGTCCTCTAATGAGGCCATATGGGTGGAGCTTAAAAACAAAAAGGGGGCAAGCACTTTGCTGGGAGTGTACTATAGGCCTCCAAACAGTCAGGGGGAAATAGAGGAACAGATATGTCGGCAAATCTCAGAGAAATGTGCAAATAATAGGGTAATAATAATGGGGGATTTCAACTTCCCCAATATTAACTGGGATAGTCAAAGTGTGAAAGGCTCAGAGGGTGTAGAATTCTTAAAGTGCATCCAGGAGAGCTTTTTGAGCCAGCATGTAGAAAGTCCTACAAGAGAGGGGGCGGTACTGGACCTAATTCTAGGGAATGTGGCCGGCCAAGTGGAAAAAGTGCTAGTAGGTGAGCACTTTGGTGATAGTGACCATAATATGGTAAGATTTAAGGTGGTCATGGAAAAGGACAGGGATGGGCCGGAAATAAAGGTTCTAAATTGGGGGAAGGCCGATTTTAATAGGATAAGGCAGGATCTGGCCAAAATGGACTGGGATCAGCTACTTGTAGGAAAATCCGCATCGGAGCAATGGGAGGCTTTCAGAAGGGAGATTGAGATCATACAAGGGCAACATGTTCCCATAAATGTCAAGAGTGGTTCCAAAAACCACAGGGAACCGTGGATGTCAGGGGATATACGGGAATGGATTAGGAAAAAAAGGAGGGCTTTTGGTAGATACAAAAGGCTAAAGACGGAGGAAGCCCTAGAGGAGTACAAAAAGTGCAGGGGGATACTTAAAAAAGAAATTAGGAGATCAAGGAGGGGCCATGAAATAACACTGGCGAGCAAAATAAAGGAAAATCCGAAGATGTTTTATAAGTATATTAAGGGTAAAAGGATAACTAGGGAAAAAATAGGGCCCATTAGGGACAAAAGTGGCAATCTGTGTGTGGAGCCGGAAGATGTAGGAGGGGTTCTAAATGAATTTTTTGCATCTGTTTTCACTATGGAGAAGGACGATGTAGACATAGAAATAGGGCGGGGGGACTGTGATATGCTCGAACATATTAACATCGAGAGGGAGGAGGTATTGGCGGTTTTAGCAGGCCTAAAAATGGATAAATCCCCAGGCCCGGATGAAATGTACCCCAGGCTGCTGTGTGAGGCAAAGGAGGAGATTGCGGGGGCTCTAACACATATATTCAGGACCTCTCTGGCCACAGGGGATGTGCCAGAGGACTGGAGAACCGCTAATGTAGTACCATTATTCAAGAAGGGTAGTAGGGAAAAACCGGGGAACTACAGGCCAGTGAGCCTAACATCAGTGGTAGGAAAATTACTGGAAAAAATCCTGAGGGACAAAATTTGTCTCCACTTGGAGAGGCAAGGATTAATCAGGGATAGTCAACATGGCTTTGTCAAGGGAAGATCATGTCTGACTAATTTGATTGAATTTTTTGAGGGGGTGACTAGGTGTGTGGATGAGGGTAACGCAGTGGATGTGGTATACATGGATTTCAGTAAGGCCTTCGATAAAGTCCCGCACAGGAGACTGGTCAAGAAGGTAAGAGCCCATGGAATCCAGGGTGCCTTGGCACATTGGATACAAAACTGGCTTAGTGGCAGAAGGCAGAGGGTGATGGTCGAAGGTTGTTTTTGTGACTGGAAACCTGTGGCCAGTGGGGTACCACAGGGATCGGTGCTGGGTCCCTTGCTGTTTGTGGTCTACATTAATGACTTGGATATGAATGTAAAGGGTATGATCAGTAAATTCGCGGATGATACTAAAATTGGTAGGGTGGTAAATAGCGAGGAGGGTAGCCTCAGTCTGCAGAACGATATAGATGGGTTGGTCAGATGGGCGGAACAGTGGCAAATGGAATTTAACCCGGAAAAGTGCGAGGTGATGCACTTTGGGGGGTCTAACAAGGCAAGGGAATACACAATGAAGGGAAAGACCCTAGGCAAGACGGAGGGTCAGAGGGATCTGGGTGTGCAGGTACACAGATCCCTGAAGGCGGCGGAACAGGTGGATAAGGTGGTAAAAAAGGCATATGGGATACTTGCCTTCATTAGCCGAGGCATAGAATATAAGAGCAAGGAGGTTATGATGGAGCTGTATAAAACACTGGTTAGGCCACAGCTGGAATACTGTGTGCAGTTCTGGTCGCCACACTACAGGAAAGATGTGATCGCGTTAGAGAGGGTGCAGAGGAGGTTCACCAGGATGTTACCAGGGCTGGAGCGCTTCAGCTATGAAGAGAGACTGGGCAGATTGGGTTTGTTTTCCTTGGAGCAGAGGAGGCTGAGGGGGAACATGATTGAGGTGTACAAAATTGTGAGGGGCATAGATAGGATGGATGCTGAGGAGCTTTTCCCCTTAGTTGAGGGGTCAATAACTAGGGGGCATAGATTCAAGGTAAAGGGCGGGAGGTTTAGAGGGGATTTGAGAAAGAACTTTTTCACCCAGAGGGTGGTTGGAGTCTGGAACTCACTGCCTGAAAGGGTTGTGGAGGCAGAAACCCTCACAACATTTAAGAAGCATTTGGATGAGCATTTGAAATGCCATAGCATACAAGGCTACGGGCCAAATGCTGGAATATGGGATTAGATTAGACAGGGCTTGATGGCCGGCATGGACACGATGGGCCGAAGGGCCTCTATCCATGCTGTATTACTCTATGACTCTATGACTCTATGGTTTCCTGGATCAGTATGTGGAGGAACCAACCAGGGAACAGGCTATTCTGGATCTGGTACTGTGTAGTGAGAAAGGGCTAATCAATAATCTTGTGGTAAAGGGTTATTCAGCGACAATGACCATAATATGATTGAATTTTATACTATTTTGACAGTGATGTAGTCCAATCTGAAACTAAGGTCTTCAATCTAAACAGAGGTATCTACAAGGGTATGAGAGACAATTTGGCCATGGTAGATTGGTAGACTACACTAAAATGTATGAAGGTGGACATACAATGGCTAACATTCAAGGAAATAATGAATAATTTGTTGCAAACATATATACCTCTAGGGCATAAAAACCCGAAAGGAAAAGTAATCCAACCATGGCTAACAAAAGAAATTAAAGCTAGTATTAAGTCAATGGAGGAAGCTTATCAAGTTGGCAGAAAAAGCGGTCAGCCTGAGGATTGGGATCTTTTTAGAAATCAGCAAAGGGAGACCAAGAAATTGATAAAGAAAGGGAAAATGGAATATCAGCAAAAATAGCGAAAAATATAAAAACGGATTGTAAAAGCTTCTATAGGTATGTTAAAAGGTAAAGACTGGCGAAGGTAAATGTAGGCCCTTTACAGTCAGAGATGGGAGAATTTATAATGGGGAATGAGGAAATGGCAGTGAAATTAAATAAATACATTGTTTCTGTCTTCATGGAGGAAGACCCAAAAAAGCTCCCAGAAATAAGGAGAAAATAAAGGGTCTGGCGAGATTGAGGAACTTAAAGAAATTATTATTAGTAAAAAAACATTACTAGCAAAATTAATGGGACTAAATGTCGATAAATCTCAAGGACTGGATGACCTTTATCCTAGGGTTTTGAAAGAGGTGGCCATTGGGATATTGAACGCATTGGTTGTCAACTTCCAGCATTCTATAGATTCTGGAATGGTACCTGCAGATTGGAGGATAGCAAATGTAACCCCGCTATTTAAGAAGGGAGTGAGAGAGGAAACGGTGAACTACAGATCTGTTAGCCTCACATCAGTAGTTGGGAAAATGCTGGAATCTAGTATAAAGAATGAAATAACTGGACACTTAGAAACTAATAGTAAGATTGGGCAGAGTCAACATGGATTTAAGAAAGGGAAGTCCTGTTTGAAAAACCTATTGGAGATCTTTGAGGATGTAACTAGTGGAGTAGACAAAGGGGAATCATTAGATGTGGTGTATTTAGATTTTCAGAAGGCCTTCGATAAGGTCCCACATAAGATGTTGGTGAACAAAATTAGGGCACATGGAATTGGGGGTAATATACTAGCATGGATTGAGAATTGGTTAACAGACAGAAAACAAAGTGTCGGGATAAATGGGTCTTTTTCAGGATGGCAGGCTTTGACTAGTGGGGCACGCAAGGATCGGTGCTTTGGCCCCAGCTATTCACAATCTATACCAATGATTTGGATGAGGGGACTAAATTTCCAAATTTGCTGATGACACAAAGCTAGGTGGCAGTGTCAGTTGCAAAATGTATGTGACGAGGCTTCAAGGGGATCTCGACAGACTCAGTGAGCGGGCGAGAACATGGCAGATGGCTTATAATGTGGATAAATGTAAAGTTATCCACATTATAAGTTATCCACTTCAGTAGAACAAACAGAAAGGCAGAGTATTTCCTATATGGTGAAAGATTGGGGAATGCAGATGATCAAAGC
Organism: Somniosus microcephalus; assembly: GCF_052327205.1. Taxonomy (NCBI): domain Eukaryota; kingdom Metazoa; phylum Chordata; class Chondrichthyes; order Squaliformes; family Somniosidae; genus Somniosus; species Somniosus microcephalus. The sequence goes on from NW_028225184.1 coordinate 3,238,849, forward strand.
GACCTGGGTGTCCTTGTAAATGAATCTCTGAAAGTGAATGTGAAGATGCAGCAAGCCATTAGGAAGGCAAATGGTATGATAGCCTTCATTACAAGAGGATTTGAGTACAGGTGTAAAGAAGTCTTACACCAATTATATCGGGCCTTGCTGAGACCACACCTGGAGTAGTGTGTACAATTGTGTTCTCTTTACCAAAGGAAGGATATAATTGCCATAGAGGGAATGCAACAAAGGTTCACGAGATTGATTCCTGGGAGAGCGGGACTGTCGTATGAGAAGAGATGGAGTAAACTAGAGCTGTGTTCTCTTGAATTCAGAAAAATGAGAGGAGATCTCATTGAAGCATACAAAATTATTACAGGGCTTGATAGGGTGGATGCTGGGAGAATGTTTTCCTTGGCTCGGGTGTCTAGAACCTGGGAGCACAGCCTCGGGATAAAGGGTTGGGCATTCAGGACTGAGATGAGAAGAAATTTCATCACATAAAGGTAGAGAATCTTTGGAATTCTCTACCCAAGAGGGCATTGGAGGCTCAGTCATTGGATATATTCAAAACAGAAGCCGATAGATTTCTGACTAGTAAGGGCGTCAAGGGATATGGCGATAAGGCTGGTGAATGCAATTGAAGCAGAAGGTCAGCCATGATCTAATTGAATGGCGGAGCAGGCCCAAAGGGCCAAATGACCTACTCCTGCTCCTATTTCTTATGTTCTTATGTTCATAAAAGACAAGGGTGAATTCTAACGTCTTGCAACTATAACCATACAAAGATCACAAAGAGTAGCTTCTGAGATCTAGCACCATTAAACTGTTCAGCACTCTGGAACAAAGACAGCTTTCTATACATCCCAAATTTCCTACCCCAAAGGTATATTTGGACAGATAAGATATCATGTTTTTTCTTAATTTATTGCCCATCCCTAATTGCCCTTGAGAAGGTGGTGGTGAGCCGCCTTCTTGAACCGCTGCAGTCAATCTTTGGAAGATATTCACACAGTGCTGTTAGGGAGGGAGTAACAGGATTTTGACCAAGCAAAGATGAAGGATAGGCGATATACTTCTAAATCAGGATAGTGTGTGACTTGGAGGGAAGCTTGGAGGTGGTAGTGTTCCCACACACCTGCTGCCCTTGTTATTCTAGGTGGAAGATGTCACAGGATTGGGAGGTGCTGCCGAAGAAGCCTTGGCGAGTTGCTGCAGTGCATCTTGTAGTAGTACACACTGCAGCCACGGTACACCGGTTGTGGAGCGAGTAAATGTTTAAGGTGGTGGATGGGGTGCCAATCAAGCGGGCTGCTTTGTCCTGGATGGTGTCCAACTTCTTGAGTGTTGTTGGAGCTGCACTCATCCAGGCAATTGGAGCATAATCCATCACACTCCTGACTTGTGCCTTGTAGATGGTGGAAAGGCTTTGGGGATTCAGGAGGTGGGACACTCGCCACAGAATACCTAGCCTCTGAAATGCTTTTGTACCCATAGTATTTATGCGGCTGGTCCAGTTATTTTGTCGTCAATATTGACCCTCATGATGTTGATGGTGGGGGATTCAGCGATGGTACTCCCGTTGAATGCCAAGGGGTGGTGGTTAGACTCTCGCTTGTTGGAGATAGTCATTGCCTGGCACACCTTTGGTGCAAATATTACCTGCCAATTATCAGCCCAAGCTTCAACGCTGTCCAGGTGTTGTTGCATGCGGACATGGTCTGTTTCATTATCTGAGTAGTTGTGAATGGCACTGAACACTGTGCAGTCATCATGGAACATCGCCATTTTTGACCGTATTTTGGAGGGAAAGTCATTGATGAAGCAACTGAAGATGGTTGGGCCTAGGGCACTGTCCTGAGGAAATCCTGCAGCGATGTCCTGGGGCTGTGATGATTGGCCTTCAACCACCATAACCATCTTCCTTAGTGCTAGATCTGGCTCCAGCCAGTGGAGAATTTCCCCCTGATTCCCATTGACTTCAGTTTTACTAGGGCTCCTTGATGCCACACTCGGTCAAATGCTGCCTTGATGTCAAGGGCAGTCCCTCTCACCTCACATCTGGAATTCAGCTCCTGTGTCCATGTTTGGACCAAGGCTGTAATGAGGTCAGGAGCCAAGTGATCTTGGCGGAACCCAAACTGGGCATCAGTGAGCAGGTTATTGGTCAGTAAGTGCAGCTTGATAGCACTGTCGATGGCACCTTCCATCACTAATATCCATCTTCACTTCTCCTCTCAACAATGTGAAGTCAATCCATTTTGTTCTTCTTTTATTCCTTCCGTTTATCTTTCACTTTCTCGTCATTTGCTCTGACTTTTAGTTCAATGCAGGAAGACAAACTCCGTTCTGCCTGTTCTGCCCTCGGTATTTCACGGCCTGGTGAAATATTGCACATTTGTTCAGTTTTAATTTAAAGCTGTGTACATTAAGGTGAGCTAGATTGTTTTTCACTAAAGTTTTGTGGTGACGACGGTTTAATGTGTCTGTTTGTTCACTGACTAATTATTCTCAGTTACAATGATGTCTAATGATGTCGCTCGGGGATTTCTCTCTGCTTTATTTAAGGAGCTCCCTTCACTGTGTCACATCACACATTCAGCGTGTTGCCTCCAGCAGAAATACCAGCAGCCACTCACAGAAGGGAAGGCATGGTATCGAAAATCTCTTTTGAAAATGTTTTTGAAGCTATACGGATAAGACTTATATTTCAGGATATACAAAAGATTTATTATCCCAGCCTCGCTCTCGTTGGAGTTCCTAGTAAGTATCTATGACCAGTTAATAATTCTATAAACTATGTTAATCAGTAATATTTTTCTTGCTCTTTATGGTGGGATATTGAGTTATTAATATAATCTATTTTTCAAGTTGATGCAACTTTGTTATGCATGGTTTGTTGTTTAAAATTACTGGAACCTCCTCGTTACTGTTGCAGCTGCTGGTATGTCTCTGTATCCAGCTATTAGTTCTGTAAATCTTGTTTAACTGCCTTTGTCTCATTTTCATTCCCCATCCATTCCCTGCTGCTTTTGGCTAATGATTCTGAACGAGATACGGTGTTAACAAAATTTTAGTGTTCTACATTAACTCAAGAAAATATATTGGACGAGATACTTTAACGAATTTCAGGCTGCTCTCCACACTGAACATTTGTAACCGATCAGACGATTGTTTTAATGGATTAGCAGGCTTTTCACCTTCTGAGCGTTGTGGTTCCTTACACAGAGTCACATCAATAATTCTGGGAGATCACAAACACATCCTTCAATTTCTGAAATAGCCGCTAATCATTCAGTTCAAGTCAGTGTCTCTTTTTCCACCATCTCCAGGTCTACATAAATGTCATTGCTTCTGCCGGTTAGAAAATGATTACAGGATAATTTACATTCTCACAAAAAGTTCATTCAGTCAGATTTCAATACTTTTATTTCCCATCTTTGTTTTGAATTTATAATGGGATCCCATGCCCGTCAGGCACACTACAGTAGGTCACTCAGTGAAACCAAGAGTGATTCTCTATTGCCTCCTGCTCTACTTCTGGATAAACTTTCCCAGCTGATTGCAACTGAAGTACTGAGGATAAGAAAATTCATTAATATTTTCCCGTCTAATATTCTATGCACAAGTTGGAAACCAGCTGCTGGAAAGTTACAAGGATAATCTTCCATTTGCTTTTAAACACTTTACAAAAGTATTCGGCGGCACTTTGCCTGTTGGATAAGTCACCTGATTTCGATGATAATGAACGCATTTAGTGGGAAATTACCTGGTCAAAGATAACTAATTATTTTAATTCAGGGACCCTACTTTCTGATGTTATTTGTAATATTATTTGGAAAATCTTCCCTTAGATGGGCTACAATTTAAGTGTTTCAGCAAGAATGCAGAAAGCACAATCTTCCAAACACTTCTTATGCACCAGTTATCTTTATAACTGCAGTGCACTTGGATATTACCTTAGTATTTACATGGTACATTAGAGCATTTGGAATACAATTGCCTGCTACTATTGCATGTTAAGCTTGTAGTTTCTGTATTTTGCCGTTGCATTCATTTTCATTTCTGAATATAATGAATATTCTAACCAGGAGCAGGAATCCAAGCTGGATTTCCCACTCCCAAACACAGGGGCACAGAAGCGAAATCCTGAGAGGTTCTGGTCCTTTGTGTCCCTGGTACCTCGAGTGGTGCTTTTGTCTGCTGTGCTAAAGGTAGATCTTTCAGTTCATCTCTCATTGATTAAATATCTGTTACTTTCATGTTGTATTTATTCGCATTTCACTTATTGATTCTGCAATGTATTAGAGGTGATATAATTAGATTATTTCATTGAATTTCGCTAATGATTTGCAGATTTCACACAGAATTCCGTCAAACTGCTGCTTTTCTCACAGCCAGATGTATAATTTGCCTGTTTTTTCCCTTCCTCACAGTTAACTTAGTGACGATTGTGATCCTGTCTAGGGGAGCGTGCGGTCTCTCCAAATGTGTCACTCGCTACCTGGTGGCCATGGCAACGGCGGATCTACTGGTCATTATATTGGACCTGATACTGAGACACATTCCAATTGTTTATCGGGAACAATTTCTCTTCCTGGAGTCCATCCGCATCTGTAATATCCACGCTGCCCTGCTGTTCGCAGCCACAGACTGTTCTGTCTGGTTCACCGTCACTTTCACCTTTGATCGATTTGTGGCCATTTGTTGTCAGAAGCTGAAAACTAAATATTGCACCGAGAAAACTGCGGCTGTGGTTCTGGGAACAGTGACTGTGCTGAGCGGTTTAAAGGACATCACCTGGTATTTTATACAGATGGATGTGTATGCTCTTGTCAATTTCCCCGCGTTTTGTGGTACAGAGAATAGAGTTACACTTTCACAGATATGGGGAGCAATCGAAGTCCTTCATTATATTCTAACCCCGTGTGTCCCATTTGTTCTGATTCTGCTGCTCAATGCTCTCACTGTCAGATACATTTTAGTGGCCAACAGAGCCCGCAGGAGACTCCGGGATCATAGCAGTGGGGAGAGTCCCAGAGACCCAGAGATGGAGAGCCGCAGGAAATCCATCATTTTACTCTTTGTTATCTCGGGGAATTTCATCCTGTTATGGTTAATATTTACAGTTTGTTTAATAGGTATACGAATGTGGCGGTTGGGGCTCAGCTCTGTTTATCCGTCTTTTTTTGTTGTAGAAATTGGATTCATGCTCCAACTGCTGAGTTGCTGCACAAACACCTGTATTTATGCCGTGACTCAGTCTAAGTTCAGAGAGGAGTTGAAGAATATGGTGAAATATCCATTTACTCTAATCGTAAAATACATGAAATGATGAAAAAAACTGGAGGCTTTCCAACATCTGGGCCAGTCTGCTCTCACCTGGGTTCTGTGATACAGCCACATTGGGACTTGACTGCTTTCTCCACGGGGTCTGTGATAAGTAGAGTGTGGAATTGAAGCCCGTCCTGGAGTTAGAGTTTAGGGAGCTAGGAAAGAGGTTAAAAAGCAGGACCTCAAAGGTAATAATCTCTGGAATACTACCAGTGTCACGTGCTAGTGAGTTCAGGAATAGGAAGATCGAGCAGATGAATGCGTGGCTGGAGAGATGGTGTAGGACGGAGGGCTTTAGATTCCTGGGGAACTAGAACCGTTTCTGGGGGAGGTGGGACCTTTACAAGCCAGATTGATTAAACCTCACCGGGAACAGGACCAAGATTCTCGCGGGAGGCTTTGTTAGATCTGTTGGAGAGGGTTTAAACAAGCTTGGCAGGGGGATGGGAACCTAAGTATAGAGTCAATAGGGAGGGAAGAAAAACTGGAATTGGAAAACAAAAACGTAGAAAATTAATTGGAAGGACAGAGGAATCAAGGGCTAGGTAGTAGTCAACAAGGAGGTTTGCCTGTAATAATAATAATAATGGTATATACATCAATGCAAGGAGTATAGCGAACAAGGCAGATGAGCTGAGGGCACATGTAGATATTTGGGACTATGATATTATAGCTATTACAGAGACGCGGCTGAAAGAGGGGCAGGTATGTCAGCTCAACATTTTCAGATTATATTGATTAAATAAACTATTACATCCATGAGGAGGGATGTTATGTTGGAGGCATCATCAAACGAGGCCATTTGGGTCGAATTGAAGAACAAAAAAGGGGCGATCACACTGCTGAGAGTGTACTACAGACCCCCTTAACAGTGAGAGGGAGATAAAAGAATTAATATGTGGAAAATTTCTGAGAAGTAGAAAAAATATAGGGCAATAATAGGGGATTTCAACTACCCCAATAATAACTGGGATAAAATTATTGTGAATGGTATAGAAGGTGCGAAGTTCCTAATATGCATCCAGAAGAACGTTTTTAGCCAGTATGTAGCAAGCCCAACAAGGGAGGATGCGGTTCTGGACTTCGTTTTAGGGAATGAAGCTGGACAGGTATCAATGGGGGAGCATTTTGGTGCTAGTGACCATAATTCTGTTAGATTTAAGGCAGTTGTAGAAAAGGACAAGAATAGACCAGGAATAAAAATTCTAAATTGGGGAAAAGCAAATTCGTCTAGGCTCAGAGGGGATTTAACCATAGTAGTCTGGAAGCAGCTACTCGAAGGTAAATCAGTGTCAGAGCAGTGGAAGGCATTCAAGGAGGAGATCCGGAGGGTTCACACCATATATGTGCCCTTAAAGAATAATGGTGGCACTAACAAATCTAGAGCCCCCTGATGTCTAGAGACATAAAGTGTAGGAGAAAGAAAAAAAGGGAGGCGTATGATAGATACCGAGGGCTAAATACTCCAGAATCTTTAGAGGAGTACGGAAAGTGCAGGGCATCAATTAAAAAGGATATTAGGAAAGCAAAGAGAGAGCATGTAAAATTGATGGCAAGTAAAATAAAGGAAAACCCAAAGATGTTTTATGAATATGTTAAGATTAAGAGGATAACTAAAGAAAGTGTAGGGCCTATTAGAGTTGATGAGGGTAATGTGTGAGTGGAGGTGGGAGACGTCGGTCGGGTTCTTAATAAATACTTTGCGTCTGCCTTCACAAAGGAGAGGGGTGAAGCAGGCATTGCTATTGGGGGGGCGGTGGAGTGAGAAATATTAGATGAAATAAACATAGTGAGAGAGGAAGTATTAAAGGTTTAGCAGCTTTAAAAGTGGATACATCCCCAGGCCCGGATGAAATGTATCCCAGGCTGTTAAGCGAAACAAAAGAGGAAATAGCAAAGGCCCTGACCATCATTTTTCAATCCTCTCCGGCTTCAGGAGTGGTGCCGGAGGACTGGAGGACTGCTAATGTGGTACCCTTGTTTAAAAAGTGAGAAAATGATAGACCGAGTAATTACAGGCCAGTCAGCCTAACCTCGGTGGTGGGAAAATTATAGGAAGGAATTCTGAAGGACAGGATAAATCTTCATTTAGAAAGACACGGATTAATCAAGGATATTCAGCACGGATTTCTTAAGGGAAGGTCATGTCTGACAAACTTGATTACATTTTTTGAGGAGGTAACAAGGAGGGTAGTGCATTTGATATAGTGTATATGGACATTAGTAAGGCTTTTGATGATTTCCACATTGCAGACTGATCACGAAGTTGAAAGCCCATGGGATCCTGTGCAAAGTATCATGTTGGTTTCAAAACTGGCTCAGAGGCAGGAAGCAAAGGGTAATGATTGATGGTTATTTCTGTGACTGGAAAGCTGTTTCCAGTGGGGCTCTGCAGGGCTCAGTAGTAGGTTCCTTGCCTTTTGTGGTATAAATCAATGATCTAGATTTGAATATATGGGGTATGATTAAGAAGTTTGCTGTTGATAATAAAATCGGCTGTGCGGTTGAGACTGAAGAAGGAAGCTGTAGACTGCAGGAAGATATCAATAAATTGGTCACGTGGGCAGGACTGTGGCAAATGGAATTCAATCCGGAGAAGTGTGAGGTAATGCATTTTGGGAGGTCTATCAGGGAAAGGGAATACACATTAAATGGTAGGACACTGAGTAGTGTAGAGGAACAAAGGGACCTTGGAGTGCATGTCCACAGATCCCTGAAGGTAGCAGGCCAGGTAGATAAGGTGGTTAAGAAGGCATATGGAATGCATGACTTTATTAGCCGTGGCATAGAATACAAGAGCAGGGGGGGTTATGCTTCAACTGTATGAAACATTAATCAGGCATCAGCTAGAGTACTGCGTGCAGTTCTGTTCACCACATTACAGGAAAGATGTGATTGCACTAGAGAGGGTACAAAGGAGATTTACAAGGATGTTGCCAGGAGCAGATAATCTTAGCTATGAGGAAAGACTTGATAGGCTGGGTTTGTTTTCCTTGGAACAGAGGAGGCTGAGGGGAGAACATATTGAGGTGTTTAAAATTATGAGTGGCCTAGATAAAGTGGATAGAAAGGACGTATTTCCCTTAGTAGTGAGGTCAAAAACCAGGGGGCTCAAATTTAAAGTAATTGGTGGAAGGTTTAGAGGCGATTTGAGGGGAAATTTCTTCACCCAAAGGGTTGTGAGGGAATCGAACTCACTGCCTGAAAGGGTGGTAGAGGCAGGAACCTTAACCACATTTAAAAAGTACTTGGATGTGCACTTGGAATGCCCTAACCTGCAGGGCTATGGACCCAGAGCTGGGAAGTGGGATTAGGCTGGACAGGTCTTTGTTGGCCGGCGTGGACATGATGGGATGAAATGGTTTCATTCCATGCTGGAAAATTCTATGATTCTACGATGATTAACAAGTTTGGTGCTCATGGAATAGATGGTTCAGTGGCAGCATGGATAAGGAATTTGCTTAAGGCTGGAAAACAGAGTGTTTGGTATGTGGCTGTTTTTCAGACTGGGGAATGGCAGACAGTGGTGTTCCCCAACGGTCAGTTCTGGGGCCACTGCTTTCTTCTTGATATATATAAATGACCTGGATATTGGAATAGCGAGTGAATCTCTAAATTTGCCGATGACAACAATCTTGGGGACATGGCAAACAGTGATGCTGAAACCAATCGACTGCAGCAGGGCATCGAAAGGCTAGCAGAATGGGCAGAAAAGTGGCAGATGGAATTTAATAAAGAGAACTTTGAAGTGATGCATTTTGGCAGAAGGAAATAGGGAGAAGCAATATACTTTTAATGGCACACTTTTAAAGAGAGTACAGGGACAGATGGACCTGGGAGTTAAAGAGCATATGTCCCTGAAGGTGGCAGGGCATTTTGAGAGAGTGGTTAGCAAAGCATATGGGATCTTGGGCTTCATAAATAGAGTCATTGAGTATAAAAGTAGAGAAGTTATGCTGAATTTTATAAAGCTCTGGTTAGGCCACAACTGGAGTATTGCATCCAGTTCTGGTCAGCACACCTTAGGAAGGATGTGAACGTCATTGGGAGGGTATAGTGGAGATTTAACAGAATGGTTCCGGGGATGGGGGCGCTTTGCAGCAAGGATATGATGGAAAAGTTGAATTGTTTTCATGAGAACAAAGGAGGTTGAGGGTTGTTTTGATAGAAGTGTACAAGATTATGCCGGGTTTGGATAGGCTAGTCGGTGAAAGGCTGTTCCCACTAGCTGATAGTACAAGGACTGGCAGACACAGATTTAAGGTTTTGGGGATGTGAGGAAAAACCGCTTTATGCAGCGATTTAGAGGACCTGGAACTCGCTGCCGACAGAAGTGTTGGAAGTGGAGACACTCATTGTTTTCAAGGAGCAACTGGATAGTCAATTCAGCGAAATAAACTTGCAAGTCTACGGGGATAGAGCGGTGGAATGGGACTCAATGGATTGCTCTACAGAGAGCCGGCAAGAACGCGATGTGCTGAATGGCCTCCATCTGTGCCATTGTGACTCGATGACTCTATGACTCCATCATTAAAACCGTATATTTCCACCTTTGTAACATCACCTAATTCTGCCCCTGCTTCAGCTCATCTACTGCTAAAAGCTCATCCATGCCCTTGTTACCTCTAGACCTGACTATTCCAATGCACTCATAAGAACATAAGAAATAGGAGCAGGAGTCGGCCATTTGGCCCTTCGACTCTGCTCCGCCATTGAATCAGATCATGGCTGAACTTCTGCCTCATCTCCATTTTCCTGCACTATCCCATATCACTTGATTCCCTTAATATCTAAACATCTATCAATCTCTATGCTGAATATACTCAACGACTAAGCCTCCACAGCCCTAATTCCAAAAATTCACCACCCTCTGAGTGAAGAAAGTTCTCCTCATTTCAGCCTTAAATGGTCGACCCCTTATTCTAATACTGTGACCCCTGGTCACCATAGCCTGTGGAACCACCTGTCAAGCCCTGTAAGAATAATGTGTGTTTCAATGAAATCACATCTCATTCTTCTAAACTTTAATTAATATAGTCCTAGTCTACTAAATCTCTCCTCATAGGATAATCCTCCATCCCAGGAATCAGTCTGGTGAATATTTGTTGCATTCCCTCTATGGCAAGAATATCCTTCATAGGTAAGGAGACCAAAACTGTACACAATACATAGATACATAGAAGATAGGAGCAGGAGTAGGCCATTCGGCCCTTCGAGCCTGCTCCACCATTCAATGAGATCATGGCTGATCATTCAAATTCAGTACCCGTTCCCTGCCTTCTCCCCATATCCCTTGATCCCTTTAGCCTTAAGAAATATATCCAACTCTTTCTTGAATATACTTAATGAACTGGCATCCACCGCCCTCTGTGGCAGAGAATTCCACAGGTTCACCACTCTCTGGGTGAAGAAATTCCTCCTCATTTCAGTCCTAAATGGCTTACCCCTTATCCTTAGACTATGACCCCTGGTTCTGGACTCCCCGGCCATCAGAAACTTCCTTCCTGCATCTAGTCTGTCCAGGCCTGACAGAATTTTATAGGTTTCGATGAGATCCCCTCTCAATCTTCTAAACTCCAGTGATTATAAGCCCAATCGACACAATCTCTCCTCATACGTCATTCCTGCCATCCCAGGTATCAGCCTGGTGAATCTTCGCTGCACTCCTTCCATGGCAAGAACGTCCTTCCTCAGGTAAGGCGACCAAAACTGCACACAATACTCAAGGTGTGGTCTCACCAAGGCCCTGTACAACTGCAACAAGACATCCTTGTTCTTGTACTCAAACCTTCTTGCTACAAAGGCCAACATACCATTTGCCTTCTTAACCGCCTGCTGCACCTGCATGCTTACCTTCAGCGACTGGTGTACAAGAACACCCAGGTCTCTTTGCACTTCCCCTTCTCCCAATCTATTACCATTCAAATAATAATCTGCCTTCCTGTTTTTGCCTCCAAAGTGGATAACCTCACATTTATCCACATTATAGTGCATTTGCCATGTTTCTGCCCAATCACCCAACCTGTCCAAATCGTGCTGGAGTTTCATGACATCCTCCTCACAGCATATCCTCCCCCCCAGCTTTGTGTCGTCTGCAAATTTGGAGATAATACATCCAATTCCCTCGTCCAGATCATTAATATATATTGTGAACAGCTGGGGTCCTAGGACCGATCCTTGCGGTACCCCACTAGTCACTGCCTGCCACTCAGAAAATGACCCGTTTCTTCCAACTCTTTGCTTTCTGACTGCCAACCAGTTCTCTATCCAAGTCAATACCTTGCCCCCAATCCCATGTGCCTTAATTTTGCACGCTAATCTCTTATGCGGGACCTTATCGAAAGCCTTCTGAAAGTCCAAATACACCACATCCACTGGTTCTCCCTTATCTATTTTACCAGTTACATCCTCAAAAAATTCCAGTAGATTAGTCAAGCATGATTTACCTTTTGTAAATCCATGTTGACTTTGTCCGATCCAGTCACTGCTTTCCAAGTGCTCTGCTATTACATCTTTTATAATGGACTCTAGCATTTTCCCCACTACCGATGTCAAGCTTACCGGTCTATATTTCCCCGCCTTTTCTCTACCACCTTTTTTGAATAGTGGGGTAACATTAGCTACCCGCCAATCCATGGGTACCGTTCCAGAGTCTATCGAGTTCTGGAAGATGACCAGCAATGCATCTACTATTTCTAGGGCCACTTCCTTAAGTACCCTGGGATGTAGATTATCAGGCCCTGGGGATTTATCGGCCTTCAGTCCGATCAAATTTCCTAACACCATTTCCCTACAAATACTGATTTCTTTCAGTTCCACCCTTTCATCAGACCCTATGTTCCCCAACATCTCTGGGAGGTTATTTGTGTCCTCCTTTGTGAAGACAGAACCAAAATATGTACTTAGTTGATCTGCCATTTCTTTGTTCCCCATTATAAATTCCCCCGATTCTGACTGCAGGTTTGGTCTCACCAGGGCCCTATATAATTGCAGTAAGTCGTCTTTAATCTTATACTCAAATCCTCTTGTAACAAAGGCCGAAATATCACTTCTCTAATTGCTTGCTGTAACTGCTGGTTAACTTTCAGTGATTCATGTACAAGGACACCCAGGTCCCTCTGAACAATAACATTTCCCAATCTCTCACCATTTAACAACTGCTCTGCTCTTCTATTTTTCCCATCAAAGTTGGTAACTTCACATTTCTCCACGTTATATTCCATTTGCTATGTTTGTGCTCACTCACTTTGCTTGTCCATATCCCCGTGAAGCCTCCTTGCATCCTCATCACAATTTACGTTCCCACCCAGTTTTGTATCATCTGCAATCTTGGATATGGTCCCCTCATCCAAATCATTGATGTAGATTGTGAATAGCTGAGCCCTAATCACTGATCATTGTGGTACGCCTCTAGTTACAGCCTGCCAAACCGAAAATGACCCGTTTATTCCTACACTCTGTTTTCTGTCCGTTAACCAATCCTCAATCCATGCTAGTATATTAACCGCAATCCCATGAGCACTAACTTTGTTTAATAACCTCTTGCATGGCACCTTATCGAATGCCTTCTGAAAATCCAAATACACCACATCCACGGGTTCCCCCACTCCTGGCTGGTGTACCATGTTTTAAACTGCATAAACTTGAGTTCATCCAAAACTCGGCTTCCCGTGTCTTTAATCGCACCATGTCCCGAATACCCAGCAAACCTGTGCTTGCTGACCTACATTAGTTCCCAGTTAAGCAATGCCTCGATTTCAAAATTTTCTATCCTTTTTCCCAAAACCCTCCATGGCCTCGGCCCTCCCAATCACTGTAATCTCCTTCAGCCCCACAACACCCTGAGATATCTGCACTCCTCTAATTCTGGCTTCCTGAGCATCCCTGATTATAATCGCTCCACCATTGGTGGCCATGCCTTCTGTTGCCTGGGCCCTAAGCACCGGAATTCCCTGCCTAAACCTTTCTGCCTCGCTAACTCTCTCTCCACCTATAAGACGCTCATTAAAATCTATCACTTTGACCAACCCTTTGTTCACCTGCCCTAATATTTCCTTATATAGCTCGGTGTCCATGTTGTTTCCACCTGTGAATCGCCTTGTGACGTTTCACTGCATTAAAGGCTCTATATAAAAACATGTTGTTGTTGTTTGATGCTCACAGACAGTAAACAATGGACTATTCATATAATGGCACAGATAAGATTTCTGAAAGGTCACAGGTGCACATTGAGCAACATATGCAAACAAGAGTGAGGCGACTGTGGTAAACCACGTTCACTATTGTATCACTGTTAGTAGTTAGCACTGTTCACCACTGTTCGTTATAACTGTATCACTGACCACTATTGTATCACGGTACGAGGTCGCCTCTTGCCACACTGCTATACCTGGGATGACCACTGCCGACTCCGCCTTGGCTCCACCCACCAGGCCAGGTATAAAGGTGAGCGACTGGCTGGTATTCCTCCTGCTTGGATCGGATCACCCACGAGAGTGGGCTCTGTTATTTAGTCAATAAAAACCTTTAGTCACCTTCGTAACTCTTCGCCTTTTATTGGAGGAATTGATAGGTATATCAATTTTATTGACTAAATTTAATGATGTCCAACAACGAGTCACAACCGGCGGAGGAGCCACCAGCGCAGCTCCCAGGAGCACAGCCACACCAGCCAGCTTGGCTGCGAGCCCTCAGACCGCCGTACCTGGACCTGAACCCACGAGCAGCAAACTCAGCCGCAGACTTTAAACACTGGCTGGTCTGCTTCGAATCATACCTGAGAGAATCCAGCGTCCCTCAGGCATCCAAACTAAGTGTCCTGCAGGCACAACTGAGCCCGAGAGTATACACTCTCATCGAGGACATGACTACCTACGAGACCGCCATCAACCTGCTGAAACAGAAGTACCGGACCCCGGTAAACTACATGTACGCTAGGCACCTCCTAAGATCACGGCCGCAACAGCCAGGAGAATCAGTAGCCGAATTCTCACAGGCGCTATATGCACTCGCCAGGAACTGTGAGTTTAAATCGGTGTCGGCAGCCGAAAATACTGAAGATAATATCCGCGACGCATTCCTGAAAGGCCTACGGTCCGAGTACTCACGGCAAAGACTGCTGGAAGCTAAAGACCTCAGCATGGAAAAAGCTGAAGCCCTCGCTATCTCCCTGGAAGTGGCCCACCAAGATCAGGAAGCATTCACCAGGTACTGCTCGCGACCCTGGGACTCGGGCCCGACCCCTACCACAGCACCCTTCCCAGCGCCGCCCCCGGGACCTACCTCTGCGTCGGCGTCCCGGACCCGACCGGCCCCGCCACCCCCGGCACCGGCCCCGACATCGGGCATCCGCGATCGGGCCGCCGGCTGTTTTTTTTGTGGCCAGGAGAAGCACCCGAGGTCGCGCTGCCCAGCCAAGAACTCCATATGTAAAACCTGCCTGAAGAAAGGCCACTTCTCCAAGGCCTGCAGGAGCGGATCCTCAGAGGCCAGCAGTGCCGCATGCGAACTATGGGGGCGGCCATCTTCGTTTAGGGCAACTGAGGCCAGCATCCCCACACATGAGTCATGGGGGCGGCCATCTTTGTTTAGGGCAACTGAGGCCAGCATCCCCACACATGAGTCATGGGGGCGGCCATCTTTGATTAAGGCAACCGACCCCAATAGTGCCTCATGGGGCCCTACCTCGTGGGAGACGCCATTTTACTCACCACGCCCGACCGCCTCGCCCGCAGATGACAACGACTCGCTCGGCTACACACTAGCTTCCGTCACCCTGGACCAAGCCCGCCCGCACCATCTGTCCAAGTCAATGATGGACATCAAAGTGAACGGCCACGCCACGACCTGCCTGTTCGACAGCGGAAGCACGGAGAGCTTCATCCACCCAGACACGGTGAGCCACTACTCCCTCTCTGTCCTACCAACGCGCAGCCGAATCTCGATGGCATCGAGGTCCCACGCCACGGACATCAGCGGCTACTGTGTCGTGACCCTGTCGGTTAAGGGCACGGAGTATAAAAACTTTAAACTCCTCGTCCTCCCCCATCTCTGCGCTGCCGTCCTACTAGGGCTGGACTTCCAATCCCACCTCCAAAGCGTAACCCTAGCATACGGTGGACCCCTCCCCCCACTCACAGTCAACAACCAGCAAACGTTAAACCGCCCACCGCGTAACACCTGCAGCCTCTCCACCCTCAAGGTCCCGCCACCCTCTCTGTTTGCTAACCTTACCCCTGACTGCAAACCCGTCGCTACCAAAAGCAGGCGGTATAGCGCCGGGGACAGAGCCTTCATTAGCTCTGAGGTGCGGCGCCTCCTGAAAGAGGGCATTATCGAGGGGAGCAGCAGCCCCTGGCGTGCCCAGGTCGTAGTCGTAAAGACCGGCGATAAAAACCGCCTGGTCATCGACTACAGCCAGACCATAAACAGATATACCCAGCTGGACGCATACCCCCTCCCCCGCATATCTGACATGGTCAATCAGATTGCACAGTATAAAGTATTCTCGACCATCGACCTGAAGTCGGCCTACCACCAACTCCCTATCCACCCTGAGGACCGCCAGTATACCGCCTTCGAGGCGAATGGGCGCCTATACCACTTCCTTAGGGTCCCCTTCGGTGTCACTAATGGGGTCTCGGTCTTCCAAAGGGAGATGGACCAGATGGTTGACCAGAACGAACTGCAGGCTACATTCCCCTACCTAGATAACGTCACTATCTGCGGCCGCGACCGGCAGGAACATGACGCGAATCTGGAGAAATTCCTCCGTACGGCCCAACGGCTGAACCTCACCTACAATAAGGAGAAATGCGTGTTTAACACCACGCGCCTTGCCATCCTCGGCTGCGTAGTGGAGAACGGAATCATCGGCCCCGACCCAGAAAGAATGCGCCCCCTCATGGAGCTACCCCTCCCCCACTGCCCTAAAGCACTTAGGAGAACCCTGGGGCTTTTCGCCTACTATGCCCAATGGGTACCCAATTACGCGGACAAAGCCAGACCCCTCCTGAAAGCCACTTCCTTCCCCCTCACGGAGGAGGCGTGCGCGGCCTTCTCCCTCATTAAGGGAGACATAGCCAAGGCCACGATGCACGCAGTGGACGAGTCCATCCCCTTTCAGGTGGAGAGCGACGCATCCGACTTCGCCTTAGCCGCCACCCTAAACCAGGAGGGGAGGCCAGTGGCCTTCTTCTCAAGGACCCTACAGGGCCCCGAGATCCGACATTCGTCGGTCGAGAAAGAGGCCCAGGCGATCGTGGAGGCAGTACGGCGCTGGAGGCACTACCTGGCAGGCAAACGATTTACCCTCCTCACCGACCAGCGTTCGGTGGCTTTCATGTTTAATAACAAGCTGAAGGGCAAAATCAAGAATGACAAGATTTTGAGATGGAGAATCGAGCTCTCCACCTACGATTATGAGATCTTGTACCGGCCAGGCAAGCTGAACGAATCCCCTGATGCCCTTTCACGAATGACATGCGCCAGCGCGCATATCGATAGGCTTCAGACCCTCCACGACCAGCTCTGCCACCCCGGAGTCACCAGACTCTACCATTTCATTAAGGCCCGCAACCTGACCTACTCCATCGAGGAGGTCAGGACCATGACCAGGAACTGCCAGACCTGTGCGGAGTGCAAACCGCACTTCTATAGGCCGGACCGAGCAAGCCTGATCAAGGCCACCCGCCCCTTCGAGCGCCTGAGCATCGACTTTAAGGGGCCCCTCCCGTCCTCTGACCGTAATGTGTACTTCCTCAACATCGTTGATGAGTACTCCCGTTTCCCCTTTGCCTTCCCCTGCCCCGACATGACCAGTAGCACGGTCATTAAGTGCCTGAATGCCCTCTTCGCCTTGTTCGGGTTCCCGAACTATATACACAGCGACCGGGGCTCCTCCTTCATGAGCGAGGAACTCCGGCAATTCCTCCTAGAGAGAGGTATTGCAGCAAGCAGGACCACCAGCTACAACCCCAGAGGTAACGGTCAGGTGGAAAGAGAGAACGCGACGGTATGGAAGGCCGTCCTCTTAGCCTTAAAGTCTAAGGGCCTCCCAACCTCCCGCTGGCAAGAAGTCCTCCCGACAGCGCTGCACTCCATCCGGTCATTACTTTGCACGGCCACTAACACCACCCCCCATGAACGAATGTTCGTTTTCCCCAGGAAGTCGACTACGGGAACCACTCTACCAACCTGGCTGACCGCCCCGGGGCCGGTCTGGCTGCGGAAACACGTGAGGACCCATAAAACGGACCCCCTGGTCGAGAGGGTGAACCTCCTGCACGCCAACCCCCAGTACGCCTACGTGGCGTACCCAGACGGGCGGGAGGACACTGTCTCCCTACGAGACCTCGCACCCTCAGCCGATCCGGAAACACCGCCACCACCCCCCCCAACCTCAGTCCAGGTAGACGGCATGCCGGAACCCCACGAGCCCTCGCCGACCACGCAAACACCAGCATCAACACCGGATAAGGCACCAGCACCGGATAAGGCAACACCACCGCTGCGGCGATCGGAGAGGCTTACGAAGCCTCCGGACAGACTGACCTACCAGAATTGGTAGTACACTTCACCCCGCCGGACTTAATTCTAAACAAGGGGTGAATGTGGTAAACCACGTTCACTATTGTATCACTGTTAGTAGTTAGCACTGTTCACCACTGTTCGTTATAACTGTATCACTGACCACTATTGTATCACGGTACGAGGTCGCCTCTTGCCACACTGCTATACCTGGGATGACCACTGCCGACTCCGCCTTGGCTCCACCCACCAGGCCAGGTATAAAGGTGAGCGACTGGCTGGTATTCCTCCTGCTTGGATCGGATCACCCACGAGAGTGGGCTCTGTTATTTAGTCAATAAAAACCTTTAGTCACCTTCGTAACTCTTCGCCTTTTATTGGAGGAATTGATAGGTATATCAGCGACAAAGAGCTCTTAAGAACATAGGAACAGGAGGAGGCCATTCAGCCCCACGAGCCTGCTCCACCATTCAATTAGATCATGGCTGATCTGTACTTTAACTCCAACTACCCACCTTGTTCCCGTATCCCTTAATACGCTTACCCAGAAAAAATCGATAAATCTCAGGCCTGAAATTTTCAATTGACCCCCAGCTTCAACAGCATTTTGTGAGAGAGAGTTCCAGATTTCCACTGCGCTTTGTGTGAAGAAGTGTTTCCCGGCATCATCCCTGAACGACCCAACTCTAATTTCAAGGTTATGCCCCCTTGTTCTGGACTCCCCCCACCAGAGGAAATAGTTTCTCTCTATCTACCATATCAAATCTTTTAATCATCTCAAACACCTCAATTATATTGCAACTTAATCTTCTATCTTTGAGGGAATACAAGCCCAGTCTGTGCAACCTGTCCTCATAATTTAACCCTTTCAGCCCAGGTATCATTCTGGTGAATCTGTGCTGTACCCTCTCCGAGGCCAGTATATCCCTGCTGAGGTGCAGAGCCCAGGAATTAATGCAGTATCCAGATGCGGTCTAAACCGAAATATACACAGCTTTAGTATAATTTTCCTCCATTTATATTCCAGCCCCTTGACTTAAGGGATAGCCGTGTAAGATATAAACATTATTTGTTGCTTCCTGTCCATTAGTTTTCCTAATATAACATGCTCGACGGACTGAATGGCCTTTTCCTGTTCCTGTGTAATATGCTCGACGGGACGAATGGGCTCCTGCTGTTGCTAATGCAGACTCGAGGAGCTGAATGGCCTCCTCTTCTTCCTGTGTAGCAGGCTCAAAGGTCTGAATGGCCTACTCTTGTTCCTGTGTAACGAACTGGAGAGGCTGAATGGCCTTCTCCTGTTCCTATGTAACAGCCTCAAAGGACTGAATGGCCTCCTCCTGTTCCTGTGTAAGAGGCTCAAAGGGCTCAATGGCCTCCACTTGTTACTAATGTAACAAACTGGAGAGGCTGAATGGCCTCCTCCATTCCCTGATGTATAGGGAAGCATTGTCATAATATCATTGGACTAGTAAACCAGAGGCATGGAATAATGATCGAGAGACGGGAGTTCAAATGCCACCACGGCAGCTGGGGAATCTAAATACAGTTAATTAAATAAATCTTGAATAAAAAGCTAGTATCAGTAATGGTGACCATGAAACTATCGGGTTGTCGTTAATAACCAAGCTGGTTCACTAATTTATTTTACTCAAGGAAATCTGTCATCTTTACCTGGTCTGCAGTGATTCAGAGATTTAATGAATCTTTCATTCATCGAGTGTTTCAGGGAATCCTTGTTATCAGACTCAGAACATCAATGAAACTTTCATTCATCGAATGTTTCAGTGAATCATTGTTTTAATTCATTCAGAGATTCAATGAATCTTGCATTCATCGAGTGTTTCATTGAATCCTTGTTTTCAGTGAATCAGAGATTCAATGAATTGTTCATTCATCGAGTGTTTCAGTGAGTACTTGGTTTCAGTGATTCAGAGATTCAATTAATCGTTCATTCATTGAGTGCTTCAGTGAATCCTTGTTTTCAGTGATTCAGAAATACAATGAAGCTTTCATTCACAGAGTGTTTCAGTAAAACCTTGTTTTCAGTGATACAGAGATTCATTGAATTCTTCATTCATCGAGTGTTTCAGTGAATCCTTGTTTTCAATGATTCAGCAATACAATGAAACTTTCAATCATCGCGTCTTTCAGTGAATCCTTGATTTCAGTGATTCAGAGACTCAATGCATTGTTCATTCATCGAGTGTTTCAGTGAATTTTTCTTTCAGTGCTTCACAGGTTTAATGCATCCTTCATTCATCGAGCTTTTCAGTGAATCCTTGTTTTCAGTGATTCAGATATTCAGTGAATCTTTCATTCATCGAGCGTTTCAGTGAATCCTTGTTTTCAGTGATTCAGGGATTCAATGAACCTTTCATTCATCGAGTGTTTCTTTGAATCATTCTTTTCAGTCATTCAGAGATTCAATGAATTGTTCATTCATCGAGTGTTTCAGTGAATACCTGTTTTTGTGATTCAGAGATGCAATGAACCTTGCATTCCTCGAGTGTTTCAGTGAAGCCTTGTTTTCAGTGATTCAGAGATTCAAGGAATCTTTCGTTCATCGAGTGTCTCTGTGAATCCTTGTTTTCAGTGATTCAGAGATTCAATTAATCTTTCATTGATCGAGTGTTTCAGTGAATCCTTGTTTCCAGTGATGCAGAGATTCAATTATTCTTTCATTCATCGAGTGTTTCAGTGAATTCTTGTTTTCACTGATACAGAGATTCAATGTATTGTTCATTCATCGAATGTCTCAGTGAATCCTTGTTTTCAGTGATACAGAGAATCAATAAATTGTTCTTTCATCGAATGTTTCAGTGAATCATTGTTTTAATTCATGCAGAGATTCAATGAATCTTGCATTCATCGAGTGTTTCATTGAATCCTTGTTTTCAGTGAATCAGAGATTCAATGAATTGTTCATTCATCGAGTGTTTCAGTGAGTGCTTATTTTCAGTGATTCAGAGATTCAATTAATCGTTCATTCATTGAGTGCTTCAGTGAATCCTTGTTTTCAGTGATTCAGAAATACAATGAAGCTTTCATTCACAGAGTGTTTCAGTAAAACCTTGTTTTCAGTGATACAGAGATTCATTGAATTCTTCATTCATCGAGTGTTTCAGTGAATCCTTGTTTTCAATGATTCAGCAATACAATGAAACTTTCAATCATCGCATCTTTCAGTGAATCCTTGATTTCAGTGATTCAGAGACTCAATGCATTGTTCATTCATCGAGTGTTTCAGTGAATTTTTCTTTCAGTGCTTCACAGGTTCAATGCATCCTTCATTCATCGAGCTTTTCAGTGAATCCTTGTTTTCAGTGATTCAGATATTCAGTGAATCTTTCATTCATCAAGTGTTTCAGTGAATCATTGTTTTCAGTGATTCAGAGATTCAATGAACCTTTCATTCATCGAGTGTTTCTTTGAATCATTGTTTTTAGTCATTCAGAGATTCAATGAATTGTTCATTCATCGAGTGTTTCAGTGAATACCTGTTTTTGTGATTCAGAGATGCAATGAACCTTGCATTCTTCGAGTGTTTCAGTGAAGCCTTGTTTTCAGTGATTCAGAGATTCAAGGAATCTTTCGTTCATCGAGTGTTTCTGTGAATCCTTGTTTTCAGTGATTCAGAGATTCAATTAATCTTTCATTGATCGAGTGTTTCAGTGAATCCTTGTTTCCAGTGATGCAGAGATTCAATTATTCTTTCATTCATCGAGTGTTTCAGTGAATTCTTGTTTTCACTGATACAGAGATTCAATGTATTGTTCATTCATCGAATGTCTCAGTGAATCCTTGTTTTCAGTGATACAGAGAATCAATAAATTGTTCTTTCATCGAATGTTTCAGTGAATCATTGTTTTAATTCATGCAGAGATTCAATGAATCTTGCATTCATCGAGTGTTTCATTGAATCCTTGTTTTCAGTGAATCAGAGATTCAATGAATTGTTCATTCATCGAGTGTTTCAGTGAGTACTTGGTTTCAGTGATTCAGCGATTCAATTAATCGTTCATTCATTGAGTGCTTCAGTGAATCCTTGTTTTCAGTGATTCAGAAATACAATGAAGCTTTCATTCACAGAGTATTTCAGTAAAACCTTGTTTTCAGTGATACAGAGATTCATTGAATTCTTCATTCATCGAGTGTTTCAGTGAATCCTTGTTTTCAATGATTCAGCAATGCAATGAAACTTTCAATCATCACGTCTTTCAGTGAATCCTTGATTTCAGTGATTCAGAGACTCAATGCATTGTTCATTCATCGAGTGTTTCAGTGAATTTTTCTTTCAGTGCTTCACAGGTTCAATGCATCCTTCATTCATCGAGCTTTCCAGTGAATCCTTGTTTTCAGTGATTCAGATATTCAGTGAATCTTTCATTCATTGAGTGTTTCAGTGAATCCTTGTTTTCAGTGATTCAGAGATTCAATGAACCTTTCATTCATCGAGTGTTTCTGTGAATCCTTGTTTTCAGTGATTCAGAGATTCAATTAATCTTTCATTGATCGAGTGTTTCAGTGAATCCTTGTTTCCAGTGATGCAGAGATTCAATTATTCTTTCATTCATCGAGTGTTTCAGTGAATTCTTGTTTTCACTGATACAGAGATTCAATGTATTGTTCATTCATCGAATGTCTCAGTGAATCCTTGTTTTCAGTGATACAGAGAATCAATAAATTGTTCTTTCATCGATTGTTTCACTGAAGATTCAATGAAATGTTCATTCATCACTTGTTTCAGTGAATCCTTTATTTCAGTGTATCTGAGATTCAATGAATCGTTCATTGATCAAGTGTTACTGTGAACCCTGTTTCCAGTGATTCAGAGATTCAATTAATCTTTCATTGATCGAGTCTTTCAGTGAATCCTTGTTTTCAGTGATTCAGAGATTCAATGTATTGTTCATTCATCGAATGTCTCAGTGAATCCTTGTTTTCAGTGATACAGAGAATCAATAAATTGTTCTTTCATCGATTGTTTCACTGAAGATTCAATGAAATGTTCATTCATCGCTTGTTTCAGTGAATCCTTTATTTCAGTGTATCTGAGATTCAATGAATCGTTCATTGATCAAGTGTTTCAGTGAACCCTGTTTTCAGTGATTCAGAGATTCAATTATTCTTTCATTGATCGAGTCTTTCAGTGAATCCTTGTTTTCAGTGATGCAGAGATTCAATGATTCTTTCATTCTTCCAGTGTTTCAGTGAAGCCTTGTTTTAACTGATACAGAGATTCAATGTATTGATCATTCATCGAATATCTCAGTGAGTCCTTGTTTTCACTGATACAGAGAATCAATAAATTGTTCTTTCATCGATTGTTTCACTGAAGATTCAATGAAATGTTCATTCATCGCTTGTTTCAGTGAATCCTTTATTTCAGTGTATCTGAGATTCAATGAATCGTTCATTGATCAAGTGTTACTGTGAATCCTGTTTTCAGTGATTCAGAGATTCAATTAATCTTTCATCGATCGAGCCTTTCAGTGAATCCATGTTTTCAGTGATGCAGAGATTCAATTAATCTTTCATCGATCGAGCCTTTCAGTGAATCCTTGTTTACAGTGATGCAGAGATGCAATTATTCTTTCATTCATCCAGTGCCTCAGTGAATCCTTGTTTTCAGTGATGCAGAAAATCAATGAATTGTTCATTCATCGATTGTTTCACTGAATACCTGTTTTCAGTGATTTAGAGATTCAATGAAACTTTCATTCATCGAGTGTTTCAGTGACACCTTGTTTTCAGTGATTCGGAGATTAAGTGAAATGTTCATTCATCGAGTGTTTCAGTGAAACCATGTTTTCAGTGATTCGGAGATTAAATCAAATGTTCTTTCATCAAGTGTTTCAGTGAATCCTTGTTTTCATTGATTCAGAGATACAATGAATCTTGCATTCATGGAGTGTTTCAGTGAATTCTTGTTTTCAGTGATTCAGTGATTCAATGAATTGTTCATTCATCGAGTGTTACAGTGAATCCTTGCTTTCAGTAATTCAGAGAATAAATGAATCTTGCATTCATCGAGTGTTTCTTTGAATCCTTGTTTTCAGTGATTCAGATATTCAATGAATCTTGCATTCATCGAGTGTTTCAGTGAATAATTGTTTTCAGGCATTCAGAGATTCAATCAATTGTTCATTCACCGAGTGTTTCAGTGGATACCTATTTTTAGTGATTCAGAGATTCAATGAATCTTGCATTCATCGAGTGTTTCAGTGAATAATTGTTTTCAGGCATTCAGAGATTCAATCAATTGTTCATTCACCGAGTGTTTCAGTGGATACCTATTTTTAGTGATTCAGAGATTCAATGAAACTTGCATTCAGCGAGTGTTTCAGTAAAACCTTGTTTTCAGTGATTCAGAGGTACATTGAAGTCTTCATTCAGCGAGTGTTTCAGTGAATACTTGATTTCAGTGATTCAGATGTGCAATGAATCTTTCATTCATCGAGTATTTCAGTGAAACCTTGTTGTCAGTGATTCAGAGATTCAATGAATCGTTCATTCATCGAGTCGTTCTCTGAATCCTTCTTTTCAGTGAATCTGAGATTCAATGCTTTGTTCATTCATCGAGTGTTTCAGTGAATTCTTGTTTTCAGTGATTCAGAAATTCAATGAATCTTTCATTCATCCAGTGCTTCAGTGAATCCTTGTTGTCAGTGATTCAGAGATTCAATGAATCGTTCATTCATCGAGTGTTACAGTGAATCCTTGATTTCAGTGATTCAGTGTTAAACCAGCTCCTGCATTCCGTGTCTCCATTAACAAATGGATACAACAGTGGCGACGAATTGGAAACGGACTTACCTGCAATTCGGCAGCACCTCAAGGAGATCGATTCCTCAGACGAAGGTCGAAGAAAAAAAAAAAGAAAAAACTCTGGTTTCACCAGCTAGCCAGGCTGGTGGCAGGTACTGCAATAATCCTTCCTGGGTGGTGGGCTGGGGCTAGATCAGCTGGCTCTGCAGCGGGGCCGAGCAGCGAAGGTGGAGGCAAACAGAGACGGAGGGTGGAGCACTCAGGAGACGGCCAGCGCTGCAAAGCAGGTCGGCGTTCGGACCAAGCAGAGGGAGGGAAAAGTCCCAGAGAGTCCGGCGGGAACGAGTCTCCAACTATTAAAAATATCTGTATAAATAAAAACTGTGGAGAACAGCATTGTCAGCAGCGGCAGCAGCGGGAAAGTGCGGGAGGTGACATTTTTTCTCGGCATGGAAGAAAGAAAAGCGCGGTAGGCGCCATTTTTTTTTCAGTGTGCCTAAGAATGGCAATATTACTGCTTTCGATAGTAATGTAGAGGATTGGACCACATATGTGGAAAGAGTGGAGGTATATTGCACAGCGAATGAAATAGAGGATGATAAAAAGGCATCGGTACTTCTAAATCTAATGGGCGCAAGGACATACAGGCTGTTACAAAACTTAATCACTCCAGCCAAACCAATGGACAAGAATGTTAAAGAGATTGTTGATACCCTACAGGAGCACGTAAACCCAACACTGCTGCTGATAGCGGAACAATTCAAATTCTTCAGGAGGAATCAGCACAAGAATGAAAGTAACACTGATTACCTCACCGAATTAAGAAAACTGTCAAAGCACTGCCAATTCGGGGCAGGACTGGCAGATTCTCTTCGAGACAAATTCGTCTGCGGTCTCCTAAGTGAAGGAACACAGAAAAGGCTACTTTCTGAGAAAGATTTAACACTGGACAAGGCTTTCAGTGTGGCTGTATCATACGAAGCAGCAGCAAGAGGAGCTGCAGAGATACAGCAAAAGCCACAGGACTTCGGAACCCATGAAATTACATGGGGTTTCGAGAAATGTTATCACTGCGGCAGATCCACCCTTGACCAGAGAGACTGCTGGTTCAAGGACAAAGCATGCAGGCAATGTGGAAAGATGGGACACATTGCACATGTATGCCGATCTGGAAACAAAAAATCCACTGACAGAAAAAAAATCAATAAGGAAAAGTACAGAAAGGTACAAATGATGATGAACAGTAGCTCCGAAGACCAGAAGAGCAATAGCGACTCTGGAAACAAGAGACTAAGCTGTCTCAAATTACATAATGTAATTGCCAAAGAAGATTACCAGTCCATTTGGGTTACCCTCACGATAGCGGGGTCCCCAGTTAAAATGGAGCAAGATACAGGATCAGCTCTGTCCATCATAAGTCAATGGGCTTACGAGCGGCTATTTACACATGTACCTTTGAAAGACACATCCAAGGAAGGAGGGAAGGAATGTATGTAGGTAGGAAGGAAGGAAGGAAGGAAGGTAGGAAGGAAGGAAGGAAGGTAGGAAGGAAGAAAGGAAGGAAGGAAGGTAGGAAGGAAGGAAGGAAGGAGGGAAGAAAGGTAGATAATATGGAAGGTAGGAAGGAAGGAGGGAAAGAAGGAAGGAAGGAAGGAAGGAAGAAAGGAGTGAAGGAAGGAAGGAGGGAAGGAAGGTAGATAGGAAGGAAGGTAGGAAGGAAGGAAGGAAGGAAAGAAGGAAGGAAGGAAGGAAGGAAGGAAGGAAGGAGGGAAGGAAGGAAGGATGGAAGGAAGGGAGGAAGGAAGGAAAGAAGGAAGGAAGGAAGGAAGGGAGATGTTTTGAAGGAACGAAAGAAGTAATGAACGAAGGAAGGAAGGAGCTGGGTTAGATATTAGTTTGAGTTAATTAAAAAGGGGGCAGAGGTCAGGTGAGGATAAATTTAGAAATCTAAAGAGAAAGGTCATGGCAATAGAGCAGTGTAGCGATAATGGTAAACAATAAGCATAGTGTGATAAGAATGGACAGAGACCTTATCGGTAGCAGTGCAGCAGAGAATTAGGTCAAAGCATGGAATAATGGTTAAAAAAATGCAAAAAAATGGCACATTATCTAAATGCATGAAGCATTTGTAACAAGAACGATGACCTCATGGCACAAATAGAGATAAATGGTTTGATCTAATAACCATTACAGATTCATGGTAGCAAGTTGGCCAAGGTTGGAACTATAGGTCCTAGGGGACTTGACGTTTCAAAAAGACAGGCAGAATGGAAAGGCAGGCGGAGTAGCCCTGATAATAAAGGATGACAAAAGGACAGTTGTGAGAAAGCATCTCTGCTCGGCAGGTTAGGAAGTAGAATCAGTATGGGTGAGAATAACGATAAACAAGTGGCAGAAACACAGGTAGGAGGAGTATATAGGCCCCCTTACAGTAGCTGTGCCGTTGGACAGAATATTAATCAAAAATTGTAATAGCTTACAAGAAAGATAATGCAATAATCTTGGGGGACTTCAATCTTCATATAGACTGGACAAATCAAATTGGCAAAGGTAGTCTGGATGACGAGTTCATGGAATGCTTTCAACACAGTTTCCAAATACAATATTTCATGGAAACAAACAGGGAACAGGCTATTGTATATCCTCTACTGTGTAATGAGATGGGTTTAATTTGCAAATTCATAGACAAGGATCTTCTGGGGCAGAGTGATCATAATATGATAGAATTTCACATACATTTTAAGAGTGATTTAGCTAAGTCCGAAACTAGAGTCTTAAACGTAAATAAAACCTATTACATAGGTTTGAGGGGCGAGGTGGCTGAGGTAGATTGGAACAATAGATTAAAGGATATGGCATTAGATAAGCAGTGGCTAGCATTTAAAGAAATATTTCATAATTCTCAACAATAATACATTCCGTTGAGAAACTAAAACTCCTCGGGAAAAGTGATCCAACCTTGGCTAACTAAAGAAGTTAAGGATAGCATTAGATTGAACGATGAAGCTTATAATGTTGCAAAGAGTAATAGTAAGCCTGAGGATTAGGAGAGTTTCAGAAACCAGCAAATGTTGACCAAAAATTGATAAAAGGGGGAAAAATAGAACTTAAGAGAAAACTACAAGAAATATAAAAGCAGATTGTAAGAGCTTCTACAAGTATGTAAAAAGGAAAAGAGTAGCTAAAGTAAACGTTGGTCCCTTAGAGGCTGAGATGGGATACATTACTGCCTGAAAGGGTTGTGGAGGCAGAAACCCTCACAACATTTAAGAAGCATTTGGATGTGCACTTGAAATGCCATAGCATACAAGGCTACGGGCCAAATGCTGGAATATGGGATTAGATTAGACAGGGCTTGATGGCCGGCGCGGACACGATGGGCCGAAGGGCCTCTATCCGTGCTGTATTACTCTATGACTCTATGACTCTAAGGCAATGGCGGAAACGTTAATGAAATATCTTGTATCTGTCTTCACAGTAGAAGTCACAAAAAGCATACCAAATGTGGTGGGGAACCAAGGGTCAAATGAGGATGAGGAACTTAATGTAATTAATATAAGTAGAGAAAAGGTACTAGAGAAACTAATGGGACTCAAATCTGACAAATCCCCTGGACCTGCCATCCTACATCCTAGGGTTCTAAAAGAGGTGGCTGAAGAGATAGTTGATGCTCTGGTTTTGATCTTCCAAAATTCCCTAGATTCTAGAATTCTCCCAGCAGATTAGAAGGTTGCAAATGTAACACCGCTATTCAAGAATGGAGGGAGAGAGAAAACAGAGAACTACTGCCCAGTTAGCATGACATCAGTCATCGGAAAAATGCTGGAATTGATTGTGAAGGCAGTAGTAGGAGGCACTTCGAAAATCACAACAAAACTAGGCAGAGTCAACATGGTTTTTTGAAAGGGAAATCGTGTTTGACAAATTTATTATAGTTTTTGAGGATGTAAGTAGTATGGTAGATAAAGGGGAACCAGTGGATGTAGTTTAGTTGGATTTCAAAAAGTCACGAGTTAAGGTGCCACATAAAAGTCTATTGCACAAGATTAGTGCTCATAGGATTGAGGGTAATGCAGTAGCATGGATAGAGGTATGGATAATGGAGAGAAAATAGAGTAGGGATAAAAGGATCTGTTTCAGGTTGACAGGCTGTAACTAGTGGGGTGCCACAAGGATCAGTGTTGGGACCACAGTCATTTGCAATCTATATTAATGAACTAGATGAAGGGGCTGAGAGTAATGTATGGAAGTTTGCTGATGATGCAATGCTAGTGGGGACAGTAAGCTGTGAGGAGAACAAAAAGAATCTGCAAAGGGATATAGATAGCTTAAGTGAGAGGGAACTGAGTTGGCAGATGGTATAAAAAGAGTAAACCTGCAAGGAACATAAAAGCGGATTGTAAAATCTTCTACAAGTATGTAAAAAGAAAAAGGTTAGTGAAGACAAACGTAGGTACCTTACAGTCAGAAACGGGAGAATTTATATTGGGGAGCAAGGAAATGACTGAGCAATTAAACAAATACTTTGGTTCTGTCTTCACAGAAAAGGACACAAATAAATTCCCAGAAATGCTAGGGAACCAAGGGTCTTATGAGAAGGAGGAATTAAAGGAAATTAGTATTAGTAAAAAACTAGTGCTGGAGAAATGAATGGGACTGAAAGCCGGTAAATCCCCAGGGCCTGATAATCTGCATCCCAGCGTAGTAAAAGAGGTAGCCATGGAAATAGTGGATGCATTGGTTGTCATCTTCCAAAATTCTATAGATTATGGAACAGTTGCTGCACTTTGCAGTGTGGCAATTGTAACCCAACCATTTAAAAAAGGAGGGAGAGAGGAAACAGGGAGCTACAGACCTGATAGCCTCATATCAGTAGTAGAAAACATGCTAGTGTCTATTATAAAGGATGTGATAACAGGACACATAGAAAATCTTAGCGTGATTAGACAAAGCCAGCATGGATTTATGACAGGGAAATCGTGTTTGACAAACCTATTGGAGTTTTTTGAGGATGTAACTCGTAGAATCGATGAGGGAGAACGAGTGGATGTGCTGTATTTAGATTTTCAGAAGGCTTTTGAAAAATTCCCACGTTAGAGGTTAGTATGCAAAATTAAAGCACATGGTATTGGGGGTAATATAATGGCATTGATTGAAAATTGGTTAACAGACAGGAAACAGAGAGTAGGGATAAATGGTTCTTTTTCAGGGTGGCAGGCGGAGACTAGTGTGGTATCAAAGGGATCAGTGTTTGGCCCCAGCTATTCACAATATATATTAATGATTTGTTGAGGAAACCAAATGTATATTTCCAAGTTTGCTGACGACATGGAAATTGGTGGGGTTGTGATTTGTGAGAAGGATGCAAAGAGGCTTCCAGGCGACTTAGACAAGTTGAGTGAGTGATCAAATACATAGCAGATGCAGTATAACGTGTATTATTGTGAAGTTATCCACTTCGGTAGGAAAAACAGAAAGGCATAATATTATTTAAATGGTGATAGACTTGAAATTTTGTTCTACAAATGGACTTGGCTGTCCTTGTACACCGGCCACTGAAAGCAAAACATGCAGGTGCCACAAGCAGCTAGGAAGGCAAAAGGTATGTTGGCCTACATTGCAAAAGCTTTTGAGTACAGGAGCAAGGATGTCTTAATATAGTTGAACAGGGCGTTGGTGAGACCACACCTGGAGTACTGTGTGCAATTTTGTTCAACTTACCTAAGAAAGGATGTACTTCCCAGAGAGGGAGTGCAGCGAACGTTCACCAGATGGATTCCTCGAATGGCTGGACAGTCGTATGAGTAGAGATTGGGTCGACTAGGTCTTTATGCAATAGGGTTTAGAAGAATGAGATGGGATCTCATTGAAACGTATACAATTCTGGCAGTGGTAGACAGACTGGATGCAGAGAGGGTGTTTCCCCTGGCTCAGGGTTCTAGAAAGAGGTGTCACAGTCTCAGGATACGGGGCAGAATATTTAGGACTGAGATGAGGAAAATTACTTAATTCAGAGGGTGGTGAATCTGTGGAATTCTCTACCATAGAATGCTTTGCAGGCCAGGTCACTGAATATAATTAAGGAGGAGATAGATAGATTTCTAGACACAAAAGGCACCAAGGGGTATGGGGAGGGAGTGGTAATATAGTACTGAGAGAGAGGATCAGCCATTATCATATTGATGGCGGAGCAGGATCGAAGGGCCCAATGGCCTACACCTGCTCCTATGTTTCTATGGAGCAAAGGAATGCAAACAGAGTTCGGTCACAGAATGGCAGAAAGGCTCAAGGGGTTAACTGGCCTACTGCTGTTGTTATACTTATTTTTGAAGGATAAGCGCACGCATGTAGAGATCAGTTTCGCAATTTAAAAGCACTGCATGAGCAGGGACTTGAGCCCTGGACCGTCAGATTAAAAGTTGAATACTTTACCGACAGAGGCATCCGCGATCTGTTTGGCCAAAGCCCAGAAAAAGACTTTCATTGGCTGCAGTGCATCATTTCACAATCTGGAAATTCAATTTTCATGTCCATAATCCTGCTACTACGACGTATTTCTCTCACAAATCCAGACAAAGCTGTGGCAAATTGATTTAAATATTAGCAAGTATGAGGTCATCCACTTCGGATCTAAAAGGTGGCGTTTAGAATACACTATATAATGTAAAGCTGGAAAGAGTTGAGATCCAAATAGTATTATGCTGAAAAAGATAAGTGTTGATTTACCACAATGATACATAGAGTTCAAGGGACAAACAAAAATGGGACATTGCACAAACTCGGGTTATATTCCCTGGAATTTAGAGACTTAAGTGGTGATTTGATTGAAGTATTCACGATATTAAGTGGAACTGATAGTGTCGATAGCGAGAAGCTATTTCTGATGATTGACCCATCTGGGAGCAGGGGCCATATCCTCAACATTAGGTCCAAGCCTTTCAGGAGAGAGTTTGTGTGGCAGAAATGTGTAACACACTTCTGCAAACAGCAATTAAAGCTGGGTCATTTGTAAATTTTAAACTTGATATTGCGAGATGTTTGTTAATCAAAGGTATTAAGGAATCTGGAGAGAAGGCGTGCAAACTGATATCGATCACAGATTTAATTGATTGGCAGAAAGGCTCGAGTCCTACTCCTGTTGTTATTCTCCTTGTTAAAGGATCAAAGCGCGAATGTAGAGATAAGTATCGTGATTTAAAAGCAGCGCCTGAACAGGGACTTGAACCCTAGACCGGCAAACTAAAAGTCTGATGCTCTACCAACTTAGCTATCCGGGCTCTTGCGAACCCAAGCTCACAGAAGTACTTTCATTGGCTGCAGTGCATCATTGCACCGCCTACAAATTCAATTTTCTTTTTCATAATCCAGCCTGTACAGCGCATTTCTCCCATAAATCCAGACAGGCTGCTTCAGACCGCCATCACTACAGAATTATTATCCCACCCACAAACGACATGCTCTTTAGCAGCGGCATCAGATGTGACCAGTGCCGTCCCCCAGATATCTGTATTAGATCTTCAACTTTTCACCGTATTTATGATTGACTTGGATGGAGCAATAGATCGCTGTATATCGTGTTTTGAAGATCGCACTATGTTAGACGGTCCGCTCGTAGTGCAGTTGGGAAATGGAGCTAACCAAAGGGACAGAGACAGCCGAAGTAAGCCGGCAAAACAAAGGCAAATCCAGTTCACTGTACGCAAGTGTGACACCGCCCACTTTGGAACAAAGTAAGATAGTTCTGAGTATTTCCTAAATAATGTGAAGCTATTAACTGTTGAGGAGCAAAGAGGTTTATGAGTCCCAGTTCACAAATCGTTATTAGCTAGTAGACATGGAGCAAAAGACATTCGATAATGTTCCGCATAAGGGACTTTTGGCTAAAGTTGAAACGCATGTAAGTGAAGGCAAATTATTGACCTGGTTAGGAAATTGTTTGGACGACAGGAGACTAAGTTTACGGATGATGATCAGGTACATTAATTGGCAGGATATGACGAGTGGTGTCTCTGAGGGATCACTTTTGGGGCTTCAACTATTCACCGATTTTATTAACGACTAACTTGATGGGATTGAGAGCCACACATCCAAGTTTGACGATGACAAAAAAGATAGGCGGCATTATAAGCAGTTTAGATGGAAGCAAGTCATTTCACCAGATATTCATAGATTAAGTGAATGGGCAAATTTTTGGCAAATATATTTAAATATTAGCAAGTTTGACGTTTACCACTGCCGATCTAAATAGGGGCATTTAGAATACACTCCTTATAATGTTAAGCTGAAACAGTTGAGATCCAAATAGACGTAAGTGTCCCTGTACATTTATCATTAAATTGTCATGGACAGGTACAGAAAAGATTCAAAAAGGCTCATTGAAAATGATACTTTTAAAAGTAGGATTACAATATAAGAGGGAGAAATTATGCCACAGCTATACAAAGCACTGGTTAGACCAAACCTGCGGCACTGTGTTCAGTTCTGGGCATCACAGCTTAGGAAGGTAGTATTAGGATTAAAAAGTGAAGTGTCGATTTTCCAGAAGGATACATAGAGTCCAAGGGACAAATTACAGTGGGATATTGCACAAACTCGGGTTATATTCCCTGGAATTTAGAAGCTTAAGTGGTAATTTGATTGAAGTATTCACGATATTAAGTGGAACTGATAGTGTTGATAGCGAGAAGCTATTTCTGATGATTGACCCGTCTAGGAATAGGGGACATAGACTCAACATTAGATCCAAGCCTTTCAGGAGAGAGTTTGTGTGGCAGAAATGTGTAACACACTTCCGCAAACAGCAATTAAAGCTGGGTCAATTGTCAATTTTAAACTTGATATTGAGAGATGTTTGTTAACCAAAGGTATTAAGGAATCTGGAGAGAAGGGATGCAAACTGATATCGATCACAGATTTAATTGAATGGCAGAAAGGCTCGAGCCTACTCCTGTTGTTATTCTCTTTGTTAAAAGATCAAAGCACGAATGTAGAGATGAGTATCACGATTTAAAAGCAATGCTAGAACAGGGACTTGAACCCTGGACCCTCAAATTAAAAGTCTGATGTTTTATCGACTGAGCTACCCAGGCTTTTGCTAACCAAAGCTCACAGAAGTACTTTCATTGGCTGCAGTGCATCAATGCACCTCCTACAAATTCAATTTTCTTTTTCATAATCCAGCCTGTACAGCGCATTTCTCCCACAAATCCGGACAGACTGCTTCAGACCGCCATCACTACAGAATTATTATCCCACCCACAAACGACATGCTCTTTAGCAGCGGCATCAGATGTGACCAGTGCCATCCCCCAGATATCTGTATTAGATCTTCAACTTTTCACCGTATTTATGATTGACTTGGATGGAGCAATAGAGCGCTGTCGATCGTGTTTTGAAGATCGCACTATGTTAGACGGTCTGCTCGTAGTGCAGTTGGGAAATGGAGCTAACCAAATGGACAGAGACAGACACAGTAAGCCGGCAAAACAAAGGCAAATCCAGTTCACTGTACGCAAGTGTGACACCATCCACTTTGGAACAAGTAAGATAGTTCTGAGTATTTTCTAAATAATGTGAAGCTATTAACTGTTGAGGAGCAAAGAGGTTTATGAGCCCCAGTTCACAAATCATTATTAGCCAGTAGACATGGAGCAAAAGACATTCGATAATGTTCCGCATAAGGGACTTTTGGCTACAGTTGAAACGCATGTAAGTGAAGGCAAATTATTGACCTGGTTAGGAAATTGGTTGCACAACAGGAGACTAAGTTTACGGAATATGATCAGGTACATTAATTGGCAGGATATGACGAGTGGTGTCTCTGAGGGATCACTTTTGGGGCTTCAACTATTCACCGATTATATTAACGACTAACTTGATGGGATTGAGAGCCACACATCCAAGTTTGACGATGACAAAAAGGATAGGCCGCATTATAAGCAGTTTAGATGGAAGCAAGTCATTTGACCAGATATTCATAGATTAAGTGAATGGACAAATTTTTGGAAAATTGATTTAAATATTAGCAAGTTTGACGTGATCCACTACCGATCTAAATAGGGGCATTTAGAATACACTCCTTATAATGTTAAGCTGGAAAAAGTTGAGATCCAAATAGACGTAAGTGTCCCTGTACATATATCATTAAATGGTCATGGACAGGTACAGAAAAGATTCAAAAAGGCTAATTGAAAATCATACTTTTATCAGTAGGATTACAATATAAGAGGGAGAAATTATGCTACAGCTATACAAAGCACTGGTTAGACCACACCTGCGGCACTGTGTTCAGTTCTGGGCATCACAGCTTAGGAAGGTAGTATTAGGATTAAAAAGTGAAGTGTCGATTTACCAGAAGGATACATAGAGTCCAAGGGACAAATTACAGTGGGATATTGCACCAACTCGGGTTATATTACCTGGAATTTAGAAGTTTAAGTGGTGATTTGATTGAAGTATTCACGATATTAATTGGAACTGATAGTGTCGATAACGAGAAGCTATTTCTGATGATTGACCCGTCTAGGAATAGGGGACATAGCCTCAACATTAGATCCAAGCCTTTCAGGAGAGAGTTTGTGTGGCAGAAATGTGTAACACACTTCCGCAAACAGCAATTAAAGCTGGGTCAATTGTCAATTTTAAACTTGATATTGAGAGATGTTTGTTAACCAAAGGTATTAAGGGATCTGGAGAGAAGAGGTGCAAACTGATATCGAACACAGATTTAATTGAATGGCAGAAAGGCTCGAGCCTACTCCTGTTGTTATTCTCTTTGTTAAAGGATCAAAGCACGAATGTAGAGATGAGTATCGTGATTTAAAAGCACCGCCCAAACAGGAACTTGAACTCTAAACCCTCAGATTAAAAGTCTGATGCTCTACCGACTGAGCTATCCGGGCTTTTGTGAACCAAACCTCACAGAAGTACTTTCATTGGCAGCAGTGCATCATTGCACCTCCTACAAATTCAATTTTCTTGTCCATAATCCAGCCTGTAGAGCGCATTTCTCCCACAAATCCAAACAGACTGCTTCAGACCGCCATCACTACAGAATTATTATCCCACCCACAAACGACATGCTCTTTGGCAGCGGCGTCAGATGTTACAAGTGCCGTCCCCCAGATATCTCTATTAGATCTTCAACTTTACACCGTATTTATGATTGACTTGGATGGAGCAATAGATCGCTGTAGATCGTGTTTTGAAGATTGCACTATGTTAGACGGTCCGCTCGTAGAGCAGTTGGGAATTGCAGCTAACCAAAGGGACAGAGACAGACACAGTAAGCCGGCAAAACAAAGGCAAATCCAGTTCACTGTGCACAAGTGTGACACCATCCACTTTGGAACAAGTAAGATAGTTCTGAGTATTTTCTAAATAATGTGAAGTTATTAACTGTTGAGGAGCAAAGAGGTTTATGAGTCCCAGTTTACAAATCATTATTAGCCAGTAGATATGGAGCAAAAGACACTCGATAATGTTCTGCATAAGGGACTTTAGGCTAAAGTTGAAACGCATGACAGTGAAGGTAAATTATTGACCTGGTTAGGAAATTGGTTGCACGACAGGAGACTAAGTTTACGGATGATGATCAGGTACATTAATTGGCAGGATATGACGAGTGGTGTCTCTGAGGGATCACTTTTGGGGCTTCAACTATTCACCGATTTTATTAACGACTTACTTGATGGGATTGAGAGCCACACATCCAAGTTTGATGATGCCAAAAAGGATAGGCGGCATTATAAGCAGTTTAGATGGAAGCAATTCATTTGACCAGATATTCATAGATTAAGTGAATGGGCAAATTTTTGGCAAATTGATTTAAATATTAGCAAGTTTGACGTGATCCACTACCGATCTAAATAGGGGCATTTAGAATACACTCCTTATAATGTTAAGCTGGAAAGAGTTGAGATCCAAATAGACGTAAGTGTCCCTGTACATATCTCATTAAATGGTCATGGACAGGTACAGAAAAGCTTCGAAAAGGCTAATTGAAAATGACACTTATATCTGTAGGATTACAATACAAGAGGGAGAAATTATGCCACAGCTATACAAAGCACTGGTTAGACCAAACCTGCGGCACTGTGTTCAGTTCTGGGCAAAACAGCTTAGGAAGGTAGTAGGATTAAAAAGTGAAGTGTCGATTTACCAGAAGGATACATAGAGTCCAAGGGACAAATTACAGTGGGATATTGCACAAACTCGGGTTATATTCCCTGGAATTTAGAAGCTTAAGTGGGGATTTGATTGAAGTCTTCACGATATTAAGTTGAACTGATAGTGTTGATAGCGAGAAGCTATTTCTGATGATTGACCCGTCTAGGAATAGGGGACATAGCCTCAACATTAGATCCAAGCCTTTCAGGAGAGAGAGTTTGTGTGGCAGAAATGTGCAACACACTTCCGCAAACAGCAATTAAAGCTGGGTCAATTGTCAATTTTAAACTTGATATTGAGAGATGTTTGTTAACCAGAGGTATTAAGGGATCTGGAGAGAAGGGGTGCAAACTGATATCGATCACAGATTTAATTGAATGGCAGAAAGGCTCAAGGCCTACTCCTGTTGTTATTCTCTTTGTTAAAGAATCAAAGCGCGAATGTAGAGATGACTATCGCGATTTAAAAGCAGCGCTCGAACAGGGACTTGAACCCTGGCCCCCTCATATTAAAAGTCTGATGCTCTATCGACTGAACTATCCGGGCTCTTGCGAACTAAACCTCACAGAAGTACTTTCATTGGCTGCAGTGCATCATTGCACCTCCTACGAATTCAATTTTCTTGTCCATAATCCAGCCTGTACAGCGCATTTCTCCCACAAATTCAGACAGACTGCTTCAGACCGCCATCACTTCAGAAATATTAACCCACCCACAAACGACATGCTCTTTGGCAGCGGCGTCAGATATGACAAGTGCCGTCCCCCAGATATCTGCATTAGATCTTCAACTTTTCACCGTATTTATGATTGACTTGGATGGAGCAATAGATCGCTGTAGATCGTATTTTGAAGATCGCACTATGTTAGATGGTCCGCTCGTAGTGCAGTTGGGAAATGGAGCTAACCAAAGGGACAGAGACAGCCGAAGTAAGCCGGCAAAGCAAAGGCAAATCCAGTTCACTGTGCGCAAGTGTGACGCCGCCCACTTTGGAACAAAGTAAGATAGTTCTGAGTATTTTCTAAATAATGGGAAGCTATTAACTGTTGAGGAGCAATGAGGTTTATGAGTCCCAGTTCACAAATCATTATTAGCCAGTAGATATGGAGCAAAAGACATTTGATAAAGTTCCGCATAAGGGACTTTTGGCTAAAGTTGAAACGCATGTAAGTGAAGGCAAATTATTGACCTGGTTAGGAAATTGTTTGGACGACAGGAGACTAATTTACGGATGATGATCAGGTTCATTAATTGGCAGGATATGACGAGTGGTGTCTCTGGGGGATTACTTTTGGGGCTTCAACTATTCACCGATTTTATTAACGACTTACTTGATGGGATTGAGAGCCACACACCCAAGTTTGACGATGACAAAAAAGATAGGCGGCATTATAAGACATTTAGATGGAAGCAAGTCATTTGAACAGATACTAATAGATTCAGTGAATGGGCAAAACTGTGGCAAATTAATTTACATATTCGCAAGGGTGAAGTCGTTGTGAGTCAGTCAAGTGACCACTCAGAGTTCTTGGACAATACACAGAAAGGCAGCAGCAGGTATGTTTGAGCAATAGATTAGATTTATTAAGGTTACAGCGTAATTAATACTTAACATTAGGCGATAGCAAAACGAATAGCTCGCAGCCTTTAGCCTCTGGTGTCCTTTGTACACAGGCAACATCGTCGTAAGTCTGTTCCTTTTCTTCACAGCAAATGTCTGTGTGAACTTGTTCTTTGAGTATTGAGGTTTTAACCCATTCCTTATCAACAGTTCCTTTGGCCATTGTCCATATATGGTCTTTAACAAAATTACCTTTTTCAATTGTTTCTAATGGTCAAAATACCATTGTCACTCAGGTTAAGGATAGTAGCCTGGCCTCTCCTTTTCCAGTATATATCCATTAACCCTGTTCTGCTGTCGTGTTATCTTGTTTATAGCTTTTCACCCCATTGGAATTTACTTTATGCTTTCATTTCATTGCCTCTCTGGTACAAGGCCTTTATACCAAGGGCCCATATCATTCTGCTGTCTCACTTGTCTCGAGTTATCCAGACTATCTCACTTTAATCTACCAGATAAATACCTTAACATCCATGATCTCTCTGATTTTATTGGAATTTACACCAATTATCCTTTAAATATTGTTGTAAATAGTTTTGTTAAGCGAATTCTAACTTCTATTCAGCATTATAACATGGTTTTCTTAGCAATTTAATGATCTGACCTTCGCTCGCAATCTATAGCTGCTTCTTATCAAAGCTTAGTCAAAATTGCTTTTGGCTCTCCTCCCAGCTGCATTCTGAACAAGTCTTAACTTTTTAGTTACTCAGGTGTAATTATGGGTAATATTAATTGGTCAATGGCTCCACTTGAAGTTATACATAAATGATTCTCATCTACTAAATATCAGTAAATATCGGCCTGCCTCGAGGATGAAATGTTTTAAACATTGATTCCTCGACTACCTCAATCTACTTTCT
Source organism: Somniosus microcephalus (assembly GCF_052327205.1). NCBI lineage: Eukaryota > Metazoa > Chordata > Chondrichthyes > Squaliformes > Somniosidae > Somniosus > Somniosus microcephalus. The sequence continues at coordinate 3,278,113 of NW_028225184.1, forward strand.
GCCAAGCATTTCTGTAAGTCTAAGTTATGAATAGTCATTGCACGCCTAGAAACTATGGGTTATCATACACAGATAACATATCATAATCAATACAATAAACTTTAATATCATTTGGATAGGTAAGACTGCCATATAAATCATTCTGTACAGTGGGTGTTGTCCCACCTTATATGTGGTTTACCACCAACTGCTACTCCCAAGGTCTATAATCACACTCTGGGTTCTATCATTGCTTTGTTGCATCTGGACTAAGTGTCTTTGTGAAGTTGAAGTTCTCTCTATAATGGCTTTACGATTTAAGGATAGGGGTGGAATTGGATGTCCAAAGATAACCACTGCTCTCAGGGCTTCTGCTTGCATTGAAAAGTTCACTCTCAGTTCGGTAATATTGTGAATTATTACAGGTCGGTGGGTTTGGCTGCCTATTCAGACCGTTTGTGTGGGGTTAAAGCAAAAGGTAGGTTAGTCTATTGGACTTTCATCCTGCCCATGTCGGTATGATTTAGCACGAGTGGTGACGCAATAGTTGCCCATTTGTAGATAAACATAATTTACCTGGTCTAATCCCCATCTCTGCTCATTCATACTACAGAGGGGTGAGTCTCAGTCTAGTGTGAACCCACAGACTTGGTGTCCTGACCTCTGCTCATTCATACTACAGAGGGGTGAGTCTCAGTCTAGCATGAACCCACAGACTTGGTGTCCTGACCTCTGCTCATTCATACTACAGAGGGGTGAGTCTGAGTCTGCTGTGAACCCACAGGCTGGCCGACTTGTTTTCCTCACATCGCACCTGCACATGTAAACCCCACTATATTCGGTGCAACACCCCATATTTGGACTGTCCCAGGTATTATTAATCAGGGTGGGGGGGGGCGGTGATGCAAAAGACTTATGGAACCTTTCTTCCAGCATCCCTGTCGATTCCACCGTAAATACTACCCAAGGACACATTGTGTGCACCTGCGGCAGCCACAGTACGACAGGAACGATTGGCTGACTGTCATAATCCCCTTTTCCTCTCACTAAATATGCTAATCCCTGTTTTCTTGCCTCCTTTACATTATAGTCCTTATCATAATGGAGCCACGTCCTAATCATGATATCTTTGATAAATGAGGGGACTCGGTTACGTTCTATTTCACTTAACCGTGCCGTCACATGGTCCATCATGTAACTCCCATAAATTAAACATACCATAGCACTTGAGATGTCTTGTTCTGTTTTACTAATCCCTCTTGTTAAAATGGTGCTGAATTTGTCGGTATATTTATGTTTCATCTCGTGTGGTTATCAGCATATACTCCACTTCCTGTTTGGTGTCTGAATCTCCCTTATTCATGTTTGATAGAAGGCCTTTCACCTGTCTCCTCATTACCTCGTCATGTTACCACATAGTTTCTATATCTACCCTGTTCGAGGCAGCGGTTCCTGCGGTGGCTCCTATCCCTAGCCATTTCCCCAGGCATCTATTTTTCTCAAGTGGCTAATATTATGACCTGAAATGTTGACCATTGCAAAAGTCTGTTTTACATCCCTCGAACGCCATCTGTCTTGAGCATGGTTCTTATCTAAAAAATCCTTTTCCATTTTCCGCACCAAGTGGTCATAATATCCATGGTGTCCTGTAGGAGATAATTTTCCAGGAAAGGGAATACCTGTAAAATTTAAGATTACTGGGATAATTTTGCACCGAGCATCACTACACAACTGTATATAGGTACGGTGACAACCAATCTGATTGATGGTCCTTTTATTATTAATGGGCATCACTTAGTTTTATGTTTGTCGCTTTTCCTTTGTAACCTCATCTCCTCTGTTGTTCCTCTGATTCCCTTCTGTAGTGCTTGTCCTTGCCTGGGTCTCTCTTTGTGCTCCACATTGAAACATCCTATCATTCCACTATGGCTTTTACCTATTTTGGGCCAATTCAGTGTATTCAAACTCTGTCACAGATATGGGATCCCCACACTTTTTGGAGTAATCTCATCCACCTCGTCGAGTCCGAACCCTAGATCTACAAAATTTCCTTTTCCTATTTGGAATTTTGGGGTTACTTGAACATGGTCTTTAGTAAAGAGACACTCTGTTTTAATCGCTTCGCCCTCCCTGGCCCCTAAACACGGAGTCCCATTGGTCGTATTATCGGTTTAACAATAATTAGAGTACACAGTCATATCGCATCCGTCTCCTGAAGCCCATTCTAATGATGGCGTATCGTTTGTTGGCATCTTGACTCCTTTCTGGTTGATGCTATAATTTGAAGTCTGTTCGATACCAACTGAGCATCTGAAGTCCCACTATGCATCTGAGTCCTGCCAGTGTGGCCACCTGGAGGAACAAAGAGTGCAGTATTTATTATTTCACAGTCTTTAACTGATTGATATGGGACCATTTATTTAATTTTGCATTTACCACTCTCCCTTTAGGGTACTAAATCAGATACATGGCTGGATTCAATGTATACACTATCGAGTAGTATCCCTTGCATTTGGGGTCAAATGCATTTTCCTTTCCCCCATAATTTAGTACCATGACTTTATCACCTATCTGATATTCAAAAGGTCGAACCTTCTGGTCAATGTATTTCTTGAATTGGTTTTTAGATTTCCCTAAATTCTTTGCTATGTGTCGGTTAACTTCATCAATATACTCCAGTGTGCGCTCAAACCAGGAGTGGTTACATGATTTTTTCATGAGTGGAGTGGTGCCAGTCAAAGTTAGATGACCTGGAGTCCTCATCAGCCTCCCGGTCATTGCCTGGTAAGGTGATATCCACTTGGTCCTACGTGGCGTGGACCAAATTGACTTTAAAGACATGGGTAGCATATTGACCCATTGTGTGGGGTGGTCTGTACATAATTTTCCCAACATGGATTTCAGTGTACAATTCCCGCTTTCCACTATCCCAACTGATTGGGAATGATGAGCTATATGTAGCTTATGTTTAATTGCCATAATATCGTGTAATTTAGAAAAACACTTCACCAGTGAATTGGGTGCCCTGATCACTATCATCTTGAAGTGGCAGTCGCCCGCTACAGAACATCTCACTCAATAACAATCTGGCCGCAGTAAGCACAGTGTTGGATTGGCGGGGGGGGGGGGGCGGGAAAGCCTCAATCCATTTAGTGAACTGGTCGATAACAATGAGGGCATATTTATAACTGACCTGCGAAGGTGGGAGAGAACCAATAAAATCAATTGAACATGAGTCCAGGGCCCATCAGGGCCTGGCTGACTTCGAAGGAGGGTAGGGTTGCAGCAAGTGAAGGTGTTCTGCTGTAAACAAGGTATGCATCGGGAAACATATAAATTTACAGTTTCCTTCATATTAGGCCACCAAGCTGTGGAGGCAATCTTTGTAAAAGTGACTTCTGCCGAGTAATGACCTCCTACAGGGTGGGAGTGGAATAGGAACAAGAGCTCTTTTGCCAGGTGTGGGGGAATACAGACAATCGGGTACTTTTCTGGGGCATTTTGATACATAAGGAATGGTTGTGAAACCTTTGTAGTAAGAAGCGTCTTGGGGGCACATGCGGTGAGTGCTGGTAAGGGTTTAACTTGTTCATCTGATACGGGATATACTCTGTGTGGTAAACCACTGTCGTTCACTGTGTTCACTATTGTTGTTGTTGTTGTTGTCATTCACTCTTGTTTCACTGTTATACCTGACTATGCCTCAGCTGACTCCGCCCTTGGCTACCTGGTATAAGGACGGCTGCACGGCAGCTCTCTGCCATTCGGTCGTCCACTAGAGGCATAGTCCTGATCTGTTTGTAGTTGCATTCAGTAGTTAATAAAAGCCTGTTGTTCTGAACTCTACTCGGCCTTTTATTAGAATCGATAGCGCATCACTCTGTTTGAAGCGAAGCCAAATTGAGAGCTTTGCTAACTGCAGCAACTGGGATTGCCTTATCAAGTTATAGAGGGAGAGGATAGCCGGTCAGGGCTGCTTTTTTAACAGCTACATCTGCCGCATTATTTCTCAGGGCGTGAGCAGGCTGGTCTCTCTTGTGGGGAGTAACCTTACCAATGTGGCAAGGCTTTTGTCGTGCCTTTAGGGCCTGCCATATGAGACGTAAACATGGCCCATGAGTTAGGGCTTTACCATCTGACGAGAAGTAGGAATTCTTTTGGTAGAGGGGAAGGGAAAGCATGGCTTTGGTGGCATAGGCACTGTCAGACCAAATGTTTGTCGGGTAGCCAGAAGTGCCTTGATCGGCGATGAAAAGGGCCAAAATCTGCATATTGGCTTGACTGTTTGTTACTTTTAAACTTGAGAGTCTTCTCAGGTAGGACCACAGCACATCCGGTATGAGGTGAGCACTGAATGTGGTAGGAGGAGCCATCCACGTATACTTCAGAGGCTCCTTATATTGGTGATCGCAAAACAGGTTGGTACTGAAAGTCTATTAATGGCAGTGGACACTTGTGAGTGTGTCCCTCGTACGCAAGCATCAGTGGTAAAAGAGTAGTCTGTATGGAGTCTATGTCAATGTCCCACTGTATTAGTTCTAAAGTCCATTTACTGATGCTTTGGGATGAGATCAAATAATTGCTTGGTTTGATAGGGAGATTCAATGGGGTGTGAGGGGAATGCAAGATGATCCTCTGCAAACCCGTAATGTCGGTAAAGTGTTGACTGGACCAGAACGTCGCCAGTAGGTGGCGCTCACACGCTGAAAACTTCCGTTCTGCCCCCTGCAAATCCCGTGAGGCATATGCGATCGGTTGTAACCGGTCCAGTCGTTCTTGATATCAGACCACAGTCGGTGGATGCGATCTGGATATGGAATGGCTGTGTCGGGTCGGGTGATATCAAACAGGTAGCCTGCATAACAGGCAATTTCAATTTCTCAACTGCAGCGGTGTGATCTGGCCCCCATAGGGACTAAATTTGACCCTCTTTTCATTAAACAGTTCATAGAGTGATTTTGAATGTTCTGCAAATCCAGGAATAAAACGATGCTGGTATCCAACGAGACCCAAAAACAATCGGAGCACTGTCCTGGATATAGGAAACGGGAGTGTTTGAATGACCTTTATCTTGTGCTCGACGGGACTTAGACATAAGATCATAAGAAATAGGAGCAGGATAGGCTTCTTGACACCTCGAGCCTGCTCCGCCATTCAATAAGATCATGGCTGATCTTGGGCTCAAAGTCACTTCACTGCCCGCTCCCCATAACTCTTCACTCCCTTGTCTTGCAAAAATCTGTCTAACTCCACCTTAAATGTATCTAATGACCCAGCCTCTGCAGCTCTCTGGGGCAGAGAAGTCCACAGATTCACGACACTCTGAGAGAAGAAATTCCTCCTCATCTAAGTTCTAAAAGGGCGATCCTTTATTCTGAAACGATGCCCCCGAGTTCTAGACCTCTCCACGAAGGGAAACATCCTCTCTGTATCTATGTTGTCGAGCCCCCTCAGTATCTAATATGTTTCAATACGATCACCGCTCATTTTTCTAAATTCCAATGAGTATAGGCCCAACCTGCTCAACATTTCCTCATCGGTCAAAACCCTCATCTCAGGAATTAATCTAGTGAATGGTCTCTGAACTTCCTCCAATGCAAGTATAGTCCTCAAGGTGTAGTCCCACAAATTACCTGCAAAGTTGTAGCAGGACTTTCCTGCTTTTATACTCCAACCCCATTGAAATAAAGGCCAGCAATATTTTTGCCTTTTTGATTACTTGCTGTAACTGCAGGCTAACATTTTGTGTTTCATGCACAGGGAACCCCAGGTCCCTCAGAACTGTAGCATTTTTTAATCTCTCTCCATTTAAATATTAATTTGCTTGTTTATTTTTCCTGCCAAAGTTTATAACCTCGCACTTTCCCAAATTATACTCCCTCTGCCAAATGTTTGCCCTTTCACTTAGCCTGTCGATATCCCTTTGCAGGTTATGTGCATCCTCTGCACAACCTGCTTTCCCACCCATCGTTGTATCATCCGCAACATTAGCTACATTACACGCAGTCCCTTCATCTAAGTCATTAATGTAGATTGTAAGGAGTTGAGGCCCCAGCACCGATCCCTGTGGAACACCACTAGTTACCGTTTGCCAACCAGAAAATGACCCATTTATCCCGACTCTCTGTTTTCTGTTAGTTAGCCAATTCTCTATCCATGCTAATAGAGTCATAGAGTCATAGATTTATACAGCACGGATAGAGGCCCTTCGGCCCATTGTGTCCGCGCCGGCCATCAAGCCCTGTCTGATCTAATCCCATATGCGCGGTGGCATAGTGGTTAGCACTGTTGCCTCACAGCGCCAGGGACCCGGGTTCAAATCTGGCCTCGGGCGACTGTCTGTGTGGAGTTTGCACATTCTCCCTGTGTCTGCGTGGGTTTCCTCTGGGTGCTCCGGTTTCCTCCCACAGTCCAAAGATGTGCAGGTTAGGTTGATTTGGCTATGATAAATTGACCCTTAGTGTTAGGGGATTAAATACGTGGGGTTACGGGGGTAGGGTGGGATATGTGTCGGTGGCAGGCTCAATGGGCCGAAATGGCCTCTATCTGCACTGTAGATTCTGTGTGATTCTGTGATTCTGTGATTCCAGCATTTGGTCTGTAGCCTTGTATGCTATGGCATTTCAAGTGCTCATCCAAATGCTTCTTAAATGTTGTGAGGGTTCCTGCCTCCACAACCCTTTCAGGCAGTGAGTTCCAGACTCCAACCACCCTCTGGGTGAAAAAGTTCTTCCTCAAATCCCCTCTAAACCTCCCGCCCTTTACCTTGAATCTATGCCCCCTAGTTATTGACCCCTCTACTAAGGGAAAAAGCTCCTCAGCATCCATCCTATCTATGCCCCTCATAATTTTGTACACCTCAATCATGTCCCCCCTCAGCCTCCTCTGCTCCAAGGAAAACAAACCCAATCTGCCCAGTCTCTCTTCATAGCTGAAGCGCTCCAGCCCCGGTAACATCCTGGTGAACCTCCTCTGCACCCTCTCCAACGCGATCACATCCTTCCTGTAGTGTGGCGACCAGAACTGCACACAGTATTCCAGCTGTGGCCTAACCAGTGTTTTATACAGTTCCATCATAACCTCCTTGCTCTTATATTCAATGCCTCGGCTAATGAAGGCAAGTATCCCATATGCCTTTTTTACCACCTTATCCACCTGTTCCGCCGCCTTCAGGGATCTGTGTACTTGCACACCCAGATCCCTCTGACACTCCATCTTGCCTAGGGTCTTACCATTCATTGTGTATTCCCTTGCCTTGTTAGTCCCCCCAAAGTGCATCACCTCGCACTTTTCCGGGTTAAATTCCATTTGCCACTGTTCCGCCCATCTGACCAACCCATCTATATCGTTCTGCAGACTGAGGCTACCCTCCTCGCTATTTACCACCCTATCAATTTTTGTATCATCCGCGAACTTACTGATCATACCTTTTACATTCATATCCAAGTCATTAATGTAGACCACAAACAGCAAGGGACCCAGCACCGATCCCTGTGGTACCCCACTGGCCACAGGCTTCCAGTCACAAAAACAACCTTCGACCATCACCCTCTGCCTTCTGTCACTAAGCCAGTTTTGTATGCAATGTGCCAAGGCACCCTGGATTCCATGGGCTCTTACCTTCTTGACCAGTCTCCTGTGCGGGACTTTATCGAAGGCCTTACTGAAATCCATATATACCACATCCACTGCGTTACCCTCATCCACACACCTAGTCACCCCCTGAAAAAATTCAATCAAATTAGTCAGACATGATCTTCCCTTGACAAAGCCATGTTGACTATCCCTGATTAATCCTTGCCTCTCCAAGTGGAGACAAATTTTGTCCCTCAGAATTTTTTCCAATAATTTTCCTACCACTGATGTTAGGCTCACTGGTCTGTAGTTCCCCGTTTTTTCCCTACTTCCCTTCTTGAATAATGGTACTACATTAGCGGTTCTCCAGTCCTCTGGCACATCCCCTGTGGCCAGAGAGGTCCTGAATATATGTGTTAGAGCCCCCGCAATCTCTTCCTTTGCCTCACACAGCAGCCTGGGATACATTTCATCCGGGCCTGGGGATTTATCCATTTTTAGGCCAGCTAAAACCGCCAATACCTCCTCCCTCTCGATGTGAATATGTTCGAGCATATCACAGTCCCCCCACCCTATTTCTATGTCTACATCGTCCTTCTCCATAGTGAAAACAGATGCAAAAAATTCATTTAGAACCCCTCCTACATCTTCCGGCTCCACACACAGATTGCCACTTTTGTCCCTAATGGGCCCTATTTTTTCCCTAGTTATCCTCTTACCCTTAATATACTTATAAAACATCTTAGGATTTTCCTTTATTTTGCTCGCCAGTGTTATTTCATGGCCCCTCCTTGATCTCCTAATTTCTTTTTTAAGTATCCCCCTGCACTTTTTGTACTCCTCCAGGGCTTCCTCCGTCTTTAGCCTTTTGTATCTGCCAAAAGCCCTCCTTTTTTTCCTAATCCATTCTCGTATATCCCCTGACATCCAAGGTTCCCTGTGGTTTTTGGAACTACCCTTGACCTTTACGGGAACATGTTGCCATTGTATGGTCCCAATCTCCCTTCTGAAAGCCTCCCATTGCTCTGATGCGGATTTTCCTACAAGTAGCTGATCCCAGTCCATTTTGGCCAGATCCTGCCTTATCCTATTAAAATCGGCCTTCCCCCAATTTAGAACCTTTATTTCCAGCCCATCCCTGTCCTTTTCCATGACCACCCTAAATCTTACCATATTATGGTCACTGTCACCAAAGTGCTCACCTACTAGCACTTTTTCCACTTGGCCAGCCACATTCCCTAGAATTAGGTCCAGTACCACCCCCTCTCTTGTAGGACTTTCTACATGCTGGCTCAAAAAGCTCTCCTGGATGCACTTTAAGAATTCTACACCCTCTGAGCCTTTCACACTCTGACTATCCCAGTTAATATTGGGGAAGTTGAAATCCCCCATTATTATTACCCTATTATTTGCACATTCCTCTGAGATTTGCCTACATATCTGTTCCTCTATCTCCCCCTGACTGTTTGGAGGCCTATAGTACACTCCCAGCAAAGTGCTTGCCCCCTTTTTGTTTTTAAGCTCCACCCACATGGCCTCATTAGAGGAACCTGCTAATATATCATCCCTCCTTACTGCAGTAATTGACTCCTTAATTAATATTGTGACACCCCCTCCTCTTATACCTCCCCCTCTGTCTCGCCTGAAGATTCTGTACCCCGGAATATTGAGCTGCCAGTCTTGCCCCTCCCTCAACCATGTCTCCGTGATAGCAACAATATCATACTCCCATATGTTTATCAACACCTTCAGTTCATCCACCTTACTTGCAAGACTCCTTGCATTAAAATAGGTGCCATCCAGCCTTGCCCTTATATATTTGCCCTGTCTACCAAGCTGACTTGTTTTTTTCTCTATAATTGGCAGCACATCACCCCCTATTTCAGCTCCCCTCTGTATCCCATCCCCCTGCCAAGTTAGTTTAAACCCCCCCCCAACAGTGCGAGCAAACCTCCCCGCAAGGATATTTGTGCCGCTCTGGTTCAGGTGCAACCCGTCCGACTTGTACAAGTCCCACCTTTCCCAGAAGCAGGCCCAGTGATCCAGGAAAGTAAAACCCTCCCCCCTACACCAACTCTTTAGCCACGCATTCATCTGCTCTATCCTCCCATTCCTATACTCACTAGCACGTGGCTCTGGGAGTAATCCAGAGATTACAACCTTTGAGGTCCTGCTCTTTAATCTGTTACCTAGCTCCCTAAATTCTTGATGCAGGACCTCATCCCCCTTCCTACCTATGTCGTTAGCTCTTATCTTATGCAATAACCTTTTATGTGGCATCTTATCGAATGCCTTCTGGAAATCCAAATACACCACATCCACTGGCTCACCCTTTGTCCACCCTGCTCGTTACCTGCTCAAAGAACGCCAGCAAATGTGGTAAACATGATTTCCCTTTAATAAAACAATGCTGACTCTGCTTGACTGCATTTTGCCTTTCCAAATGCCCTGCTACTGCTTTCTCAATGAAAGAATCCAGCATTTTCCCAACGACAGATGTTAGGCTAACTGGTCAATAGTTTACTGCTTTCTGTCACCCTCCTTTCTTAAATAGGGGTTTTACATTTGCGGCTTTCCAAACCTCTGGAACGTTTCAGAATCCAGGGAATGTTGCTATATTGCAACCAATGTATACACTATCTCTGCAGCCACTTCTTTTAAGACCCTGGGATGCAGCCCATCTGGTCCAGTGGACTTGTCACCTTTTAGTCCCATTATTTTACCAAGTACTATTTCCTTAGTGATAGTTCTTTTCTTTAGTCCCCCCTCCCTTTGGCCCCTTGATTATCCAGTATTTGGATGTTGTTAGTTTCTTCTGCCGTGAAGCGAGATACAAAATATTTGTTCAGAATCTCTGCCATTTCCCAATTCCCCAATATTAATTCCCCAGTCTCATCCTCTAATGGACCAACGTTTACTTTAGCTACCCTCTCCCTTTTTATGTAAAAGTTCTTACCCCACGGAGGGATCGTCACTCCCAAATAGGTGACCTGTTGCTGCAGAAGCTGAGCTTTTTGAGGGTTAATTTTCAAGCCTGCCCTGCTTAACAGTGTTAGAAATTCATCTAACAGTTCAAGGTGCTCCTCGATTGTACTAGTCGCCAGTCATAAGTGTTCAACACACTGAAGCAGGCACTGGGGCTTAGAAGAAGCTTTCAGGAGCCGTACGATTCTGGTATAGAAGATGATCGGGGCGTTGTGGAAGCATTGCGATAGGCACGTCCACGTGTAACTCTGGTCCTCAAAGGTGAAGGCAAGTTGATACTGATCCTCTGTTCTGACGGAATAATCCAAAAGCCATTTGCAATGTCTAGGGTGGAGTATTATTTAGAGTCTTTTGGGAGTTTTGATAATTAGGTCGGCACATCCTTAATGATAGTGGCGCTCTTGGGCATAACCTTGTTAAGACTTTGGTAATCAATAGTGAGCCTCCAGCTGTTGTCTGTCTTCCAAGCTGTTGAATTGGTCGTGAAAGTGCCAGTTCCCAGAATGCCCTTTTTTAAGAGGGATTCGATGACATCGCGAATATAGGGATGAAATTCTTTGGGAATTGGGTACTGTTTAACAAAGAAATGGGCCGGTCCGTTAATCATCTCCTCACCCTCCATTCAACCGCAGTCATGCTTAATAGTGGCGAATGCAGGTGAGTGCATTTGAATTAATAATTTGACTCGCTTATCTGTGTGACCTGATGCCTCGTACAGGCAAGTCCTCTTAATCGCAAATACGGAGTGGGCATCCGATATTTTGACCAATTCACTACCTCCTGTCTGAATCCAAATACACCACTGGTTGTAATCAATAATTGTCCCGTAACATTCCATCACATCACTTTCCAATATGCTCCTTCCGTGTCATCATGGCGGGGTCATGAACAGTCAAATCAATCCTGTTTGTGCACAAAGTTAACATTTCTCCCTTAAAAGCAGAGGTTGACCTCCCACCAAAGCCTTGTAACATCAAGCAACCCTTGCCCACCGCAACATGCCGGTCATGGTGTGGGGTATGGATGATGGAAACAGATGAACCAGTGTCAATAAGCATGATTTGTTTTCGGCCCCCCGATAGAACAACCGAAATTTCCGATCCCCGTTAACATCATGTCGGAACCAACACGTGGCCTGTCCTCTTCATTGCGCCATTGCCTGGGATCCCTGTGGTAGTTGTCCAGCCGGATCCGAGCCGGCTGCCAACGGATTAGCTCTTTTAATAATGTGAATGCTCAGTGTGGCTGTTAGTTTACTAATTTCTCTGGCCAGTTGATCTACTTTGGTCTCCAAGGGATCAGCGGATATTATCGCGAGTGGTGGGGGTAGATTTCCTTGAAAGAGAGAGTACCGTTGACCCGGTTTTCGAGGCTTCTTACAAATGTAGAATAGTGCCCAGGTTTCCCACAGTTGTAAGAATTTCCTTCGAATCGACGTGTGTAGCGGGGTGCAGTGGCCATAACTGGCCCTTCTACCACACTAACATGTTTTGTTGGTCTGCACTCCTCCGTTGCAAAAGTCCATGCCAGATTGGTGGTCTGGAGTAGCTCAGACCACCATTCTCAGGCGAGACCATGTGTCCTAGAGCGCGCCTCAGTGAGCTTTTCAAACCATCCAAGTAATGTTTATTGAATGGTTCCTGGTCCTTCCCTTCGTCATTGGAGTCAGGGGCAACCCCTTGGGTTCCACCATAAACCGTCTAGATCCTGTCACTGTATACAGAGGGCGATTCTACTGGTGGCTGTGTCGTTTGATAACAGTTCCTATCCATATCAATGCTGTTAATGCCTAAATGTTCCTGAATGGACTCCATGACTACTGCCGAGGTTTAGGGGATATTATAAACCAGGAATGGAAGATTTTGCCATATCTTGGAGTTGGTGGCAGCGAGGATGACGCGTTTCAAATCGAAGTCCTCTAACTTGCTGTGTCCCCGTTCCACGCATTCGATCGAACTTTAACATCGATGGGGCACTCGGATCGTGTTATGGGGCCGAACTCATTATCACAAGCATATACTTCGGCAGCATTGAGGGGAACGGCGCGCTTCTGGGAGGTGGTTTCCTCCCCTTGTCATCATATTCCTGGGTTCTAACTATGACGCTCATAGGGGCCGAATGCCTCTCCTCGTAGCTGGCGGACAACCCCGGGGTCTCTGCAACCATCTTGTCCACCGTGCTGCTATGTCTTTTTCTTCCAGTACCTCCCAGTCTATCACCACTCCTCCCTCCGCTGATCCCAGTGGTGAATCATACGATCTGGCAGTAACAGCAACCACAACAGCCTCCCGTTTTCCCAGCTTTCCCTCTAGTTCGTATATCTTAAACCTACACTGAGTGTGATCCGTCTCTCTATAAGAGCGCTGGGGAGCTTCCCTCAAGGCACATCTGGCATCATATAAATTGCACGTAAAATTCTCGCTCTCTATCTCAGAAGATTGCAACGCCTGTTTGGTTTCTTCTGGTTAACGCATAGCGCTTCCTGCCTTGACCAAACACATGCTCTGTTGCTGCAGAACTCCCGCAGCTTGAGAGGTCTGGTTCCCCATAGCACTTCCTGCCTTGACCACACACTCGCTCTTTTGCTGCAGAACTCCCGCAGCTTGAGAGGTCTGGCTCCCCATAGCGCTTCCTGCCTTGACCACACACATGCTCTGTTGCTGCAGAAGTCCCGCAGTTTCAGAGGTCTGGCTCCCCATAGCGCTTCCTGCCTTGACCACACACTCGCTCTTTTGCTGCAGAACTCCCGCAGCTTGAGAGGTCTGGCTCCCCATAGCGCTTCCTGCCTTGACCACACACATGCTCTGTTGCTGCAGAAGTCCCGCAGTTTCAGAGGTCTGGCTCCCCATAGCGCTTCCTACCTGGACCACACACGCTGACTTTTGCTGCTGAACTCCCGCAGCCTGAGAGGTCTGGCTCCCCATAGCGCTTCCTGCCTGGACCGTGCAGTCGCTCTGGTGCTGCAGAACTCCCGCAGCTTGAGAGGTCTGGCTCCCCATAGCGCTTCCTGCCTGGACCGTGCACTCGCTCTGTTGCTGCAGAACTCCCGCAGCTTCAGAGGTCTGGCTCACCATAGCGCTTCCTGCCTGGACCGTGCACTCGCTCTGTTGCTGCAGAACTGCTGCAGCTTGAGAGGTCTGGCTCCCCATAGCGCTTCCTGCCTGGACCGTGCACTCGCTCTGTTGCTACAGAACTCCCGCAGCTTGAGAGGTCTGGCTCCCCATAGCGCTTCCTGCCTGGACAGTGCACTGGCTCTGTTGCTGCAGAACTCCCGTAGTTTCAGAGGCCTGGCTCCCCATAGCGCTTCCTGCCTGGACCGTGCACACGAACTTTTGCTGCAGAACTCCCGCAGTTTCATAGGTCTGCCTCCCCATAGCGCTTCCTGCCTGGACCGTGCGCTCGCTCTGTTGCTGCAGAACTCCCGCAGCTTGAGAGGTCTGGCTCCCCATAGCGCTTCCTGCCTGGACCGTGCACTCGCTCTGTTGCTGCAGAACTCTCGCAGCTTGAGAGGTCTGGCTCCCCATAGCGCTTCCTGCCTGGACCGTGCACTCGCTGTGCTCCTACAGAACTCCTGCAGCTTGAGAGGTCTGGCTCCCCATAGCGCTTCCTGCCTGGACCCTGCACTCGCTCTCTTGCTGCAGGACTCCGCAGTTTCCGAGGTCTGGCACTCTAAGTCAGTAATTCGCTTTTTCAAATCTCCCAATTCCTAAACATGCTTTCCTTTTATGTGTTCCACGTCCAGCTCTTGCTGCTTTTTTAAGTCCTTTACTTCCCGACTACCTTTTTCTATTACCTCGTTGTGTTGTGCTCTTAGCTCTTCTATCTCTTTACTTTGTTTCTTATATTACTCATCAGCTCTTTGAGCACAGTAAAATACTGCATAGCCGAGTAGCCTAGTCGCCTTATCACTTTTCATTGTTTTAGCTTCACACGTTCCTGAATAAAGTTGATCACTTCTTCAAAGGGCGCTCGGTCTGCTTTGGTTAAACATTCCGTCAATAAAACCTGTACTTCCTCCTCACAGGCACCTCTATCTAATTTACTCTTATATGCATTAATGAAACTCTTACTAGCCGTTTTGCGATTATCTTAACAGACCTCTATCATCAATAACTATTGGCGCGCAATTCACGGCACTCCCCATGAGGGGTTAATCCCTCCTCAAGAGCAGCAGCTGATCAGGAAGTTACTTTCGAGGTCCGATCTATTAAACAATAATGGCCGTTTTGTCTAGTCCCAGCTGAAGGGAGCCAATCTGTAAATCTTAAATGATCCCTCAGATTTCTTGGACAAGACACCAATATACAGCAGCCAGTATGTTTTAGCAATAGATTGCAGGAACCGCTGTTCCTAACCAAAAGATTGACTTTGACTCAGTGAATCAAAACAATAAATTTTAATGAACAAACGAAGCTAGTGAACAACTACAGGATAAAACACAAATAGGTCTGCTCTGCTTGGAAGCCTCTCCCAACTGCCAGAAGATTCCAGGCTCTGACGACATTACGTCATCACGTTGTTCCCGCCATTGAGGCGTCACGTGATGGAGGACGTGACGTCATCACGCAGAGTACAGGAGAGAAGCCTGAGTGCAGTAACAGATACATTTAAAGGCACATCGTTAGACTATCCAACAAAGCGGTAAAAAGGAATTATATACAATTGTCCATAGTCTTATTCTGGCACCGCCACATGCACCCCCCCGGAATTGCTTTTAACGGCGAAGGTAAGATGAGCAGGAGGTCTGACGAGCCTGTCCAAATGACTGCAGTACTCTGATGGTGGATGCGGGACAATAGAAGACGAATCAGCCAATGTGCGCAGCGGAGATTACGGTGCCGAAGGAGGAGAAGGAGACGATCGCAGCCGACATGGTGTAGTGGAGCAGGTTACTTCGGAGACCGACTGTGGTAGTGGCATAGCCGCAGCTGAAGGAGGGCGACCACGATGGGACGGCTGTGCCATGACAATTGGCGCGCTGAGGTTCAAATGAGCAGGTTTCAACCGGTCTATAGAGATGTGATCATGTTTACTGCTGATGTCGATAATGAAAGACTTCTCGCCTGGAGAGATTACAGGAAAAGGACCTGTGTAAGGCGGCTTGAGTGGGCTTTGGTGTGCATCATGTCGAATGAACAAGTACTCCGCAGTCTTGAGATCATCTGGTACATGGGAATGCTGCCGGTCGTGGTGTGAAGTAGGCACTGGGACGAAGTTCCTGGCTGTCTCCTGATGGCTGGCGAGCTGCTGCTCCGGAAACCAAGGTTCAGTGTCGGGAGGCAGGAAATCACCTTGAACCCTGAGTGGCTGGCCGAAAACCAGCTCCGCCGACGAGGACAGCAGGTCATCCTTTGGCACTGCGCGAAGGCCGAATAACACCCATGGAAGTCTACCTGTCCAACCAGGCCCAGTAAGGCTGGCGTGCAGTGCTGCTTTGCGAGACCTGTGAAACCTCTCACAGAGGCTGTTTGGCTGCGGATGATATGCGGTTGTATGATGAAGCATGGTACCTAAACTTTGAGCAACGGCATTTTAAAGTTCGGAGGTGAACTGAGGTCCCCTGTCGGATGAGATATCAGCCGGTACCCCAAACCATGCGATCCATGTTGAAATGAAAGCCCGCGAGATATCCGCTGCTGTGGTTGCAACCAAAGGAATCGCCTCTGGCCATCTAGTAGCACGATCAATTATGGTGAGAAGATGAGTGTGGCCTCGGGAGGGAGGTAGAGGGCCGACAAGGTCCACATGCACATGGTCGAAACGGCGCTCCGGAACTGGGAAAGTGGAGAGAGGCGCCTTGACATGATGGTGTATCTTGGCATTCAGGCAAGTCATGCAGGAATTCGTCCAGTCGCAGACGTCAAGATGAATGCCCTTCCAGACGAATTTTCTCGCCATGAGCCGCTAGGATGCTCTCATGCCAGGATGGGACAACCTGTGAATAGTGTCGAAAATGTTCTTGCACCATACGCCTGGGACTATTGGACGTGGAACGCCCATGGAAATGTCACACAGGAGAGTAGCCCCGGTGGACTGAAACTGAACGTCCACCACCTGCAAGCTTGAAGGTGTAGTGCGGTATGCTTGCACTTCAGGACCCGTCTGTTGATCTTTGGCCAATCTGACGTAGTCGACACCCAGGTGTACTGCATGGCATTGCGCGCGGGAGAGGCAGTCCGCCACCAGAGTATCCTTTCTGGAGACATGCCGGATGTCAGTCGTAAATTCCGAGATGTACGTGAGATGGCATTGTTGCCGCGCCGACCATGGTTCCACTGTTTTAGCCATCCCGAAGGTAAGTGGTTTGTGATCAACAAAGGCCATAAATGGCCTTCCTTCCAGGAGGAAACGGATATGGCGTATAGTGAGGGAAAGAGCCAACAGTTCCCTGTCGAAAGTACAAAACTGCCGTTCGTTCTTTCTCAACTGTCAGCTGAAGAAAGCCAGTGGTTGCCAAGCCCCGTTGACCCACTGTTCTTGTACAGCCCCGATGGCGTAGTTGGAGGCGTCAGTGGTGAGGGCAATGGTTGCGCCTGGGAGTGGGTGGGCCAACATGGTTGCTGTAGCCAGGGTGTTCTTGGGGTCGCCAAAGGCTTTGTGCATCAGGGGTGTCCACTCTATTGGGTCCTTGCCCGCTTTCCTCTGGTAGCTTCATATAATGGTTGCATCAGCAAGGCCGCCTTGGGAACGAATCTGTGATAAAAGTTAACCATTCCGAGGAACTCCTGGAGGGACTTCACGGTATGCGGCAGGGGAAAAGATGCGACGGCTTCCACTTTTGAGCTCAGAGGAACGGCACCTTCCGAGGTGATTCTGTGGCCCAGTAAGTCGATAGTGTGCAAACCGAACTGGCATTTGGCCGGGTTGATAATGAGGCCATGTTGGCTAAGATGGGAGAACAGGGACTGTACGTGAGAGACGTGCTCTGAGTGACTGGTGCTGGCAATGAGGATGTCATCCAAGTAAACGAAGACGAATGTTAGGTCTCGCAGGACGGAATCCATAAGGCGTTGGAATGCTTGTGCCACATTTTTGAGGCCAAATGGCGTACGGAGAAATTCAAAAAGGCCGAAGGGCATTATGATGGCGGTTTGGTGGATGTCTTGAGGATTCACCGGCACCTGATGATAACCGCGCACGAGGTCCACTTTTGAGAAGAAACAATTCCCCGCTAGGTGAGACGAGAAGTCCTGAATGTGGGGGATTGGGTATCTGTATGGTGTGGTAGCCTCGTTGAGGCACCTGTAATCGCCGCACTGTCTCCAACCTCCGCCCGGATTAGGGACTATGTGCAAAGGCGAGGACCAAGGGCTACTTGAACATTGGATGATGCCGAGGCGTTCCATTGTGTGAAACTCCGCCTTGGCTGCGGCAAGTTTACTGGGTTCCAGCCGCCGTGCACTGGCGTAAATGGGGGGTCCTGCCCTGGGGATGTGGTGCGTCATGCCATGCCTGGCGGCTGACGAGGAGAAGGTAGGCCTGGTGATCTCGGGGAACTCTTTGAGGAGACTAGAAAAATCATTGGCTGCAGGGACTGAACAAACAACTGACCAATGCGCCATGGTGCTTTGGTGGCAGGGGACCGAATGAAAAGTTGAGGCATTGATTAACCGGCAATGTTGGACGTCAACTAAAAAACCATTGGCACATAGGAAATCTGCTCCCAGGATGGCCTGCTAAACCTTCGCTGTGATGAATTCCCAGGTAAAACGTTGGCTGCCAAAATGCAGGTGGGCCATATGCTTGCCAAACATGCGGATTGCCACACCATTGGCTGCATCGAGGGAGGGGCCCTGACTGCCGGACTGTAGGTCGAGCTTCGACGCTGGCAGTATGCTGCATTGAGAGCCAGTGTCGCAAAGGAAGCCCCTTCTGGAAAAGCAATCAGTGATGTAGAGGAGCTTTCTTGCAGATCCCACAGCCATCATGATCCCCGCACGTGCAGCATGATTAGAAAGGCTTCCCGAGTCCCTGCATTTTGAAAAAGGAACTTTTTTCTTTTGAAACAAAAATGCAGGGCGGATGGCATTTCCTGGCGCTGGCGCCGAAATGAGAATGGTATATGCACAAACCCATAGATAGAGGAGGTTGGTTCGCCATCACGGTGGAAGGACGACTCGTGGTGGCGCAACATGGCTGCGTGTCGGGGTAAGCCAGTTCTGACTCTATGGGTGACGCCATGTTGTCCGGGTGTTTCGTGGCTGTGCAGGACTGTTGAGCGACCAAAAAGATTTTGTCCACTTCTGCGGTGAGTTCAGCGCAGTCCGTGATGGCGGAGCTGGCTAAAGCTGTCTGCACGGGCTCCGGTAGCTGGCATAGGAAGAGCTCGTGGAACAGAAAACACTGCGCTTTCGCACTGAGTAAAGTGAGCATCTGGCTCATTAACTATGAGGGCTTCATATCCCCGAGACCGGGCATGGCGATCAGGCGTCGAGCGCATTCAGATTTGGACAGACCGAAAATTTGGCGTAGGTGTGGTGTAAGAGCTTCGTACTTGCCGTCTGTGGGAGGTCTTTCGAGGAGGCTGATGACCCGCGAGGCCGTGGCACTGTCGAGGGTGGAGACCACATAGTAGTAATGGGTCGCATCCGCTGTAACTCCCCGGATCTGGAACTGAGCTTCTGCCTGGCAAAACCATGCGGCTGGCTGCTGCTCCCAGTAGAGTGGCAGTTTGAGAGCGATGGCGTTCGCTGTCATGATGTAAGTTCAAGGAATTCATTCGAAGAACTCGGGGTCACCAATGTAGGATCCGCTGTTCCTAACCAAAAGATTGACTTTGACTCGGTGAATCAAAACAATAAAATTTATTGAACAAACGAAGCTAGTTAACAACTGCAGGAGAAAGCACAGGTATGTCTGTTCTGCCTGGAAGCCTCTCCCAACGGGCAGAAGGTTCCAGGCTCTGACGACATGACGTCATCACGTTCTTCCCGCCCTTGAGGCGTCACGTGATGAACGGTATGACGTCATTACGCAGAGTATAGGAGAGAAGCCTGAGTGCAGTAAGAGATACATTTAAAGGCACATCGCCAGACTATTTAACAAAGCTGTATAAAGGAATTATATACAATGTCCATAGTCTTATTGTGGCTCCGCCACACTTTCATATTTTAGCACCTTTCAGGGATTCAAAATTTCCCATAACGGTTCACAGCCAATGAAATATTTTTGAATTGGAATCACAGCTGTAATGTAGGAAATCAAATACCAGAGCCATAGAAAATAAATCAGCTGCGGTTCTCTTTCCAAAGTCAGATGTTGGGCCAGAAATTTCACTCTGGGATACAAGCAGAACAAGGAAAATTGCAATTACTTTGCAATCACAAATTCGGCTATATTTAGCCAAGTTGAAAATGCGATTAAAAATGATGGGCATCTCCGTTAATCTCAGCGGCTTCGCATCTGAAACAGCGGATCCACAAAAAGCTCTTTGAAAGAGATCTGCAATTTGTCTCACCCGTTGCTCTTTATCCACAGCCATGCATGTATTCCCTGTTTAAGGTATTTATCCAATTCCAATTGGAATTTAATATTCAATCTGTTTCCGCCAGGAATTTAGGCAGTGCATTCCAGATCATAACAACACGCTGTGTAAACCAAGTATCTTTATTTCCTGCCAGGTTCTTTTACCAATTATCGTAAATATGTTGCCTTTTGGTAACAGTTACTTTTTTAAGTCTATCGGTGCCCCTCATAATAACACATCTATTGATTCGCCCCTTGCTGCTTTCTGCTCTAAGGGTATAATCCCACTTTATGTAGTCTCTCCACTTCAAATTACCGGTGTTATAAGGAACAGCGCTGTTAGACAATGTTATGTGCTGGATAGAAATAAAACATACCAAAAGAGGGGGAGAGATAGGGACAGAGACAGTGTGAGAGAGGGAGACAGAGTGAGACAAAGAGAAAGATAGCTTCCAGAGAGATGTTCGAAAAATGAACGTGATAAAGGAACCGGAAAACACGTGGAAGAGAGGGCACGATAGAAAGCGAATGTGAAGGAGAGAATGAATATTTGGAGTGAAAGAGAAACAAAGTGAAAAGGATAGCGCGAGAATCATTGAGCAATGTAATTGGAGGAAATCAGCGAGACTGGATGTGGTAGAAAAAAGAGAGCGGGGGTGGAAGGGTAATGAGATAGAGTCATAACGGCACAGAAGGAGGCCAGTCGGCCCATCGATTCCATGCCGGCTCTCTGTAGAGCAATCTAGTCAGTCCCATTCCCCCGTTCTATCCCCTTAGCCCTGCAAGTTTAGTTCCCTCAAGTTCCCACACCCAACTTGAAAACATTGAGTGTCTCTGCTACCACCAAATCCATCAGCAGCTAGTTCCAGGCCCTCACCACTCGCTGCATAAAAACGTCTTTGCATCACATACCCACGCATCGCTTGCCAAAACATCAAATCTGTGTCCCAGAGTCCTTGTACATCCCCCAAAAAACTGTGGTGTATAGAACTGGACGCATTACTCCAGTTGTGGCCTAACCAGCGCTTTCTAAAGGTGCAGCACAACTTCTCTACTTTTCCACTCAGTACCTCTATTTATGAAACCCTAGAGGCCAAATGCTTTGCACACCACTCTCGCAATCTGTCCTGCCACATTCAGGGACCTATGCACATTAAGTCTCAGGTCCCCCTGACCCAGCACATTCTGTAAAACTGTGCAATTAAGTGTAGATCACCTCTCCCTGTTCCTTCCGGCAAAATGCATCACCCCACACTTCTCTTTATTAAATTCCATCTGCCGCTTGTCAGCACATTCTGCTGGAGTTTCTATGTCCTGTTGCAGTCAATCGGTATCGTCCTCAAGTTTGGTGTCATCGGCAAATTTAGAAATTCAACTTTGTATTGCAATATTCAGGTCATTTATATATATACTAGCTGGGGGAGCCCGGCTTTGCCAGGGCTCTTTTGGGCCGGGTGGTTTAAATCGAGTCCCAGGCTTTGGGGCCTGTCTGTCTGTCCCTGTGTGAATCTGCTGCCGGACAACATTTTAAATCGAGTCCCAGACTTTCGGGCCCTGTCTGTCTGTCCCTCTGTGAATCTGTTGCCGGGCAACATTTCTACCTTTTAATACCTTGCAAGATGAAAGTGAAAGTACTTATAAAACGTTTTCGGGAAATCTTATGTTATTTTTAAAAGAGATACTAACTTTTTCGAAGCTGGATTAGCAGATTTTGAGCTGGAAGTAAATGGGGTTTTTAGCTGCCAGATCCCTGAGATGAAAACGATTAGTCCCGCCCACACACACACACCGATTGGCCAACCATCAGGCGACTGAACTGTAGGATTGGTCAATCATGACGGCACAGGATTGGTTGAACTTTGACGTCAGTCAATCAATGCTAATTAGAAGACAATGAGTTTAATTTTGAAGGTTTTTTGCATAAGGCGCGAATAATTTTCGTCCGACCGAAAAGTAAATATGCTTATGACTGTCCCGGAATGGTAAGCTTTCTTTGGAGGTAATGGGCGCGCAGGTATGCCCTATAACTTTCGATCATATAGCCGGACAGACAAAACGTACGGAACCGCTTTATATATATACTAGCTGAAGAGTCCGGCGGTGCCGAGGCTTTTTCGAGGGCCTGTTGTTGTTGGAAGAGAGAGAGAGAGAGCGACTGGGGGGGGAGAGAGAGAGAGCAACTGGGGGGGGGAAGAGAGAGAGCGACTGGGGGGAAGAGAGAGAGCGACTGGGGGGTAGAGAGATAGCGACTGGGGGGAAGAGAGAGAGCGACTGGGGGGAAGAGAGAGAGCGACTGGGGGGAAGAGAGAGAGCGACTGGGGGGAAGAGCGAGAGCGACTGGGGGGAAGAGAGAGAGCAACTGGGGGGAAGAGAGAGAGCGACTGGGGGGAAGATAGAGAGCGACTGGGGGGAAGAGAGAGAGGGACTGGGGGGAAGAGAAAGAGCGACTGGGGGGAAGAGAGAGAGCGACTGGGGGGAAGAGAGAGCGACTGGGGGGAAGAGAGAGAGCGACTGGGGGAAGAGAGAGAGCGACTGGGGAAGAGAGAGCGACTGGGGGGAAGAGAGAGAGCAACTGGGGGGGAAGAGAGAGATCGACTGGGGGGGGTGGGGGAAGAGAGAGAGAGAGCGACTGGGGGGGAAGAGAGAGAGCGACTGGGGGGGAAGAGAGAGAGCGACTGGGGGGAAGAGAGAGAGCGACTGGGGGGGAAGAGAGAGAGCGATGGGGTGGGGAAGAGAGAGCGACTGGGGGGGAAGAGCGAGAGTGACTGGGGGGGAAGAGAGAGAGCGACTGGGGGGGAAGAGAGAGAGCGACTGGGGGGGAAGAGAGAGAGTGACTGGGGGGGGAAGAGTGACAGCAACTGGGGGGGAAGAGAGAGAGCGACTGGGGGGGAAGAGAGAGAGTGACTGGGGGGGAAGAGGGAGAGTGACTGGGGGGAAGAGAGAGAGTGACTGGGGGGGGAAGAGAGAGAGTGACTGGGGGGAAGGTGGCCCGATGGACCCCTGCGAAGGAAGGAAGAAGGTAAGCTCTCCCTCCCTGTCCCACCCCCTCACTCTTTCCCTCCCTGTCCCACCCCCTCACTCTTTCCCTCCCTCACCCTCTCCCTCCCTCCCCCGTCTCTCCCTCCCTCACCCTCTCTCTCTCCCTCCCCGTCTCTCCCTGCTTTACTCTCTCTCCCTCCCCCTCTCTCCTCCCCTCACCCTCTCTCGCTCCCCTCCCCCCACCCTCTCTCGCTGTCCTCCCCGCACACTCCCTCGCTCCCCTCCCCCCCACCCTCTCTCGCTGCCCCCCCACCCTCTCTCTCTCCCCTCCCCCCACCCGCTCTCTCTCCCCTCCCCCCACCTTCTCTCTCTTCCCTCCCCCCACCCTCTCTCTCTCTCCCTTCCCCCCACCCTCTCTGCCCTCCCCACACCCTCTCTCTCTCCCCTCCCCCCACCCTCTCTCTCTCCCCCCCATCTCTCTCTCTCCCCTCCCCCACCCTCTCTCTCTCCCCTCCCCCACCCTCTCTCTCTCCCACCCCCCCCACACTCTCTCTCTTCCCACTCCCTCCTTGCCCCTCTCCTCTCTCCCTCCCTGCCCCTCTCCCTGTCCTCTCCCTCTCCCTCTCCTCCCTCCCTATTTCTCTGTCTCTCTGACGTCTGTTCCCCTCTACCCCTCTCAGTTTTTCTTCTGCCGTTTTTTGTCTGCGAGCTCGCCGGCCGCTCAGGCTCTGTATAGAAATCATCTTGGCGCCGGTGCCCGATTTGCTACTCCTGGGCCCACCGTCCGCCCGCTCTCTGTGGCAAGGTAAGAGCCGGGCTCCGGCCCCACACCCACACCGGCAGGAATCAGCACCCGGGGAACCCGGCCACCGCCCAATGTGAACAAAGACCCTCCTCACCTGTCACGGAGTTGAAGTCTCCGAAAGTGGCCACGGTGCTCCGGGCCTCTTCCCCCGCGCATTCAGGAGGCGCGGTGAAGAGAGAGAGACAGACTGCGGGGGGGGAGAGTTAGACGCCGCTGCGCTCCTGCTCCGCGGAGCTCAATGCCGCCACCCGCCCGCACCAGCCTTTACTAAGATGGCGGCGGTTGCGGCGCTCGGCTGAGGCCCGCCCCTCCAGCCTTCACAAAGATGGCGGCGATCGGGGGCCGCTTGTTGACTGGGGCTGGGAGGTGCCTAGCTAGGGTGTGGGGTGCGGAGGAGAGGCCGTGGCTTCGAGGCCCACCTGGAAAAACGGGGAAAGGTAGGAAAATTAATGAGATTAGATAAAAGATTTAGAAAGTAATTAACTTTTTTTAAAAACAATATGTGTTTTAAAATCCCGGTTCATATCTGGCCTCGGGTGACTGTCTGTGTGGAGTTTGCACATTCTCCCCGTGTTTGCGTGGGATTCCTCCGGGTGCCCCGGTTTCCTCCCACAGTCCAAAGATGTGCGGGTTAGGTTGATTGGCCATGATAAAAAAAAAAATTGACCCTTAGTGTTAGGGGGGATTAAATACGTGGGGTTATGGGGTTACGGGGATAGGGTTTGGGTGGGATGGCTGTCGGTGCAGGGACCGGGTGCTAGGGTTTGGCTGATCAGCCATGATCTTGTTGAATGGCAGAGCAGGCTCGAAGGGCCGAATGGCCTACTCCTGCTCCTATCTTCTATGTTTCTATGTTTCTAAAAGCAACGTTTTTTTAAAGACGCAGAAAGCGGGACAAAGAAAGGAAAAGTTTGGAATCAAGATGCCGGTGACTCACCTCGGTTCAGAACGATAAGGCCCGCCCACACAACGCACCGATTGGTCGACCGTCAGGTCACCAAAGCGTAGGATTGGTCAATCGTCCCATCACTCGACCGTAAGAGGGCCCGGCCATACGCGCCAG